>NW_027491178.1:362500-962500 GCF_021521415.1 Bidens hawaiensis | reverse complement strand
TCTGTTAATTTGCCCGTAACAGATTTGGCGATCCCAACAATATTTAATCGTTTGGTATCGTTTTCAAAAATACTAGGTTGAATGCAACTTTATTAATCACAGAAACCAACTGCGAGTTTATCAAAAGAACAATAATACTTGATGGAATGAAGTAACAAACCAAATAAGCAACTAATTTTATTATCATGTAAACATATTTTTGCTTATTTTAAAAAGTAAAAAAATAATGTATTTCGACTTTATAAGGATTTTGAGTAGTTAGTGTAGTTATAATTTATTTCACGACAAGGGTCAAAACTGCAATTAAGTCTTATTATTATAATTATTCTTATTATTAGGCGTGAAAGACGACTTTATCCCTAGATTTAACGGTCAACCAAACGTTTGACTTGACAGAAAACTCAAATTGCAAAAAAAGGACCACCACAGGGGTCTTATCTGCAAAAGTGCCACCACGAAGTTGAAAGCCATGTTTTGGGTTTTATCACATGAACCATAACTGCAATTAAATCTATGGAAACATATGAACTTCAATCAATTTAACCTTTATAAATATTAAAATATACGTTATGCTTCAAACTATAACAAAACAAATTCTTTTATTCTGAAACAATTCTGATACAATGTTCCATTTTCCCTTTTTAAGAAACACACAAAAGTTAAAAAGAAATTGGGACATTTTTGTTTTAGATTGAAAAACAAGTCTTATCTACGCAACATGTTCGTGTCTCTCCTCTTACGTTATTTTCAACTGAT
This sequence comes from Bidens hawaiensis, assembly GCF_021521415.1. NCBI lineage: Eukaryota > Viridiplantae > Streptophyta > Magnoliopsida > Asterales > Asteraceae > Bidens > Bidens hawaiensis. The sequence continues at coordinate 961,744 of NW_027491178.1, read as the reverse complement.
TTGTTGTTTTAAGCATGCCACTATATGCTCAACTGCTGTGTTGTTGCCTTCTCGTCCACTTACATAAAGTTGATGGTTAAGTCATGCAATTTTATGGTCTCTTAAACACGATTTAAAGAGTTTTTTTTTTCAGTAATAAGTTTTCTCCATAATGGTGTTTCTCGTAAGTCAGACCTTAAATGTCAAAATCAGTATATACGATTGACATTCCTTTTCAAGATAGCTTACTCGAATATTAAACTCGAATATTAAAGATAGTTCTAAACACTGTAATTTTCTTTTGCAAGTGTTCTATTGTATGTATTTTTGCGTGTGCGTGTGCATGTGTAATGTGTACGTGTTCTCGTGCTCTTGGAAATATCTTTTAAAGTCATAGATATTTGTGTATCAAATCTAGCTTTTTGAAAAAGAATATAGGTTTTAATCATTCATGAAATTTTTTTAATGGGTAAATTTTAGAAGCACGTTGACCAATTTAAATTTCACCTCTTACTTAGTCATGCATTTTAATAGCTCAACACAAAGTTGTCAAACAAGTATGTTTTACCTGAATCAGTAATAATGGTGAATCGACAATGCCATCGGAGCCGGGGACATTATACAGAAGCTCCTCCCCTACACGGGAATGGCGGGTGAAGGTCCACCCCAAACTGCTTTAACGTAACATCAGCCTCGGCCTCGATAATTATCTTATAGATTCAGGTCGAAAAATGTTGTTTATATTTTCAGAATTAACAAATTATTTTCTCTACTCACACGTGCACAATGTTTTTAGTTTTTATATATTTTACTAACAATTAAAAATTAAATTAAAAGTTTCGTATATGAGTTATGACCAGGGGCGGATCTACGCATTGAGTTACGGGTTCACGGGAATCCACTTACTTTCGGATTTTTAATAGAAAGCATATATAAAAATCTGGAGTGAACCCATACATTTTAATGAAGTGAACTCATTTGCAGGATTGAATACTTGGTAAATCCATCTAATGTTAAAGTTGTGGTTGCTTGTTTGAATCCCTCTCCTGTCAATTTTAATGATTTTTTTAATTTTTAAACAACACTGATATTAATAATGGGGTCTTGCATTCCCCAGTCCACCTTCAAGTATTCAATACAATGCAGCCACATTTACAAGTCTATTTTATTTCTAAATTTGTTTTCGTTTAATTAAATATAATGTTTTGGTTATTGTTTGGCTTAGGGAATAGTTAATGTTTGTCAAATTTCTTTTATTTTCTCTGATCAAATTTGACAAAAAGCGTTGGCGGTTTAAACGAATATTGTTTTGTTTAGAGTGCAAAGAAAAAAAATATTTATATCATCACGAAATTAAAATACTTGTTTACCGGATGAATATAAAACAAGTTTCCAATGACTTCGTGATTTTATTGTGTGTTTTCTAATATCATATCCTTTAATTATGATATCGTATTTTATATTCTTCTTTGACCCGGCACGATCTGACCCAACCGGCCCAAAAAAATTAACTTTTGATTGTGCGAAATTTGACCGCCGAAAACAAATAAGTCAATAGAAAACAAATCCTGGATCCGTCACTGGTTATGACACACAAACACTTGTATGAGAACCGTTTAATGTCCATCCGTTTAAAAAACTGGTTTTAGTATTTTATGATGAGAACCGATAACAGGTGTCGAGTACTTATTGCCGCTATCTATTATCCCCAAAGCCTTTCGTGATTCACGTGCAAAGTAAACTTAAATATCCAATGTAGCACCAAATGCAAATTGGCAGTTTAGCGGTAACCCATTACTTTTTTGATAAAAGACTGTGAGTTTGAAACTCATATAGAGCAATTTGTTTTGAGTTGAGTTAGAGAGTTTTTATAGTTGTTTTTAGATGGGTGAGTTAGGCCATTACATTTCATTATTTAGTCAAATGAAGATTTATTTGTCAGGATAATCTCGGATTCTCGGGTATCCGGATATTAGCTTTAAATAAAAAAGCACCCAATTAGCATGCACGTGGCACATTAGGATGTCATATTGATCCTTCCAATTTTTTGGACTGAATAATATATGGACCACAACAATATAATGGATGATAAATGTGCATTCAATTTACATTATGCGGTTTAAACTTTAAACCATGAGAATAGCTTAATTTTTTCTTCTTTCTATTATTCATATATAAAACTAGCATAGTAGTAAACGTAAGATAACAATTTGCTTCAAATTTTCTGCTACATTCTTGTTACAAAACAACCTTATTAAAATGATTAAAAAAACCCGTAAATTTCAGATTTAAAAAAAGAAAGTGTGTTGAATCTGTGAATTACGCATCTAAAACCATTTTTATTGATTAATTAAAAACAAGAGTACAACACCATTAATACAAATTAATAATCATACAAGCGTCAATTAAAAATACATGTAAACTTCCAACATATCAATAAAATAAAATAAAACACGTCTTAAAAGCTTGCTACATGCTCACCTATGGAGTCTAGGAAATCATAGTTTGGAAAGAGGGAGTGCGTATTCTTGGATAACATGTTCTTTATTGTCTCGTGCGAACATGTTATCCAACTCTTTGGCAAATCTCTTCATAGCAACACTTGGCAACCATATGGGTACCACGATTCCTGACTCGCCTTTATGATTTATATAACGTGTATAGAATCCAGCAACATGGTAATCAGCCCCTGCATAGACCGCTTTTCCCCACCCAAAATCAATACCAAGTAATCCAGTGCGTGTCACATCTGATACAATATAGCTTCCAACAGTTGTGAAGCCAGGTCTTCCTTTTATTACCATTAAATCAGCGACAGATTTCATATATTCTTTGGTGACTTCAGATTTCGCTTTCATCACTAGCTCCAATGCGTGTCCTAATGGTTTGTTATATAGGTCTCGAGCTTTGGAAATGGCAGCCGGGTAACCGAATGCATTTCCGTAATATCCTACGGGGATCCACGACTTGTACTTTAAACGTGCATTGACAATGGTCATTACACGCATTTCATCTTCAGGGTTTGGTTGAAGGGCGATTGTACGACAACGCCAAAGACAAGCTGTTAGGACCTCAAATGTTGTACAGTGTTTGAGGCGCGCTGGAACTAACCTACGGATAGCTGAAAGTTGAGTTGGTCCAAAGAAAAATGACCTTTGTTGGATATCATCCACCGTGATGTTTGTACTATTGGTAGCTGCCACTTCGTCATACTCATGATGTGTGCATGTCACACGCGGGGGGTCTCTTGCAAAAAAGAACTCTCTTTGCCAAATAGGCAATGTTGATGGAGTCGATTCGCCTTTTGCTATTTCACTCAATGCCGTTAAGAATTGTGCATATCCGAACGCATCACATATGGTATGATTGAATCGTACAACCAAGATGAAACCTCCACATAAGAGTCGTGTCACCTATCAATCCATATAAATGTAAATACACCAATTAAGATATGTAGTCATACTATTGGTGAATGACATTTTTACATTCTTATACGTCAATGAAGAACTAGAATTAGATGTTGAGTGATGTTATATGTAAGCTAGACTAGTTGTTGAACCGATGTTGAATGTATTATATATCAGTGGTTTTCAATGCGGTCTTCATAATACGGCTTGGTTAAATGCGACTTTACTAATCATTAGGGTTGTAAACGAACCAACCCTTCAGCGAATAGTTCATGAATTGTTTGGCTAGAAGTTTGTTTACATTCGTTCATTTAATACATAAACGAACACGAACAAGAAATATTATTCATTTAGTTAAATGACGAACATGAATAAAATGTTCGTTTATTTGTGTTCGTGAACATTCTTTTACTCTCATACGTTATTTTTCGTATGGTTGTTACTTTAATTCCCATAGTTACTCACGTTATATGTTATCTGGATTACTATAAATTCTACCTGAATCAACATCAATGGCGAATCAAGAATGCCACTGGAGCCAGGAACATCATACATAAGCTCCTCCCTACACGGGAACGGCGGCTGAAGGTCCACCCCGAACTGCTTCAGTGTAACATCCGCCTCCGCCTCGATAAACAACACACCCTCGCCCGTGCAATCCACCATCAGCTTCCTATTTGGACCTTCCTTTAAGCGACCGGCAAACGGATAATAAAACACCAACGCCTTAGCCAACGCCTCCCTGATCACACTCGCGGGATTCTTATTTCCCATTTTTGGATTGTTTTGGTAAAAATGAATAAGTGGAATATGAAACCTAAGGCCTTCTTGATCGTCTATGTCGGAAAGAGGCTTTAGTTCTCGAGGTGTCGGTTTAGCTGGAACAATGAGCTCCGGCGGTTGTCTTTTGACGACGAATGTCAATGGAGTCGGAGCTTGTGCTTGTGCCATTTCTGTTTTTAGCTTTGTTTTGGTTTATGAATTTGGATAACCGGTAGGTTAATTTATAGTTGGAAAAATACTGTTATAAATTTATGATTTATTGTACAAGTATATATATAATTTTCACTTCTAACACGTTTATTGTGTTTTCAGCAAAACAATATGTCATAATAAATCTGTCACCTAGCTAATGATAGAGAATGGCCGGTGCGAGTGGCCGGGACCATTCTTAGCATATCCAACGTTGAGGGGGAAACTGGAGGGACTTGGTGTTCCCGTTATTCGGTTCGTTTAAGTTTTTACCATTAACCACAATCATAACCGTTAGCTTCGGTTATGGGATTTCCTTAACAATAACCATAAACAAACTTTGGTTTCAGTTAATCGGTTATGAAGCTCAATTATGGCTAATTATCATTGAAATAAAATTGAAGCTACTTGGTCTAGACCGTATAATGAATTCTCAGAAGTTTTCTTCATTCTTCAGGAATTTCAACATACACAACACTATTAAACGGACGTTACAGGACGTAATCGGACAGACGTTGCCGGACGTTCAAGAACACTATTGAGCGAACGTGGCATTTGTCCGTGTTCGCGCGTTAAGCTTACTGAACAAATTTTTTTGTTCGAGTCCGATTCATTTATTAAACGGACGAACATAAACGAACTTTCAACCAAACGAACATCTGATTCACTTACAGCCCTATTTATGGGACAACCTTAGCCATAACGATTAATCAAATAGCCTTCACCATAAACGAAGATCAACCTCGGTTATCGGTTATTAGGTTTGGTGGTCGTTCAATTATCAGTTAATTTCTGTTACTTCCCGCTCACCATTCTCTGCGGCGGCCTCTCCCCGGTGCGTTCCTTGCAAGTATATATATCACATGGTCTAATAATAATGATAATTAATCTAAACCAAGCACAAAGTTATATAAAGTAAGAAGAATATGATTTACGTCATATAATTAATCCAAAGACAAAACGAATTAAAAAACCCACACACAAAATCTAATCTCATTTTTTTAGCTTTACATGTTTTTATAGTTAACAAAATTCAAATTAAAATATATGACGAATATAAACGCATATAACACGTAAATAACTCACCCATTTTTACGTAAAATTTATAACATAAACGAAAATATAAATTTATAAATGAGAATAATATGTGTGGAGTATTGTGTGGCTGATATTATTACATCCTAAAGTCGTTTTCAATTCGTGATTCACGTGAAAAATATTTGTCAAATAATTTCAAAACTACACAAGCCAACGAAAGAAAAGACATGATGATTTGCCAACACCACAATTTCAAAACTTGTGATTATCTAGTTGATGAGCCAACAAATCTAGCCATGTGAAACTGTAGGTCCTTTAAATGAGTCGATTACGAGATGGTCACGAATTCTAAGGGTCCAGCGTTATGTGTTTGAGTATGGATGGCATTAAGGTACGCGACTACTTGATTTATAGTGGTGTGAAATAAGGGACACCTCACTATTATTGTTACATATTCATCATGTTGAAAAAATGTTGATTTAAGTTATTAGAATTAAAATACTATTTTCTTTAATAACACGTGTATAATGTTTATTAATTCAAACACAAAACTTGATTGAATCTATTTTGGTTTATGCATGCTAGAAATATAACAATAAACAGTTAAAGACACTATCATATCTTAACCAAAAACCTGTAAAACAACAATCTTGTTTACCTTAGAGATAATTAGAAAGTTGAGATTTATCTTATTATAAATCGATACAGCTTAAAAAACCAATTCTTGTTAATAAAGTATTGTAAAACGGCAACGTAACAACACATTGCAATAAAATACAAAGAGTACAAAAATTAGAATAAAAAATATAAAGATAAAAAAAAGACGCGATCATGGATTTTATTAAGGGCTTGTAGTTTATTCATGATATTAAAGTGTGCACGTAATGGTGATTTTCTATAAGGTTGAGGTTTGAGTTGCATGATTGAAATTCTAGATTTGAAAGTAAGATTAGTAAGTGATGATAATAAGTTTTAAACGGGAAAAAATAAATTTATAACAGAAATACTATTAAAAAGGCATAAAGCATAAAATCTTGTCAAAATCAGACCCAAATTTAGCAATAACATGTTTATGAAGGTTTGTGGAGACAATAATGAACGTAGTGATTTTTTATATATTTGAAAAGTTCATATTCACTCCCTATAATTTTTTAATACTTTTTCAAAGTGTTGGTGTGTGAAAGAGAGATAAAAGATAATGATAAAGGTATAAAAAATTATTATTTAATTGAAATAAGAGAGAAAATAAAGTGTGTTTAGTGTAATTTTGAATTTGGAGATATGCGTAGGGATGTGAATGCTCTAAGAGTATTCCCAGCCTATTCCCTACTAGACATTCATACTATAATTACACTAAAAATCACATCAATGCATTTTCTCTGTTATGTTCAGTTAAATAATAATTTTTTTGCTCCCCTCCGCTCATAACACTTTCAAAAAATATTAAATAATTTATATGCTATGAACAATGAAACCGAAAATTCAACTTTTCCATATAACATTTTCACTCTTTAATAACTCATAAGCATACCATATAATTTACACATTTTCCTCACGTACTTTTGTTAGGAAACGTGTTGAGAATGATGTGAATAAGTGCTTAGGAATGAAAAGAGATTCACTAGGACCATTTCCATCTGTACTATTTCAATTGGTTGGTCAAGGGTAAACATTTAAAAGAAAATTAGAACTCTATTATTCCAAAGACTCCAAGCCGACTTGTTGGTGGGGTGTCCAAAAGTCGGTCGATTGTGTGGAGATATCAAGTTATCAACTTTTCTTAAATTTCTTTAAAATGTTTGCCATATGTATATTCTCTATAGGTTGTTTATGTATTTTTTTTCTTTACACGGTAAAACGACTTCCATGCGGACCATGCCATCCCTCTCAAATATTAAATTTTATACATCATTAGATGAAAATATCATAATCAAATACAATATCAAAACTGAAAATTAATTAAATTAAAATATCACAACTAAGACATTATAAATGCTTGATCCAGAAATGGAATTATTTTTAACTTTTTTAAATTAAAAAAGATGTTAAAATTTCTACTATTTTTTAATATAAATAAGTAACGTAATATGTGTTTCTTTAACAAAAAATGGTCGGTTGGGATATAAATAAGAGTTAAATTTTGCGTTTGATTGGGTTGTGTAGCTAAATACAGCCTCGACAACTTAAGTCGGTCAACATAGTGATCAATGATGCACCAATGCATGTATATATGCACATGCAAACACTTATCAACAAATATATGTGAACTTAGCAGATATAAGTTTTGGTATACAACTATTGGTAGATGTAAATTTTTGTTTTATAGCTTAAAGTTAGGAAGGAAAGTCTTTGATACACAGTTACTTTCTAAACAATAAAACTGAATTTCGAAAAACATTCTTCTGGATGTGTCATTTTGGGCGGTTTGGGTAATGGGTCAAAACAGGTATGGGTCAAAGCGTATAACCTTTTGTATGAATCTGGCTAGCTTGGTTGACCTGAAACCATTTTGTATTCTAAATTTTTATAAAAATTTTGTACCCGCGAGTTGCGGCGCGCGGGCATGTTTGCATGCAATCGATATACGAATGCAGCTAACTTCAATGGTACATGTTTGATAAAAAAAATCAAATATTTCATAGTTCACACTCCATCTTAGGAATTAAATTCTAGTTATTCAGTTTGAACACATAATAGAAGTTAAATAAAAGGTTTGGTAAAACATGTCTTTATCAATAACATAAATATGAATTTTAACTTGGTACGTCTTTATCAATAACATAAAAATGAATTCTAACTTGGTACAAATGTTGTAATAAAAATTTCATTATTCTTGGATTTGCTTACAACTGTAAGTTGGCATTCTACCTAAAAAAGAAAAGTCCGGCGACAAAATATTTCATCTATCTGTAGATGCTATAGTTTGAATCTTGTTACCCTACTCAAAAGTTTCTGGCTAACTCTGTCGCCGGAGATTTTGCCTCCAACCCATCTTCCGCAATTCCTTCAAAAGTCGAGCAATATCAGTCGTGTTGATGTATGCACCGCCCTGGAAATGAGCGGTTTCTGACTTCGTGCTTGGTTAATCTGTTTATATAGTATATACCCGAAAACTTTAATGAAATATACTAACCAAATGCAAAGAAAAATAATAATCCAAACCAAATTGAGCTATGCCTTTGTTATTAATAACCAGTGGACAGCGAACAACCCGCTGCCTTTCATGATAATATTTATTATAAAGAAACAGCAAATTATGAATAATTCAGTACCTCATGTGAAACAGAAATGTTCTTATGATGATGCAGAACATGATGTTAGAGAACCGGTTCGATGAGGATTACATTTGACTTTTTGTTGAAGGGCAAATCCGTCTTTTGGGCAGAAGAAGAAACAGTAAGGTCAATGCCCGACCCGTTAGTAGGTGCAAGTGCATATCATTATTATTTAGGGTAAAAATGTGTTATTTTGTAATCATAAACTCACATTGACGTCGTACTGCAATCCTCAACAGACTGTTAGAGAATACTGTAGATAATATTATTAGAGTTTTAGTATTATAGTGTTATCATAATTAGGAGACTATATATGATTATGTTTCCATGTATTTATCTCATTGTACTCATCTGTATATAGTTGATCAATAATACATTACACCTTACGGGATTTTCATTATTCTACATGGTATCAAAGCCTTAAGGTTCTGGCCTGTTTCTTTTTCTTCTTCTCGTTCTCGTCCTGCCCCGGGGACGTTTGTACATACATAATATATTACTTTCTTGCTGCCGTTCTATATCATATTTACGCGCCTACGGGCCAAAGTAACCAACACCGCTGCAGCCGTATTTTTTTTTCGTTCAAATTACGAGTAGAATCCTTTATTAGTTGGAGCTGCCTGCATGTGCTCATTTCGTTCAAGTCCTATCACAATCACAAACCTCCTAATATATGCAATTCTTATTTAATATTTGTTTGTATTTCTTTTAATATTTTTTTTCTCGTTACACATAAAAAAAAAGTAGTTATTATTTTTTATTTACTTTTTATTATTATACCGTCATTGTGCCGCCAAGTCGTTGCTTCGGCCGACTCAGTTTTAGCTCCTGCCGTTGCTGTCGAAGCTCCTATCATCAAACCTAGTCGTCATCTGGCCACGGTCAAGACACCGATGATCTTCGTAGATCCTATAACCGATCGAGTTTCTGCTCTACGTGACAGCCGATCGAGCATCTTCACAAGCTTTGCGCTCCAGTCTGAGCGTCCGGTTTCCTACCGCTCTGACTGCGGGGGAATGTTAGAGAATATTCTAGATAATATTATTAGAGTTTTAGTATTATAGTGTTATCATAATTAGGAGACTGTATTTGATTATGTTTCCTTGTATTTATCTCATTGTACTCATCTATATATAGTTGATTAATAATACATTACACCTTACGGGGTTTTCATTATTTTACAGAGTTTTCTCTAACAGTAACTGGTTGTGAAAAAATGCACGTTCAAACATAACTGGAAGTGTAGCACAATTAGTTGTTATATTCCAAACTGCAAGACCCTCTTGCATCATACAAAATGTTTGAAATAGATATATTATATATGACATTGACACACACTATATATTGAACCACACATTCATATATATACCAACCAACATTATATGCTCTCTACAGTAAAAAAAAACTGATATTACTAAAGTGAGACTAATTATCAAAACATATATTTGATCAAACTAACACTGAAATAAAAGCATTGTATATGCTGACTATAAACCAAAAAACACATAGATGGTTTCACAGCTTGAGTAAGCCTAAAATCAAACACTACCTTAGCTGCGAGGTATTCGAGAACGGCATTGAGATAGACCGGAGCCCTGACACTAATACACTCGGCGTTTATGCCGGCTTTAAGAAAACTGGCGATACGATCCATTGCGTCTCGAAGTAACCTTCTTTTCCATTGAAGATCCTAGGGTTTTCCTTCTTCCGGCCTACTCACCGTAATTTGGTTAAAATACGCCAACACACTTCTAGTCAGGAACAAAGAAGTCCAGAAATAATCGGTTAGACGGTTTGTGAATTGAAAAGGTAAAGCAAACAGGAATAATACGTGTGTGGTCGATCTAGAATGAATGTTGGATGAATGATATGTGGCTATTGACATTCTACCCGTTTAATCGGTTACAACAACGTTAAAGCTACTTAAAAGTGTAAAAAATATTTATATAATAATATATATAATTTAGTCTATATATATCAACCAACATTGGCCACCATAAACTCTTCTTTTAAAGCCTCGTCAAATATTGAGGATTTTTATGGAATGGAACTAAATATGAAGGGTTTAACAGGTTTAGATGGTAATTTTTTTGCTGAAGAGTTTCAAGGAGATAATATATTTGTAGTTCATGTGCGACTTTTGAACATTAATTCTCTTGGAAATAGTACTTGAGAAAAGTGGGTTTTATGGAATGGTGAGACAACTTCAGTCTTTCAACCAACTTCGTTTAAACGGTTACATGCACCACTTGGTATCGTTTCGTCTCTTCCATTGGTCTCACATTCCACACCGAAAAATTCAAGTACATGGTTCATGCACTAACATCATTTGCAGCCTTGTATGAACGGACATAAGCCACTTGAACTTTTGGAAGCCCGGCCGTTGGAACGGCCTAATGGTCTATTTCCAGCTCGAATGAGTACAATGCAGGTTCTTTACACCTTGAGGACAAGGTTAATTTGAAAGGGATGAGTACTGTTATGAACTGAACCCATGCCCAAATTAGCCCAATTAAGGCGGCCCAGCAAATTGGAAAGTTTCATGATATAACGAGCCAACGAGGGCAAACATGGGCACCGAATATGATGAATGTATGTTAAGTAAATGGTGGTTCTTCTCTCATCTCAAATTCTAGTCTAGTTTCTGTAATTCTTATTTATTTATGATTGTGAACGGTTTGGTTTATATGTAGTTAGTAAACCTTCGGTTTATCCATCTAAATTTAGCTTCAATTGCCTGATTCTATTGATGCTTTGGTTGTATTAATATGCTTGTTAGTGGCTTCCTAGAGTATTCCCTTAGAGTGTTCCTAGTTTAATCTTGGTGCCTTAGTCTACTTATATTTGCATATAATTTAACAATTTTGAAGTTAGAGTGAAAAATGGTAAGAATGGTGATGGATGATGGTGGCCAACGGCTTAAAAGGAGAAAATTGGGAGGGGTTAGACTAGTATGTTGTTCAAGCTATAAGGATGTGTTGGATGATTGTAAGAGTTGAATGCACACATGGTTTGATCTTACAAGTTACAACTCCAACAGTAACTATGGTTTAGACTTTAGAGGTAATGATAAGGAGTAGGTTTTGAACAAAACAAGAGAAAAGGGGGGACGGTTTTGGTGTTGGGTAATTAATTAAAAGGGTTTTGTGAAATGGTGGGCATTAAACAAAAGTCTTTACGGTTTCTAATTAACGTTTATTGAATTTTAACTAATCAATCGAACTACGTTTCTAATAATTTTTATCATGTTTGATACGATATTGAATTCCAAATAACACAAGTCTAAGAAACTAATTTTTGAAAATAGTTGGTTTTGGGCTCATACAGTGTCCTACACTGGCCTTTATTCACCATATTTTTTAAATTTCGCGATTCGAATATTCTAAAAATAACTTTATACATTATTACTAATCTAATTCCGACAAATCGATATATGAAAAATAACAATACCAAATCCCAAATTATTTACCTTTTATATGTTTATGAGTCGTGGCTCTGTACTGAGAAAGAAACCGAGCCGAAGACCGAAACAAAACAGAGAGAGAAGAGAGATACAAGACGAATTTAAATCAAGAGTTCGGTTTTTATGAAAATGAATTTATAATGAAGCTTATAATAATATTATTTATGATGATGATAATAATGATAATAATAATTTTAAAAAGAAATGTTTCATATATATATATATATAGACATGTAAGATATGACGTAAAAATAATAACCGTAACTATTATTAATAATACTAATAATAATAGTTAAAGAATAAAGATCTTAGTATTAATTAAAATGTTGTTGATAAAAATAATAATAATAATTAATAATATTGACAGTTTGATTTCTAAACGAATTCATAATATAACTATAATGATATTTTTGCTAATAATTAATGATAATAATATGAAGATGATAATAATATGATCTTTAATAATATTAATAACAACTTTAATATTTATAATAATAATGATAATAATAATAGTTTTGTTAAAAGATAATAGTAATAATAATAATATTAATAATCTTGTTAATAATAATAATGATAATACTAATAATTATCTTGTTAATAATAATAATAATTAAATTAATGACAATCTAGTTAATAATAATATAATCTAGTTAATAATAATAATGATAATAATAATAATATTTACCTATTTATGTTAATACTAATAGTAATAATAAATTTATTAAGTATAACAAGAAACAATACCAAAAACCGGTCTAGGATGACCCGAATCTGAGACCTTTAATTTAATAAACGTACCAACCACACCGAACCAAAATAATTAAACTCAAGAACTTATTATATCCATTTCCCGGGTGTTCATCTTTTACCCAATTCATACCAACAACTCAAACCCGATTCGTTTCAAAGTATTTGACCAAAAACATAACCGATACTACCAAACCAATTATTAACAATCTAATTCCGACAAATCGATATATGAAAATTAACAATACCAAATCCCAAATTATTTACCTTTTATATGTTTACGAGTCGTGGCTCTATACTGAAAAAGAAACCGAGCCGAAGACCGAAACAAAACAGAGAGAGAAGAGAGATATAGAGAGACCGAGAGGGAGAGTGAGAGAGTGTGTGAGAGCCGAGAGAGAGTTAGAGAGATACAGAGAGTCCGTGAGAGAGAGAGAGAGTCCGAAGAGAGAGACGAGAGTGACACCGGTGGCCGGTTTTCCGGTCACCGGAAAAACGATCAGCGAGGGGGAGGGGGCTACGGGCTGCCGGAAAAACGAGGGGTGGTGGTGTCGGGTTGAGGAGGTGGCTGAGATGGTGGTGATGTAGTGGATGGTGGTGGTTTAGTGGTGGTGCGTCGGGACTCGCCGGAGTTCGTGGCCGGAGGCGGCGGCGGCGGCCGGAAATCGGCTGGAGGTGGGTGACGGCTGAAAGAGATAATAAGGTAGGGTTAGGGTTTGTTGGTTTATATATGATGGTTTATAAATATTTAACTTTAGCCCCTCAAGTTATAAATGTTTGATATTTAGTTGTAAGTAAATCAATTCTTGAATAGTTTTAAGGAAAAATCACACTTTAATCCCCTAAGGTTTATTTAACCAAACTTATAAACTAAAACTAACGGACTTTTGACAGACCTCGCACACGCTACCGGTTCGGATTTACAAGTTTAACCTCAAATACGAAGTATAATTCATTAACATAAAACGCGTAAATCGACATGTTATAAAATGAATATAAAACGAATATAAAAGCGAGACTCAAATTTGACGAATGTCACAAATTGATACACATAAAAGTGTGTATGGTTCGTTCGGTAATAGACTAAAATTATACCTGTAACCTATGTTTTTTTTGTCCCTTCATAAATAATCGATCTGTAGTTATTTTTTTAGTTACAGGAGAAGTCAGTTCATTTAACAATTAATTGTAGGCCTAAGTCGAATCAGACTCAATTCATTTAATAAGTTTTCACAAAAGAAAAATATAATAAAAAAACAAGTTAACTGTATAATGGTTCATGTGGTTTGGCCAAGGATACATATGTGGGACTAATAAGTTCTAGAAGTTGCAAGTTTCTATTTTTGATTTTGTTATTAGTTTGGGGTCTGAAGCTAACTTCCGGAAGTTAATTATTCTATTAAGTTCGGGTAAAATGATCAAAATACCCTTTAGTGAAACTATTTATGTACTTAACTTCATTGCTGAATTCGTTGTTTTAGAAGCTATTTATGTAAAACTACTAGACCGGTTTCCTAGTACGTGGTTTATGCTATAGATATAGGACATATGGACAATAAAGATAATGTATACCTGTACTTATTACAATAACAAGTTAATTAGAAATGTTAGAGAATTATCTTATAAAACAATACATTAATTTAAAAAACCATCTAATATCTCATATAGGTGGAGGAAGAGAACAAAACTACTTTTATAAGAAGGTGGATATTTTTCTAATCATAATTAGTTTTATAAATATCTATGAAACGATGGTGGTTCGTCCCGACAAATACATATATAGTTCTAACATTAGTTTAAAAAACACATCTCTTAAAATTTCTAACATTAGTTTAAAAACACATCTCTTAAAATTAAAAGCCTGTTGCATGCTCACCTATGGAATCAAAATAAGAAAATCAAAGCTTGGAAAGAGCGGGTGCGTATTCTTGGATAACATGTTCGTTATTGTCTCGTGCAAACATGCTATCTAGTTCTTCGACAAATCTCTTCATAGCAACACTTGGCAACCATATGGGTACCACGATTCCAGACTCCCCTTTATGATTTATATAACGTGTATAGAAACTAGCAACATGGAAATCAGGCCCTGCATAGACCGCTTCCCCATCCGAAATCAATATCAAGAAATCCAGAGCGTGTTACGTCCGATACAATGTAGCTTCCAACAGTTGTGAAGCTGGGTCGTCCTTTGATTACCATTAGATCAGCGACAGATTTCATATATTCTTCAGTGACTTAAGATTTGGCTTTCATCACTAGCTCCAGCGCGTGCCCTAGTGGTTTGTTACATAGGTCTCGAGATTTGGAAATAGCAGCCGGGTAACTGAATACATTTCCATAATATCCTAACGGGATCCGAGGCTTGAACTTGAAACGCGCGTTGACAATGGTCATCATGCGCATTTCATCTTCAGGTTTTGGTTGAAGCGCGATTGTCCGACAACACCAAAGACAAGCTGTTAGGACCTCAAATGTGGTACAATGTTTGAGGTGTGTTGGAACTAATCTACGAAATAGTTGAAATTTGAGTTGGTCCAAAGAAAAATGACTTATTTTCCATTTCATCCAACAGAGTGGCCGTACCATTGGTATCTGCCACTTCGTCATACTCGTGATGTGTGCATGTCACACGCGGGGGCTCTTGCAAAAAGCAACTCTCTTTTCCAAACAGGCGATGTCGATGGTGTCGATTTGCCTTTTGCCATTTCGCTCAATGCTGTTAAGAATTGTGCATATCCAAATGAATCGCTCATAGTATGATTGAGTCGTACAGCCAAGATAAAACCTCCACATAAGAGTCGTGTCACCTATCAATCAATAGAGATTTACATAATAGGTAACATTCATCAACAAACCTTGCATAGGAGATAGAAATATGTGGTCATGCTTAATATTGGTAAATTACAATTTTACATTCTTATACACCAATGACGAACTATAGTAAGATGTTGAATTGATATTTCGTAAACTATACTAGCTGTTGAACTGGTGCATAAACCAACTGTTGAACCGATGAAGCATTTGACGCGACAATTGGTTCAACCTATGTGCCTAGCATGAGGAAGAAGGGGCAATTAGGATTAGTCATCTTGTTTTGAACTTTTCGCCTAAAACATAGCTAATGGCGTGTCTGTTCATTTGCCCGTAACAGATTTGGCGATCCCAACAATATTTAATCGTTTGGTATCGTTTTCAAAAATACTAGGTTGAATGCAACTTTATTAATCACAGAAACCAACTGCGAGTTTATCAAAAGAACAATAATACTTGATGGAATGAAGTAACAAACCAAATAAGCAACTAATTTTATTATCATGTAAACATATTTTTGCTTATTTTAAAAAGTAAAAAAATAATGTATTTCGACTTTATAAGGATTTTGAGTAGTTAGTGTAGTTATAATTTATTTCACGATAAGGGTCAAAACTGCAATTAAGTCTTATTATTATAATTATTCTTATTATTAGGCGTGAAAGACGACTTTATCCCTAGATTTAACGGTCAACCAAACGTTTGACTTGACAGAAAACTCAAATTGCAAAAAAAGGACCATCACAGGGGTCTTATCTGCAAAAGTGCCACCACGAAGTTGAAAGCCATGTTTTGGGTTTTATCACATGAACCATAAATGCAATTAAATCTACGGAAACATATGAACTTCAATCAATTTAACCTTTATAAAAATTTTAAAATATACGTTATGCTCCAAACTATACCAAAACAAATTCTTTTATTCTGAAACAATTCTGATACAATGTTCCATTTTCCCTTTTTAAGAAACACACAAAAGTTAAAAAGAAAATGGGACATTTTTGTTTTAGATTGAAAAACAAGTCTTATCTACGCAACATGTTCGTGTCTCTCCTCTTACGTTATTTTCAACTGATTTGTTGTTTTAAGCATGCCACTATATGCTCAACTGCTGTGTTGTTGCCTTCTCGTCCACTTACATAAAGTTGATGGTTAAGTCATGCAATTTTATGGTCTCTTAAACACGATTTAAAGAGTTTTTTTTTTCAGTAATAAGTTTTCTCCATAATGGTGTTTCTCGTAAGTCAGATCTTAAATGTCAAAATCAGTATAGACGGTTGACATTCCTTTTCAAGATAGCTTACTCGAATATTAAACTCGAATATTAAAGATAGTTCTAAACACTGTAATTTTCTTTTGCAAGTGTTCTATTGTATGTATTTTTGCGTGTGCGTGTGCATGTGTAATGTGTACGTGTTCTCGTGCTCTTGGAAATATCTTTTAAAGTCATAGATATTTGTGTATCAAATCTAGCTTTTTGAAAAAGAATATAGGTTTTAATCATTCATGAAATTTTTTTAATGGGTAAATTTTAGAAGCACGTTGACCAATTTAAATTTCACCTCTTACTTAGTCATGCATTTTAATAGCTCAACACAAAGTTGTCAAACAAGTATGTTTTACCTGAATCAGTAATAATGGTGAATCGACAATGCCATCGGAGCCGGGGACATTATACAGAAGCTCCTCCCCTACACGGGAACGGCGGGTGAAGGTCCACCCCAAACTGCTTTAACGTAACATCAGCCTCGGCCTCGATAAACAACACGCCCTGGCCGTTGCATTCCACCATCAGCTTCCTATTCGGACCTTCCTTTAAGCGACCGGCAAACGGATAATAAAACACCAACGCCTTAGCCAACGCCTCCCTTATCACACTCACGGGATTCTTGTTAGCATTTTTGGATTGTTTTGATAAATATGAATCACGGGTGTATGAAACCTAAGGCCTCCTTGATCGTCTATATCGGAAAGGGGCTTAAGTTCTCGAGGTGTCGGTTTAGCCGGAACTATAAGCTCCGGTGGTTGTCGTCGGACAGAGAATGTCAATGGAGTGGTGGTTAGTTGTGCCATATGTTATAGTTTTGGGTTGTGTATGTATTTGAGTTTGGATAACATTAACGTGACTGGTTGATTTATATGATGTGAAACAAGGGACACCTAACTATTATTATTATTATTATTATTATTATTATTATTATTATTATTATTATAGATTCAGGTCGAAAAATGTTGTTTATATTTTTAGAATTAACAAATTATTTTCTCTACTCACACGTGCACAATGTTTTTAGTTTTTATATATTTTACTAACAATTAAAAATTAAATTAAAAAGTTTCGTATATGAGTTATGACCAGGGGCGGATCTACGCATTGAGTTACGGGTTCACGGGAATCCACTTACTTTTGGATTTTTAATAGAAAGCATATATAAAAATCTGGAGTGAACCCATACATTTTAATGAAGTGAACTCATTTGCAGGATTGAATACTTGGTAAATCCATCTAATGTTAAAGTTGTGGTTGCTTGTTTGAATCCCTCTCCTGTCAATTTTAATGATTTTTTTAATTTTTAAACAACACTGATATTAATAATGGGGTCTTGCATTCCCCAGTCCACCTTCAAGTATTCAATACAATGCAGCCACATTTACAAGTCTATTTTATTTCTAAATTTGTTTTCGTTTAATTAAATATAATGTTTTGGTTATTGTTTGGCTTAGGGAATAGTTAATGTTTGTCAAATTTCTTTTATTTTCTCTGATCAAATTTGACAAAAAGCGTTGGCGGTTTAAACGAATATTGTTTTGTTTAGAGTGCAAAGAAAAAAAATATTTATATCATCACGAAATTAAAATACTTGTTTACCGGATGAATATAAAACAAGTTTCCAATGACTTCGTGATTTTATTGTGTGTTTTCTAATATCATATCCTTTAATTATGATATCGTATTTTATATTCTTCTTTGACCCGGCACGATCTGACCCAACCGGCCCAAAAAAATTAACTTTTGATTGTGCGAAATTTGACCGCCGAAAACAAATAAATCAATAGAAAACAAATCCTGGATCCGTCACTGGTTATGACACAAACACTTGTATGAGAACCGTTTAATGTCCATCCGTTTAAAAAACTGGTTTTGGTATTTTATGATGAGAACCGATAACAGGTGTCGAGTACTTATTGCCACTATCTATTATCCCCAAAGCCTTTCGTGATTCACGTGCAAAGTAAACTTAAATATCCAATGTAGCACCAAATGCAAATTGGCAGTTTAGCGGTAACCCATTACTTTTTTGATAAAAGACTGTGAGTTTGAAACTCATATAGAGCAATTTGTTTTGAGTTGAGTTAGAGAGTTTTTATAATTGTTTTTAGATGGGTGAGTTAGGCCATTACATTTCATTATTTAGTCAAATGAAGATTTATTTGTCAGGATAATCTCGGATTCTCGGGTATCCGGATATTAGCTTTAAATAAAAAAGCACCCAATTAGCATGCACGTGGCACATTAGGATGTCATATTGATCCTTCCAATTTTTTGGACTGAATAATATATGGACCACAACAATATAATGGATGATAAATGTGCATTCAATTTACATTATGCGGTTTAAACTTTAAACCATGAGAATAGCTTAATTTTTTCTTCTTTCTATTATTCATATATAAAACTAGCATAGTAGTAAACGTAAGATAACAATTTGCTTCAAATTTTCTGCTACATTCTTGTTACAAAACAACCTTATTAAAATGATTAAAAAAACCCCGTAAATTTCAGATTTAAAAAAAGAAAGTGTGTTGAATCTGTGAATTACGCATCTAAAACCATTTTTATTGATTAATTAAAAACAAGAGTACAACACCATTAATACAAATTAATAATCATACAAGCGTCAATTAAAAATACATGTAAACTTCCAACATATCAATAAAATAAAATAAAACACGTCTTAAAAGCTTGCTACATGCTCACCTATGGAGTCTAGGAAATCATAGTTTGGAAAGAGGGAGTGCGTATTCTTGGATAACATGTTCTTTATTGTCTCGTGCGAACATGTTATCCAACTCTTTGGCAAATCTCTTCATAGCAACACTTGGCAACCATATGGGTACCACGATTCCTGACTCGCCTTTATGATTTATATAACGTGTATAGAATCCAGCAACATGGTAATCAGCCCCTGCATAGACCGCTTTTCCCCACCCAAAATCAATACCAAGTAATCCAGTGCGTGTCACATCTGATACAATATAGCTTCCAACAGTTGTGAAGCCAGGTCTTCCTTTTATTACCATTAAATCAGCAACAGATTTCATATATTCTTTGGTGACTTCAGATTTCGCTTTCATCACTAGCTCCAATGCGTGTCCTAATGGTTTGTTATATAGGTCTCGAGCTTTGGAAATGGCAGCCGGGTAACCGAATGCATTTCCGTAATATCCTACGGGGATCCACGACTTGTACTTTAAACGTGCATTGACAATGGTCATTACACGCATTTCATCTTCAGGGTTTGGTTGAAGGGCGATTGTACGACAACGCCAAAGACAAGCTGTTAGGACCTCAAATGTTGTACAGTGTTTGAGGCGCGCTGGAACTAACCTACGGATAGCTGAAAGTTGAGTTGGTCCAAAGAAAAATGACCTTTGTTGGATATCATCCACCGTGATGTTTGTACTATTGGTAGCTGCCACTTCGTCATACTCATGATGTGTGCATGTCACACGCGGGGGGTCTCTTGCAAAAAAGAACTCTCTTTGCCAAATAGGCAATGTTGATGGAGTCGATTCGCCTTTTGCTATTTCACTCAATGCCGTTAAGAATTGTGCATATCCGAACGCATCACATATGGTATGATTGAATCGTACAACCAAGATAAAACCTCCACATAAGAGTCGTGTCACCTATCAATCCATATAAATGTAAATACACCAATTAAGATATGTAGTCATACTATTGGTGAATGACATTTTTACATTCTTATACGTCAATGAAGAACTAGAATTAGATGTTGAGTGATGTTATATGTAAGCTAGACTAGTTGTTGAACCGATGTTGAATGTATTATATATCAGTGGTTTTCAATGCGGTCTTCATAATACGGCTTGGTTAAATGCGACTTTACTAATCATTAGGGTTGTAAACGAACCAACCCTTCAGCGAATAGTTCATGAATTGTTTAGCGAGAAGTTTGTTTACATTCGTTCGTTTAATACATAAACTAACACGAACAAGAAATATTATTCATTTAGTTAAATGACGAACATGAATAAAATGTTCGTTTATTTGTGTTCGTGAACATTCTTTTACTCTCATACGTTATTTTTCGTATGGTTGTTACTTTAATTCCCATAGTTACTCACGTTATATGTTATCTGGATTACTATAAATTCTACCTGAATCAACATCAATGGCGAATCAAGAATGCCACTGGAGCCAGGAACATCATACATAAGCTCCTCCCTACACGGGAACGGCGGCTGAAGGTCCACCCCGAACTGCTTCAGTGTAACATCCGCCTCCGCCTCGATAAACAACACACCCTCGCCGGTGCAATCCACCATCAGCTTCCTATTTGGACCTTCCTTTAAGCGACCGGCAAACGGATAATAAAACACCAACGCCTTAGCCAACGCCTCCCTGATCACACTCGCGGGATTCTTATTTCCCATTTTTGGATTGTTTTGGTAAAAATGAATAAGTGGAATATGAAACCTAAGGCCTTCTTGATCGTCTATGTCGGAAAGAGGCTTTAGTTCTCGAGGTGTCGGTTTAGCTGGAACAATGAGCTCCGGCGGTTGTCTTTTGACGACGAATGTCAATGGAGTCGGAGCTTGTGCTTGTGCCATTTCTGTTTTTAGCTTTGTTTTGGTTTATGAATTTGGATAACCGGTAGGTTAATTTATAGTTGGAAAAATACTGTTATAAATTTATGATTTATTGTACAAGTATATATATAATTTTCACTTCTAACACGTTTATTGTGTTTTCAGCAAAACAATATGTCATAATAAATCTGTCACCTAGCTAATGATAGAGAATGGCCGGTGCGAGTGGCCGGGACCATTCTTAGCATATCCAACGTTGAGGGGGGAAACTGGAGGGACTTGGTGTTCCCGTTATTCGGTTCGTTTAAGTTTTTACCATTAACCACAATCATAACCGTTAGCTTCGGTTATGGGATTTCCTTAACAATAACCATAAACAAACTTTGGTTTCAGTTAATCGGTTATGAAGCTCAATTATGGCTAATTATCATTGAAATAAAATTGAAGCTACTTGGTCTAGACCGTATAATGAATTCTCAGAAGTTTTCTTCATTCTTCAGGAATTTCAACATACACAACACTATTAAACGGACGTTACAGGACGTAATCGGACAGACGTTGCCGGACGTTCAAGAACACTATTGAGCGAACGTGGCATTTGTCCGTGTTCGCGCGTTAAGCTTACTGAACAAATTTTTTTGTTCGAGTCCGATTCATTTATTAAACGGACGAACATAAACGAACTTTCAACCAAACGAACATCTGATTCACTTACAGCCCTATTTATGGGACAACCTTAGCCATAACGATTAATCAAATAGCCTTCACCATAAACGAAGATCAACCTCGGTTATCGGTTATTAGGTTTGGTGGTCGTTCAATTATCAGTTAATTTCTGTTACTTCCCGCTCACCATTCTCTGCGGCGGCCTCTCCCCGGTGCGTTCCTTGCAAGTATATATATCACATGGTCTAATAATAATGATAATTAATCTAAACCAAGCACAAAGTTATATAAAGTAAGAAGAATATGATTTACGTCATATAATTAATCCAAAGACAAAACGAATTAAAAAACCCACACACAAAATCTAATCTCATTTTTTTAGCTTTACATGTTTTTATAGTTAACAAAATTCAAATTAAAATATATGACGAATATAAACGCATATAACACGTAAATAACTCACCCATTTTTACGTAAAATTTATAACATAAACGAAAATATAAATTTATAAATGAGAATAATATGTGTGGAGTATTGTGTGGCTGATATTATTACATCCTAAAGTCGTTTTCAATTCGTGATTCACGTGAAAAATATTTCAAATAATTTCAAAACTACACAAGCCAACGAAAGAAAAGACATGATGATTTGCCAACACCACAATTTCAAACTTGTGATTATCTAGTTGATGAGCCAACAAATCTAGCCATGTGAAACTGTAGGTCCTTTAAATGGATCGATTACGAGATGGTCACGAATTCTAAGGGTCCAGCGTTATGTGTTTGAGTATGGATGGCATTAAGGTACGCGACTACTTGATTTATAGTGGTGTGAAATAAGGGACACCTCACTATTATTGTTACATATTCATCATGTTGAAAAAATGTTGATTTAAGTTATTAGAATTAAAATACTATTTTCTTTAATAACACGTGTATAATGTTTATTAATTCAAACACAAAACTTGATTGAATCTATTTTGGTTTATGCATGCTAGAAATATAACAATAAACAGTTAAAGACACTATTATATCTTAACTTAACCAAAAACCTGTAAAACAACAATCTTGTTTACCTTAGAGATAATTAGAAAGTTGAGATTTATCTTATTATAAATCGATACAGCTTAAAAAACCAATTCTTGTTAATAAAGTATTGTAAAACGGCAACGTAACAACACATTGCAATAAAATACAAAGAGTACAAAAATTAGAATAAAAAATATAAAGATAAAAAAAAGACGCGATCATGGATTTTATTAAGGGCTTGTAGTTTATTCATGATATTAAAGTGTGCACGTAATGGTGATTTTCTATAAGGTTGAGGTTTGAGTTGCATGATTGAAATTCTAGATTTGAAAGTAAGATTAGTAAGTGATGATAATAAGTTTTAAACGGGAAAAAATAAATTTATAACAGAAATACTATTAAAAAGGCATAAAGCATAAAATCTTGTCAAAATCAGACCCAAATTTAGCAATAACATGTTTATGAAGGTTTGTGGAGACAATAATGAACGTAGTGATTTTTTATATATTTGAAAAGTTCATATTCACTCCCTATAATTTTTTAATACTTTTTCAAAGTGTTGGTGTGTGAAAGAGAGATAAAAGATAATGATAAAGGTATAAAAAATTATTATTTAATTAAAATAAGAGAGAAAATAAAGTGTGTTTAGTGTAATTTTGAATTTGGAGATATGCGTAGGGATGTGAATGCTCTAAGAGTATTCCCAACCTATTCCCTACTAGACATTCATACTATAATTACACTAAAAATCACATCAATGCATTTTCTCTGTTATGTTCAATTAAATAATAATTTTTTTGCTCCCCTCCGCTCATAACACTTTCAAAAAATATTAAATAATTTATATGCTATGAACAATGAAACCGAAAATTCAACTTTTCCATATAACATTTTCACTCTTTAATAACTCATAAGTATACCATATAATTTACACATTTTCCTCACGTACTTTTGTTAGGAAACGTGTTGAGAATGATGTGAATAAGTGCTTAGGAATGAAAAGAGATTCGCTAGGACCATTTCCATCTGTACTATTTCAATTGGTTGGTCAAGGGTAAACATTTAAAAGAAAATTAGAACTCTATTATTCCAAAGACTCCAAGCCGACTTGTTGGTGGGGTGTCCAAAAGTCGGTCGATTGTGTGGAGATATCAAGTTATCAACTTTTCTTAAATTTCTTTTCAATGTTTGCCATATGTATATTCTCTATAGGTTGTTTATGTATTTTTTTTCTTTACACGGTAAAACGACTTCCATGCGGACCATGCCATCCCTCTCAAATATTAAATTTTATACATCATTAGATGAAAATATCATAATCAAATACAATATCAAAACTGAAAATTAATTAAATTAAAATATCACAACTAAGACATTATAAATGCTTGATCCAGAAATGGAATTATTTTTAACTTTTTTAAATTAAAAAAGATGTTAAAATTTCTACTATTTTTTAATATAAATAAGTAACGTAATATGTGTTTCTTTAACAAAAAATGGTCGGTTGGGATATAAATAAGAGTTAAATTTTGAGTTTGATTGGGTTGTGTAGCTAAATACAGCCTCGACAACTTAAGTCGGTCAACATAGTGATCAATGATGCACCAATGCATGTATATATGCACATGCAAACACTTATCAACAAATATATGTGAACTTAGCAGATATAAGTTTTGGTATACAACTATTGGTAGATGTAAATTTTTGTTTTATAGCTTAAAGTTAGGAAGGAAAGTCTTTGATACACAGTTACTTTCTAAACAATAAAACTGAATTTCGAAAAACATTCTTCTGGATGTGTCATTTTGGGCGGTTTAGGTAATGGGTCAAAACAGGTATGGGTCAAAGCGTATAACCTTTTGTATGAATCTGGCTAGCTTGGTTGACCTGAAACCATTTTGTATTCTAAATTTTTATAAAAATTTTGTACCCGCGAGTTGCGGCGCGCGGGCATGTTTGCATGCAATCGATATACGAATGCAGCTACCTTCAATGGTACATGTTTGATAAAAAAAATCAAATATTTCATAGTTCACACTCCATTTTAGGAATTAAATTCTAGTTATTCAGTTTGAACACATAATAGAAGTTAAATAAAAGGTTTGGTAAAACATGTCTTTATCAATAACATAAATATGAATTTTAACTTGGTACGTCTTTATCAATAACATAAAAATGAATTCTAACTTGGTACAAATGTTGTAATAAAAATTTCATTATTCTTGGATTTGCTTACAACTGTAAGTTGGCATTCTACCTAAAAAAGAAAAGTCCGGCGACAAAATATTTCATCTATCTGTAGATGCTATAGTTTGAATCTTGTTACCCTACTCAAAAGTTTCTGGCTAACTCTGTCGCCGGAGATTTTGCCTCCAACCCATCTTCCGCAATTCCTTCAAAAGTCGAGCAATATCAGTCGTGTTGATGTATGCACCGCCCTGGAAATGAGCAGTTTCTGACTTCGTGCTTGGTTAATCTGTTTATATAGTATATACCCGAAAACTTTAATGAAATATACTAACCAAATGCAAAGAAAAATAATAATCCAAACCAAATTGAGCTATGCCTTTGTTATTAATAACCAGTGGACAGCGAACAACCCGCTGCCTTTCATGATAATATTTATTATAAAGAAACAGCAAATTATGAATAATTCAGTACCTCATGTGAAACAGAAATGTTCTCAAACACTTAGAGGGTGTTTGAGATTTCTTATTTTACTTTCTTATAACTTTTCATTAGATTAAAAAAATGTAACTTATGTAACTTTTCTTTTCACAACATAAGCAATCTCAAACACCTTATTACTTCTCAAAAAATTTGTGAGTTATTAGTTAGTTGGTGAAAATAAGCAATCCCAAACACCCCCTTAGTCACTGACTAAGTTATATGTTACATATAAATTAAAAAGAAAAGTTAAAAATCACATATGTAAAGTTGGTCGTGTAATAGCGATCGATGTTCATGAATGTGTTCACACAATTTTTAGCAATGTTTTCTTACTTATGATATACATAGGTTAGTCGTATTGTCAGCATCTTAGACGAGACCTGCAAAGATGGATTAAATAGAAACATTTTGACTGATTAATAATTAAAAACATTTAGATTGATTAATTTGAAACAAGACCATTCAATACCCATGAATAGTCGTACAACCAACTAAGATTACATACAAGCTTCTATCATTTGTATAAAATACTACGTCTTATAGCTCGTTGCATACCCATTTATTGAATCAAACCAAGGATATCATAGTTTTGAATGAGCGGGAACGTGTTCTCGGATAACAAGACCATTACCGTCTCGCGCTAACATTTTATCTATCTCTTTGACAAATCTCTGCATAACATCACCTGGAAACCACACGGGCACTAAGATTCCAGACTCGCCCTTATGATTAATATAGCGTGTATAGAAACCAGCAACATGGGAATCCGGCCCTGCATAGACCGCTTGCCCCCACACAAAATCAATATCAAGAATTCCCTGACGTGTCACATCCGACACAAGATAGCTTCCAACAGTTGTGAAGCTGGGTCATTCTCTGATTACCGTTAGATCAACAGATTTCATGTGCTCTTCGGTTACTTCAGATTTAGCTTTCATTACAAGCTCCAATGCATGTCCTAATGGTTTGTCACATATGTCTTGAGCTTTGGAAGTGGCAACTGGGCAGCTAAACACATTTCCATAATATCCTAGAGGGATTCGAGGCTGAAACTTTGAGCGCGCGCTGACGCTGAACATCATTCGTGTTTCATCTTCTGGGTTTGGTTGAAATGCGGTTGTTCGACAACGCCAAAGACATGCTGTTAGGACCTCAAATGTGGTACAATGCTTGAGGTGTGATGGTACGAACCTACGAATAGATGAAATTTGAGTAGGTCCAAAGAAAAATGACCTACACTCCATGCCCTCCAACAAGATTGTCGTTCCATCGATGTTTACCACTTCGTCATACTCGTGATTTGTGCATGTAATGCATGGCGCATCTCTTGCACAAAACAACTCTCTTTGCCAAACAGGCATTGTTGATGGTGTCAATTCGCCTTTTGCCATTTCACTCACCGCTGTCACGAATTGTACATATCCGAATCCATCACACATGGTATGATTGAATCGTATAGCCAAGATGAAGCCTCCACATAAGAGTCGTGTCACCTATCAACCAACATAGACAAAAGGACCCCAATTTAGCTATGTGGTCATAGTTAGTATTGGTAAATGGCAATTATACATTCTTATGTCCGTGACAAACTATAATAAGATGTTGAAGTATTGTTTTAGAAACTTCATCAAACCAAATGTTGAACCTGCGGAGCTGCAGGTTGAACAACCAATGTATTGGTTAGTTTGCTAATGTATAGGGTGCGTTGCATGATTCATTTGCTCGTAACAGATTTGACATAACAAACTTTTTAGTTTAACAGTATGATCTAGGTTTAGCCGGCTTTAGACACATGACAATTTATGATTGATTCGAAGTTACTTTTCATGAACTTCAGAGTCCAAAGAGTGACACCTAAGGCTTAACCACATTTCATATTTTTTGTCTTGGGGTGCATGGTCAATCCTGATTGATTCAATTTAAATGTCTATTAGGATTGGAGGCTAAATTTCAGTGTCCATTTCTGAAGTGTCAAACTTGATTATTTATATAATTTTCCCAAATTAATATCTAAGATATAAAGGTTAAAACTTAAAAAGGTTTTATATCATACTTGAAGACGAGTGGTTAAAAAACAAGTGTTGAAGATGTGGCAACAAAACATTAAAAAGATATTAATATTTTTCTTTAAACTAGATTCTTTTAAAACTTTCCTATAATTATGCCCACATGACGCTAGTTTCACCTGAATCAGCAACAATGGGGAATCGACAATGCCACTGGAGCCAGGAACATCATACAGAAGCTCCTCCCTACACGGGAACGGCGGCTGAAGGTCCACCCCGAACTGCTTCAATGTAACATCCGCCTCGGCCTCAATAAACAACACACCCTGGCCGTTGCAATCCACCATCAGCTTCCTATTTGGACCTTCCTTTAAGCGACCGGCCAACGGATAATAAAACACCAACGCCTTAGCCAACGCATCCCTGATCACACTCGCGGGATTCTTATTTCCCATTTTTGGATTGTTTTGGTAAATATGAATAAGAGGAATATGAAACCTAAGGTTTGGTTGATCGTCAATGTCTGAGAGAGGCTTCAGTTCTCGCGGTGTCAGCTTAGCTGGAATGATGAGCTCGGGTGGTTGTCTTCGGACGGCAAATGTCAACGGAGTGCTGGTTTGTTGTGCCATATTTAGTTTAAGGTTTGTGTTGGTGTTTGAGGTTTCGATGACAATAAGGTACGTGAATGGTAATTGATTTATATAGAGGTGTGAAATATATACACCTCATTATTATATTATTTTATTGTGTATGTGTGCGGCAAATTATACATTTTCACTCTTAAGTCTTAAATTTTGTCCATTAAAATCCAAATGGTTTGAAAATGTCCATTTCAGACTATGTACAGATATTTCTAGCCAATTAGAAATGGTCACGTGTGGGTGCTTTTTAAAAACCGTAGGCACCGGGTTTGAAATAATAAAAACCGTAGATGCCAGATTTTAGAGAAAAAAAGTAAATTATGAAATTAGTTAAGATTATCTATTGGCAGACAACCACATACCCACACGTGGTCGGAAAAATAACGTATTAGCTTAGATTGAACTTACTATCTGAAATTAGTTTGAATTGGCTTAGGTTTAAAATTTTAAAACCAAACTATGAAATCGTTTCTAACTAAAATTTATCAAAACTCGGTTATCGGTTTGGGTTAAATAGTAAGAAACAGTTGTCTTGTTAACGATTCACAATTGACATAAAAAAGGACGGGACACCAATATGGGTAAAGTACATGGCTTTCAGACCACATGGCAAAACCGCCCCATCCCATGTGGATAATGTTGGGTTCCAGTGGTGATCAGTCAACGGTTTAAGAATTAAACCCGGTTTAATTAAATTAGTTTCATAATTATTAATCACATTAATATATAAATACGCAGCAGAATATAAAAACGAGTAATCACAATAGCAAACAAGAATATGTAAATCTTAAATGGCCAAAAGGTGATTGGTCTTGCTAGAGCCTATTAGCAAGACCAATCGGGTCAGGGGGTCACAACACAAACAACCATAAGGATGGACTCCTGGTGCATCCGGTCATCTTTGCTAACTCCCACTCACTTCAAGAACTCCACGAGCTCGTCCTCGGTTTTCCTTCGGGTCTTCTTCATTACAATATTAAAAATAAATATAATGAAAAACCAAACCCTATCTATTACAATCGTGAACCAACAAAGTGGCCAAAAACCATAAAATAAAACCGAAAAATAAATACAACTTTTGAACCATCCATATGGCCAAAAACCAAAAACCATTCAACCAAACAAACAAGGTCGGGCCAGATTTACATATTCAATAAAATAAAATTGAGCAATATTTTGGTCAAATAAAATAAATAAAAATTGACCAAACCAAGATTGCTCAAAAAACATATCTATATCAAAAACTTCAACTAGCTTGAAGTTTATGATGTAGATCCGGTGAAAAGACCGGATTCGACTCGTATGTTGTAACCAAGGCTCTGATACCACTGTTGGGTTCCAGTGGTGATCAGTCAACGGTTTAAGAATTAAACCCGGTTTAATTAAATTAGTTTCATAATTATTAATCACAGTAATATATGAATACGCAGCGGAATATAAAAACGAGTAATCACCGTTTAACGGAACCGTACAGGATCCGGTTACAAACGATACGAGTACGAGTCAAAAAAATAACATATAATTGTAAACCGACAATATATAAGTTTACCTCGGTTAATGAATAACTGGTTGAGACACCGAGGTTCAACGAACGATGCTAGTTTATGAACCGAAACGGACGGGGCGGCGGCGGTGCACTAAGGCAGTGGCGTCAGCGATCGATATGCTTCGCGGAGCAGTGGTGGTGGCCGGATGTTGAAGCGCGCACGCGGCAACCACTTCCAACGACTGATCGAGTGTTGTTCCTTTTTCTTTGCTAGCTCCAAGATTCTTGGAGTTAATTGGTTTTTCTTTTGCAGGTCAAGATCGGCCGTCACTTTGTTTTTAGGTTATTATAATTATGGTTATAATATCATAATTATATAATAAGATTGTAAAACTATAAACGGGCCTTGAGCCCGACTCGATTCGTCTCGCGTTTAGCCCGTAATTAGTTTATCTAATA
This sequence comes from Bidens hawaiensis, assembly GCF_021521415.1. Taxonomy (NCBI): domain Eukaryota; kingdom Viridiplantae; phylum Streptophyta; class Magnoliopsida; order Asterales; family Asteraceae; genus Bidens; species Bidens hawaiensis. Next base: position 931,258 of record NW_027491178.1, on the reverse strand, counting down.
AACTAATATATATTTATTATTTACATTTAGTATAAATAATAAATACCATTAAAAGTTCGTTATTACCGGTTAAACAAGTTAAGCGGATTTATTGTTCGTTGTCCAAGGTGTAACTCTCACGGGTCACAACCCGGTCGGCCATGTTGACTTACCCAAACCAGTCCATAATTCCAACAGTCTCCCACCTGGACGGATTCGGTTAAGTTTCTCAACGCTGACAACCAGCGGTGCTCTAGCTACACATGGATGCCCCCAACAGGTTATGACATTTTAAATTCATTAACCAAAAGGTCTTGGAATACACTATTGCAAGATAAGAAAAATATAGTAATCATTGTCATCTATCCTTTTCGTATAAGACACCAATTGAACAATGAGACATGGATCAGATCAATCTCATATGGCGTTCAACCATTATCCTTTTCGTTCTCGAGTCAAAGTGGTCCAATCAAACACACAGTAAGTTTGGGTGAGGCCTCACACTTTAACAGTTTGAATCAACGAAGGCGCCAAGATGTCTAACTATTACAGATCATGTAAGAGTACAGAATCTCATCTTGATTACATACAACTCCCACTGAACTTCAGAATACTCCCAACCAATGCCTTTATGGCTGGCAGTTACGCTACAGCGTTTGACACTGATCAAAGAATACCTTTAGTAAACGAAAGTTCTAATATGTATCTCAGGTCTAAGGATACTAAATGAGCATACCAATATCAAATGCATCTTATGACTAAGATCCATGAAGATGATTTGATGCGAGTTACATCCAACGTCATTCATAATGAGGTCTGTGAGTTTGGAAGTCAACCCTTTGAGTCCAACGTCAGAATAGTCTTAATTCAGAATCGCTCCCACGAGTCTAACCGACCACGGATAATTTAGAATACAATATTCATGGATTAAACGTATTAAAATGAACACATTTATAATATTCAACGTTTGCATTTAACCATTAAATCAAAAGTGAACTCAAAAGTATAACTGTTTAAATGTTCGTACATCCAAATACTAAATCAAAACAAATTACTAGCTAATCTAAGACCGATAACATCCCTATGATGGTCATGCTTGTCCTGAGTCATCGCCTTAGTGAACGAGTCTGCTAGGTTTTGATCTGTGTCTACTTTGCTTATTATGATATCACCTCGTTCCAGTATCTCCCGTATGAGGTGGAACTTCCTTAGAATGTGCTTGGCTCTGTGATGAGATCTGGGCTCTTTGGCCTGAGCAATAGCACCTGTGTTATCACAGAACACCTCGATTGGTTTGCGAATACTCGAAACCACATCGAGATCGGTGATGAACTTCTTCATCCAAGAAGCCTCTTTAGCAGCATCCGATGCAGCTATATATTCGGATTCGGTGGTAGAATCCGCCACTACACTCTACTTGGAACTCTTCCAATAAATGGCTCCTCCATTTTGAGTGAAAACGAAACCTGACTGTGAGCAAGAATCATCTCGGTCAGTCTGGAAGCTAGCATCAGTGTAACACCTTACAGTGAGCTCCTCTTCCACTCCCCCAAACACCAAGAACATATCTTTGGTCCTATTCAAGTACCTTAGAATGTTCTTCACAGCAGTCCAATGGGCAATGCCAGGACTCTTTTGAAAACGACTGGTCATGCTCAAGGTATACGAGACGTCAGGTCTAGTACACAACATAGCATACATGATAGAACCAACCGCGGAAGCATATGGAATTTCTTTCATATGCTTAGATTCAATGTCCGTTGCCGGAGATTGCGATTTGCTCAACACGGTTCCTTTAGTCATCGGAACAACTCCTTTCTTGGAGTTTTCCATTAAGAAACGTGCCATTACTTTGTCTATGTAAGTACTTTGACTCAACCCTAGAATCCGCTTAGATCTATCTCTATAGATCTGCATTCCTAGAATATATGCGGCTTCTCCAAGATCTTTCATTGCAAAACAGGATTCCAACCATAGGAATGTTGTTTCCAATGATCAGTATATCATCCACATAAAATATGAGGAATGATATAGTGCTCCCACTAGCCTTTCTGTAAACACAAGGCTCATCTTCATTTTTGACAAAACCAAACTCTTTGATTTTCTCATCAAAGTGAAGATTCCAGCTTCGAGATGCTTGCTTAAGTCCATAAATGGACTTAACTAATTTGCAAACCCTATTAGGATATTTAGGATCAACAAAACCTTCAGGCTGAATCATATAAACATCTTCAGAAAGATGTCCATTAAGAGAAGCGGTTTTGACATCCATTTGCCATATCTAGTAGTCATAGTATGCGGCTATGGCAAGTAATATCCTTATTGACTTATTCATAGCAACGGGCGAGAAGGTTTCATCATAGTCAACACCTTGAGTTTGAGTAAAACCTTTCGCGACTAGCCGTGCCTTATAAGTTTGCACATTTCCATACATGTCGGTTTTTCTCTTGAAAATCCATTTGCTCCCTACTGCCCGACTATCGGGTGGTAGCTCAACCAAGTTCCAAACTTGGTTATCCTGCATGGATTGCATCTCGGCGTTAATGGCATCTTGCCATTTCACTCCATGTCATCCAAAGAAAATGGTTTAACTCATTTAACTCTATCTCTCTCCTATTAATACTAATAATTAAAATAACAAATCAATTAGTAATTAATACATAATAAATACATATTGTTCCTTTTATCCCGTTAAAAGCATAACCCATGGGCCTTTTTAACACACTTAACACAAGGGGAGTGGTTTAATCCATCTTTAAAGTGTCATGTCATTTTAACCTATGTAGGGGTTAGAGTATACTCCATGGCCTAACGGAAGTCAAACAAAGGGTTAACAACATGTTAGAAATAACAAAATAGTCGGTTCAACGTTAGTTGTTAATTGTGTATAAAAGCAATAGCTAAAGTTGTAATAGTTAATACAGAAATAATAACAGCTTTCCCTATTGTTCATTCTCTCAATTCAACCCTAACTCGTCTCGAGAATCTATTCTTGTTCTTGATTATAGTTAATCGGACTCGACCATCGTTAATTCGATCTTGAGCTCTATTCAATTTGTTATCTGAAACCATATCATATATCTACACTAAAAAGATAAAAAATTATATCAATAACTTTGACTCAAATCGATAAAAAGAAATTTTAAACAAACTAAGGTCATAAAAAATCACTCTTAAAAAATAATAGCAAATGTCGAGTATTTATGGCCACTGTTTATTACCCTATTCAATTTCAAAGTTTGAGGACTTAGTTATTTATGGGTCTCCTATAGCACGGCTAGTGTAACAATTCGGGTTTTCTGGCTATAATATAATATCCATTATCCGACCCATTTTCTTTTCCGGGTAATTAATCAACAAAACATTCGTTTACGAGTTAATAATATTTTATTTTATTATTATTATTATTTATTCAAAAGAACTTTCAATTATATACAATTTACACCCTGAACTTGAGTTCTAACCAATTGTGTTTCCAACCTTAAAGTCCAAGGACCAATTTGCAACATCTGTTAATATATATTATTAATTAACCTAATAACCCATTTTTCCAACCCGTATCCATAATCCAGGAACCAAACCCGAGGACCCGTTTGTTTTTCTTGAACAACAATTCACGCGTCTAACTTAGAAATGATTTGGGATTTTTGATTTTCATACCATATACGACTCACCGACGTTATGAATTTGGAAACTCGATCAATTTAACGCGTATTTGTCCTTTCCCGTCCAAACCCGTTCATCATTATACACTGTAATCATCACCATAATACAATTAATCTGGCAAACATCATCCTTATAACCTCGCGAATGAAACCCTGTATTTAATTTTGTTATCGTTTCCGTATATACCCCCTTTTTGATGTGTTCTTGGCCGTCGCTGTTGGGTAGCTGTTCACCATCAATCCAATCGCGTATCTGGTAATTAAACTATGTTGTATAGTCGTTTTAATTAGTATTTCGTTAACCCTAAGTTTAATTTATAAATCATTAACAGGATTGATCAATTTATGATTTAGGGTTTATGCAATTTGGGGGTTAATCTGGGTTATCTTATTTAAAATATTATTCTTATTCTTTGAACAACAAACCACCTGGCTCAACTGATTCGTTGTGTGTGTATTAGTCTGCTGTGAGCCGGCCAGGCGCGGGTTCAAGCCCTGGCCAGCACATTTTTATTTTATAAATGTTGTTTTTTTTATAATTATTAATTAAATTATTTTAATCAATACCAATGTCAAATAAACATTATTTTATCTAAACCGACATCATAAGTTAGCGTTTCGTGTAAACTAATCTCGTTACAAGGTTTTAGTGTGTGTGTGTGTATATATGTGTGTGTGTGTATATATGTGTGTGTGTATTATAAAAATATATTAATAATAAAATGAACTTTACTTAATAAACCCGAACGTCATTATTGACTTTTTCTCGTCATTAATCGCTTTGTTACAACTTATTTTATATATACATATATGTGTGTTATTTTTTTTAAGCGAAAATATAATAAAACTTTATTAACGTGTTAAGACAAATTAACTATATTTTTACTAATGGGTTTCGTAAAGATTCTAAAATATAAATTTTATTATAATTAATTTTTAAGCATTTATTATTTCAACTCATATTTATTTAATGGATTATTCATAAATTCGATTATATGATAAACAAACGATTCTCTTAATTAAATGATAACTACTAATATTGTTTTTGTAATAACAAATAATCCGTAGAGATCAATCGTTCAAATTAATAAACATTATATTCCCAAACCATAACTCAAATCACTTCGGCACTTTAATTCATTATACGTGTTATCTCATTATTAATTAATTCATAATATTATATTACTTAATTAGGAATCCTTGGTGGTATATCCCGAAGGGTTTACTTTTCTCATCATCCTCATTTGTATTTCGTTCATCTGATCAGGTGAGTAACCACTCCCCTATTTTACTTGTTTTCAAATGTTTTGGGGACACTTGCGTACCATTTATCATATTATTTATCTTATTATTTCTCAAACGCAAACTGTAACCTTTGTGCTGTGTATCAATTGAATGATTGCATGTTACTTGCTATTTCCTTACTTGCTTACTTGAATCGCATTCGGAGAGGTCCAACATAATCTCATTATAGTATGATCATACGACCGTCGTAGTGGCCGGAGCCCGATCGCATTGGCAACGGTTTCACCGACACCTCATTTTTGGTAACCAATGCCCATTCGCATGGCAACGGTTTAGCCTTTTCTTTATGGTTGATTGTTTATGTATGTGTTATGGTTTAATTGTTTATACTCACAGATAACAGTTTTGCCTATTTTTTATTCACTTATATCATTTTATATTATTACCATTTTTGTCTGTATCAAAACTGGTGATCCACTCACTCAACATGTGTTGTTGACAAACATATATTTTGTACGCATTTGCAGGTTATAGATTTGGATTGCTTATCGAACTGAAGCTCACATAGAGATGACTTTAGGATAAAACATATACAAGAATAGTTGGTTTTGTATTTGTAATTTTCTTTATTTTTGTTGTATATGAATGTATTTGATAATAAATAAATTAATTAAATATTGTCGTTTTATAATTTCATGATAGTAACCTTGTGAGCTGTGACAATCAGTTCACGCCCCAACATTTCCACCATAGGTTGGGGTGTGACAGCTAGCTATACTCGAAACCTACTGGTATACCTATATGATCAGATCGGTGTACAGTAACAATAACCACCAGATAAATACCCAATGGGTTTTGGGCCGGGTTAACTCTCAATATATAGGATATATAGGGAACCTCTATGGTTTTTCCTTAAATTTTAGGGATTGGACATAGGCGGATTTACATAGGGTGACGGTAGTTCACGGGAACTCCCCAAGTTTCGAAACTTTAATAGAAACGTATAAAAAAACCTAAAGGGACCCCCCTAGTGAAATATAAGATGAACCCCTTATCAAAATAAAAGTGTTAAGTGGTTAAGGCATTGATCTATTCTTTTAATTTATTTATTATTATTATATTTTTGGTTTCATTGATAGAGTGAGGTATAACTATAATTAAACACACCATGACCCACCATATATAAATTGAATCGTTCACTGATTTAACGTTGTTACTTTTAATGCTATGACATTAATCAACATAATGACCAAAGCCACTAAAGATGTTCCACTTCTTAGCTCTACATAATTTATTGTTTCATAACATATTAATGAAAATATAGTGCAAAGATGTGCCTAACCACACTTTCTAAGACAACTAACTCCTACCTCCACATAATCTTAGCCTGCTAATCCAAAATTCAGGTGCATCATGCAACAGTTCAACAAAATATATAGGGCATCTCGGTATTTCATAAACTAATATTATGAAGATAAACATGATTTACATAAGACATTCGTCTGCACATAGTAAAACGCTCGTATGTAATCAAAAAAGTTTATATTGTGTAAAAGGTATTGGATTTTAGTTTGCTCCCTAGAACGTTTAAGCCACCCCTGCCCGGCCCGAATTTGTTTCTTGTCAGGTCCTATAGAAGTGGAGCATCTAAAAACAATGAACCCCTTGAAAAGAATTTCCAAATCCGCCACTCGAATGTTGAGCACTTACATCGGATTATTTATCTTCACCCCTATACCTTAGTTTAAATCCATCATAATTATTAAATTATGTTCATCTTTTAAATATTATACATTTCACTCTCTATGTCTATCTTAATTCAATTAAGTAATATTCCCTATTTTTTATTAAGTGTAAGGGCATTCTCAACAAATCATTTATCTCTCGATCTCTATAATTACATTCAGTGACGAAACCAGAACATTTTAACACGAAGGTCGATATATAATAATAATAACAACTATACAATAATAATAATAATAATATGATGATGATGATGATGATGCAAGTGAACCGTTAGAAAAGCATTCACTCCTCTTTTATATCTTGCATCTATAGTGTTTTTGCCCTGGTGGATTTCTCTCTTATTTCAAAAAAGTCTGGAATCGTGGGTTACTTATTGGTGGAATCCTAGGCAATCCGAAACTTTTTTGAATGATACTGAAGAAAAGAGTATTTTAGAAAAATTCATAGAATTAGAGGAACTCCTCTTCTTAGAAGAAATGATCAAGGAATACTCGGAGACACATCTACAAAACCTTCGTATAGGAATTCACAAAGAAACAATCCAATTAATCAAGATACACAACGAGGGTCGTATTCATACGATTTTGCACTTCTCGACAAATATAATCTGTTTCATTATTCTAAGTGGTTATTCTATTTTGGGTAATAAAGAACTTGTTATTCTTAACTCTTGGGCTCAGGAATTCCTATATAACTTAAGTGACACAATAAAAGCTTTTTCTCTTCTTTTATTAACTGATTTATGTATTGGATTTCATTCGCCCCATGGTTGGGAATTGATGATTGGCTTTGTCTACAAGGATTTTGGATTTGTTCATAATGATCAAATTATATCTGGCCTTGTTTCAACTTTTCCAGTCATTCTAGATACAATTTTCAAATATTGGATTTTCCGTTATTATATAGGAATATAGGATGAATCTCCGGGATGGGTAGAAATAGAAAGCGATTTTCAGTGTTTTGCTTATGTACAACTGCAAAGTAAGAAACATTATAATTGGATTAAGTAGACCATTTTTTAGTCATTCATTGAATGATAAATCACTACAAGTGACGGAGATACGCGATTTAAATAACGGAAAATCCAATATTTGAAAATTGTATCTAGAATGACTGGAAAAGTTGAAACAAGGCCAGATATAATTTGATCATTATGAACAAATCCAAAATCCTTGTAGACAAAGCCAATCATTAATTCCCAACCATGGGGCGAATGAAATCCAATACATAAATCAGTTAATAAAAGAAAAGAAAAAGCTTTTATTGTGTCACTTAAGTTATATAGGAATTCCTGAGCCCAAGAGTTAAGAATAACAAGTTCTTTATTACCCAAAATAGAACAACCACTTAGAATAATGAAACAAATTATATTTGTCGAGAGTTCAAAATCTATTTACATTTTATAATAAATTAAATAAAGTCATAAAAGTAATAATGCTAGTAAAATAAAACAATTCTTAAAATTATTAACTGACAGGTAAAGAAAAGGATGTTGATTTTGACTACTACCCTCTTTTATTGGTAGATATAATTAATTAAATAAGATCCTCCAATGGTATTTACCATTTTACCCATCATCTTCTTCATACCATTCTCCATTTTTACCAAGCCTACTGCGCGAATAATGGAAAAAAAAATCTATAAATTCTTTTATTCAAGTAACAATCTAGAGGGTCAAAGTTTAAAAATCAACTGAATGAAAGATCTGCCCGTTAAGAAGACTTGGCTGCCGGAGGGTCAACGGACCCTCCTGACCCCTGTAGTTCCGTTGCTGATTACATTGAAAATCAATATCTTTCACTCTCATTTTCAACTAAATAATATTTTTTATATCTTTATCATTATCATTTTTCTCTCATTCACTCACAATCACTTTCAAAATATATTAAAAAATTATAGGGTGTTAAGTAACTTTTCAAATATACCATAAAATCACTGTATTTCTCTTTCCGTCACTCACATCACCCTAAACACGATCTCTATATTATAAAAATTTCACTCACATTTTTTGATGGATTTTTTGATGGATTGAATGTGAATTTTCCCATCCATCAAAAAATTGTAAGGATTGGGCTAATATGGGGATGCTTTAGAGCATTCATATATCATATCCCATCCTTCAGCTACTCCTATATTTAAATTTTAGAAAAGATATACTAAAAGGTCATTACATCCCATCCAACCATTTTTCTACCACTACTAAATTTTGAAAAGTCGTTAAAAGTTACTACCGGTCATCCATCAAATTATTATGAGAGAATAAAAATAAGAAATATAATAAAACAAGTGTTTGTGAGTAAGATAAAAATAAAAATGGTAGATAATACGTGGAAGGTTTTTTAAAACGAGATATAAGTTTTAAAAAGTATGATTTTTAGTTAAACTATTGAATAAAAAAGAGTCAAGGAGATGTAAATAATGTAGCAACTAAGTTTTGAATGATCGTTAACAACATTTTTCAACGGATATAAAGAGTAACGGCTAATGCATTATCCTCATCAAACCACCCAATTATATCATTGTATTTTGTTTGTTTATCCACCATAGGTGTGTGCGACTATAGTACAAATATGCATTTGATTCCATCATAATTAATGACAAAATAAGAGTATATTATGGGCTTAAACAGTGAAACTATAAATGTTACAATATGCATAGTTGTATCTTAGAAGGAAACAAATAATCAGCTGTAAACATGGTAAATTAGTCGGGTTGAAAGAATGAACATATAACGTGTCTAAAGAAGAAAAATTCGCTGCGTTCCCGAGCTCCACTTAAGGAGAGAAAGGAAAGAAAATAGATGGAAAGATACATGTTGGAGTGTTCCCAAGTTTTTTTTTATGGAAAGAAAGGAATGGAAAGTTTAAAACTTGTGTTCCCAAATTTCATTTAAGGGAAGAAAGGAAAGGAAAAGTGTAGGAAATGTAAGGTTTTAATGGATGAAAGTTTTCTTTTCAAATTGGAAAGAATTGAATGGAAAGGAAAGGAAAAGAGTTAGGATGTGAGAAAGGAAAGAAAAAGAAAGTTTTCCTTTCATTTCCTTTCTTTTCTTTTGTTAAGTTAACTCGGGAACACTAAGGTATAATTCGGGTCAGGCTGTGGAAACCTGCATCTAAGACTTGTAACACAATGCTTGAAGCAGAATACCTAATCTTGATCACTTACATCTGATGCATCATTAGCGGTTCCTTGTATAGCCTAGCCAAGATTATTAAAACAAGTAAAAGTAATCATATGCATGCACATCCCACCTAAAGAACACACACAACTAACCCAGAACCCTAAACTATAAACCGTTTATATTTGGTAATGTCAATTCTCTATCTTATCCATCTATGGAATGCGATTTGCATATATGGTGGCATGTTTGTTCTACAAGGAACATTCACAAAGTTACATTAGACCCCCCACATATTACCTTATAAAATTGAAGACTAAGAACTTAATACAGAATCCGTCCGGAAGATGAAGACAAATATTGCGAATGAAAAACTATAAAATGATGGAGAAGGCGATGAGTGGATAAGAATTAGATGATAGAGGTGCACAAACAGGGTATTTTCAGGAACCGGGTAGGAACCGGTTTTGGGTATGGTCAACAAAAGTCAAAACCAGGTCCGGGTAGGAACCGGTTCTAGGTATAGTCAGGTATTTGACTGGGTATTTCCGTTTCCGAGTCGGTCCCGGGGAGAAATCCAATACCGGGTATTTTGTACACCTCTATTAGATGAAACAAAATATATTTTTTTCAAACATGATTGCTGAGCCTAACTGTTGGCTTAAGCCCAGCCCAAACTAAGACCAATCAGCCGCAACCGTTTTAACCCGCAGACAACCCGTAATTCAATAAACGGCCTAAATCTGTTATCCTCAATATATAATATTATATGAAACACAAACAAAACAAGTTAACCAACGGATTTGTGTATTTATAGAATATATGGTTAATAATGAATTGAAAGTATACATGTATTTCAATAGCTGTTATAGAGGTAGGGTAGTGAAAAGCTTCAAAAACCCATAATGGATCATCCACGGGTCAATCAGGACTTCCTCAAAAGTCACCCGCGGAGTATTCTAGTCACCCGCATAACTCGATTTAAAGGAAGAATAATGAAGAGTTCCTAAGACCATCCGTGGGCTACTTAAGACTACCTCAGAAGTCATCTGCAAGACATTCCCATCACACGCGAGATGACAGAAGAGTGACGTGATCAGCAAATCAGTTGTAACTTGTAACCAACTTCCTTCTAGAAGAATATTTAATCAAAGATCCTTTCTTTAAGGACATGTGATGCAGTAACCAATTGAAGGAGGACAGCTGGCAAGGTTGTTATAACCGTGCACATGGCCGTTGTCTTGCCCTATACGGAGTGGACACGTGTCCAGTTTGTCACCCTACCTCTATACCACCGGCTATAAATACCATCTCCATCATCGTGAGGTATTCTTTCACACTTCACATATTACATCAATCACTTAAAGTACTTTCTTTCTCTAAGAACAATACTTTTCCTCACGCCGGAGGGTGGTTACGGGAAGACCCCCACTCCCGTCCTTCCCGTAACGAGCTCACGGTGTTCTGTTTTGCAGGTTTCCGTCACCGGACTTGTTGAGAAGTTACTTGTATTGACGTGTTATTCGTTACTTGACCCATATCCTGTGGAAACATCGGTCTAACCCATTCGGGTTTAGATCCGTGTTTTTTCATTGGCGTCATCCGTGGGACCCGAACCCACAACCACGTGGTAAATTAGTCGGGTGAAAAGAATGAACATAATATAAAAAACATATAGGGTTGGGCAATTAGCTGTAAAACTCTGCTGGAACAATCAGCGGTGTGATCAGTTTTGTGACTCTGTGATTGTGATAGGTCAATTACTCACTAACTAATTTATCTTTGGGGTTTTGTGTAGATCTTAATATTTACACATCAGTGTTGGGCAATTAGGTTTGGGATTTACATTTTGTTTGTATAAATCTTTTGAATGATTAATTGGTCATGTGATATCGACTTTGACTTTTTCCATTATGTTCATGAACGTCTTCACACAATTTTGATTGATTAATAATTAAAAACATTTAGATTGATTAATTTGAAACAAGACCATTCAATACCCATGAATAGTCGTACAACCAACTAAGATTACATACAAGCTTCTATCATTTGTATAAAATACTACGTCTTATAGCTCGTTGCATACCCATTTATTGAATCAAACCAAGGATATCATAGTTTTGAATGAGCGGGAACGTGTTCTCGGATAACAAGACCATTACCGTCACGCGCTAACATTTTATCTATCTCTTTGACAAATCTCTGCATAACATCACCTGGAAACCACACGGGCACTAAGATTCCAGACTCGCCCTTATGATTAATATAGCGTGTATAGAAACCAGCAACATGGGAATCCGGCCCTGCATAGACCGCTTGCCCCCACCCAAAATCAATATCAAGAATTCCCTGATGTGTCACATCCGACACAAGATAGCTTCCAACAGTTGTGAAGCTGGGTCATTCTCTGATTACCGTTAGATCAACAGATTTCATGTGCTCTTCGGTTACTTCAGATTTAGCTTTCATTACAAGCTCCAATGCATGTCCTAATGGTTTGTCACATATGTCTTGAGCTTTGGAAGTGGCAACTGGCCAGCTAAACACATTTCCATAATATCCTAGAGGGATTCGAGGCTGAAACTTTGAGCGCGCGCTGATGCTGAACATCATTCGTGTTTCATCTTCTGGGTTTGGTTGAAATGCGGTTGTTCGACAACGCCAAAGACATGCTGTTAGGACCTCAAATGTGGTACAATGCTTGAGGTGTGATGGTACGAACCTACGAATAGATGAAATTTGAGTAGGTCCAAAGAAAAATGACCTACACTCCATGTCTTCCAACGTGATAGACACCACTTTGTCATACTCATGATGTGTGCGTGTACCAAGTAACTCTCTTTGCCAAACTGGCATTGTTGACGGTGTCGATTCGCCTTTTGCCATTTCACTCATTGCTGTCACAAATTGTGCATATCCAAATGCGTCGCACATGTATGATTGACTCGTGTAGCCAAGATGAAGCCTCCACATAAAAGTCGTGTCACCTATCAGTCAACATAGACGAAGATACATTCTTATAAAAACTTGACCAACTGTTTAATCGGTGCATGCATAACCAAATTTTATTTTTTAAATTTTACCTGAATCAGCAACAATGGTGAATCAACAATGCCACTGGAACCAGGAACATCGTACAGAAGCTCCTCCCTACACGGGAACGGCGGCTGGAGGTCCACCCCAAACTGCTTCAGTGTAACATCCGCCTCCGCCTCGATAAACAACACACCCTGGCCTGAGCAGTCCACCATCAGCTTCCTATTCGGACCTTCCTTTAAGCGACCGGCAAACGGATAATAAAACACCAACGCCTTAGCCAACGCCTCCCTGATCACACTCCCCGGATTCTTGTTCGCCATTTTTGGATTGTTTTGATAAATATGAATCGCGGGTAGATGAAACCTAAGTCTTGGTTGATCGTCAATGTCCGAGAGAGGCTTCAGTTCTCGCGGTGTTGGCTTAGCCGGAACGATGAGCTCCGGTGGTTGCCGTCGGACGGCGAATGTCAACGGAGTGCTGGTTTGTTGTGCCATGTATATTTAGTTTAAGGTTTGTGTTGTTATGTGAGTTTCGATGACAATAAGGTACGTGAATGGTAATTGATTTATATAGTGGTGTGAAATCTATACTATTAAATAAATAAAAGTTTGCTTTTGCCACGTGTTCGGTATCTAGCCTATCCTCGCTCTCTAATTCCCGCCTCCCAAAATTCTCCTTTCACAGCGCCGGTTCGGATCCCTTATCCAAACAATTAGATTCATCAATGTTTGCAAAACCCTAAATCAATTGTGCCTCTTTCCTAATGTTTCAGATCTGTCAAACCTCATTCCTAAACTCTAAAATCACGGGCGACCAAGTTTTTCAGTTTCATCTCCGTCTCCGTCGAAGTACATGCTCCTCGCCATCGGTGACTATTCAATCGAAATCTTTTATTTCAGACGGTATGTTGCTAATCAGAGTCTTCGATTAATTCTGAATTGTATAATTTAATTCATTGTATAAACTCTTAAAACGATTGTGTAACAATCATTATTGGTTTAGCCAATTTTGATTACTGTATGTTCACAATATGTATTTTTCAATATATAATAGTACTTGAATTATAACAATCAATTTTTTTGTTATTTACCTCTATGTTCTAAGGTTGTTTACATATGTGTTTTCAATTTTTGTTAGTTTGTTATTAATTTTGGATATTTTGCTTAGTGATTTTGTGTTTTGAAGTTGTTCGATGGAGATTGAATTGATGTTTGGTGTTATGTGTAGTTAAGTAAATTCAATCAGTCTCTATACTCATCAGATTTATTGGTAATATTCTTTTAAATACCTTCCTGAAAATTATGTTTTGAGTGTTTCTTTTTTGGTTTATTGCTTGGCTTGTGATGTTAAGGACGAAATTAGAGAAAGGGTAGTGATCTGGCATTGTATTTGGAACATATTCTCAAATTGTAAAATTATTGATCATTTAAAAAAATTATGCAATATAAGTATCTGTTTACTACTCTTGCTAATTTGTAAATCTCAGTTCTACATTGAGGTACTTAATTACTAAGCACGGACTTACGATTATGCCTGTGACATCGGGATGGTGTTTTGGATCACGTTTGACCTTTTTTCTACCATTATAACTAAAAATCATTTGATTCGTTGTATTTCTGAATTAGTTAATTTAATCTATTGTATAAACCTTAAAGGACTGTGTAACGATCATTATTGGTTTAGCTGTGTATACAAATATGTATTTTTTTATATAGAATAGTGCTTGAATCATAACAGTCAAGTTTTTTGTTATTTTTCTCATCTCTATGCTCTTGATTGATTATTTTTATTTGTTGAAAATGATTATTGCAGGTTAACTTGATGAAACAATTGGTATCCTCAAAAGTCAAATTGTTCAGGTAAATTATTAAATTCATTAGTAATCGTACATGCTTTAGTGATTTTTGTTTCTAAACATCATTGTACTGGTTTAATTTGAAGTGATGTTTTATATACTTTTGTTTCTTGAAGTTAAATATGGATGCTCAACTTGATGACGCAATTGCTAATCTAAACAATTGATATTCTGAAGCTTACAGGAAATTATCAAATTCATTAGTTATTGTGTTCAACTTCTAGATTGATTGTTATTGTAAAATTACATATATTGTTATTAAAGTATAATTAGTATTTAGAAAACATACCATATATCATAATGTCAAACTGCAACCCATTTCAACATACTGTTTAACCAAAACATCACTCCCAAGTTTCATTACTAATAATAATTAGTTTTTAATATCGATGTTACATCCGGATTCTGGAATTATGACTATGAGATGTGTGTGATAACTCATGATTGGAGAATAAATTAGTTGGAAATTTGGGTTGTGGAACCCTAAGTGTATGTTTTACGGCGTTGGATTGTGATTTGAGTGAAATCAATCCAAAATTTTAAATTAATAAGCCATAGTTATAATTTTAAACTTGAATATCTTGGTTTATATACCCTAAAGAGATGTAGATTCTGGAAGATTATTAATTTTAAATTTGAATATTATTTGTATTATGATAAACCATGAATCTGTTCGTGCCCATGCCTCTGATTGATTTTCTTACATGATCAATAAATTGCTTAAATCTAAGTAATATTTTATGTGGTTTCATAATATTGTTCAGTTTTTATCAATCTGAACGTAAAACAGATTGTAATGTCCCTAATTTCTTAGATGAAATTAACAAATATTTGTAATGCGTTTTATTGATTCGCCATGATAGCTTCTTGATTCTTCTTTACAAAAGGAGTTCGGAAATAATGAGAAACAAACTGGCCTATTTATATCTTTGTGATTCAATATGTGGTGTTGGTTTTAATGAGTAGATGAAAAATTATATGCAGGTGTTAGTCCCTTATCCACTTCCAATTGATGAATATGAAGATGTTATTGCAACACCTAAATTATTCGTGGATAATGGAGACTAGATTCAAGTAATCTATTTCAATCAACTTTCTTGCTTTTTTAAATTTGATTATTATTTTCTTAATCTTCTTGATATACATGTTATTTATTTAAATTTCTCTTATATTATAATCAATGTTTTTATTTAAATTGCCATCCCTTAATGTTGAACTGAATACCATATTCGAAAGGTATTGTAAGACATGAAATACTATGTTTAGATATTTATTTATTTTGAGCGGTAATCTGTTAGTGGGTAGCCTATATGTTCATACGGAAAAAACATTTAATTTCAATACTCTATGAGTTTTATTTTCTTTTTGTGTGTTGGAACTTCTAGGTTAATTGTAACTTTTTTTTATAATTGGTTTCAAATAATCCAAACTATGTTCGATTGGCAAAGATATGTCTCAGCTATTGAAATGACAAAAAATAATCCTAACTACGCATGTGGGTGCAAGGTTAACGAAAATTTAACAAGCCGTTCGTTTTTAGTGATGTGGCCCCTGATGTGTCTTTTAACCAACTGACGGGAACAATGAGTTGTCATTAATTACAAATCATAGTAGTAGTAGTAATAAGAAGAATAACCGGTAATATTTGAAGCCAATTCACCTTTTTTTATTAATTAAATGTTTACATAAATCAATGCAAATTTTAATTAATCGGTAATATTTTATGTGGTATTAGTTTAGTTATGCTAAATTTTAATTTAATTTTAGTTACATAAATAATAATATTTTATTTGAAACGAGAGAGAAGTGGTGAATTAATGATCATTTTCTTCGTATTGTGAAAGTGAGTGGAGTGGAGTGGAGTGGAGTGGATATAGTGATTAAATGACTTTTTAAAATGGGAAGCAAGGATGCATCCATACCATATAGTCTAATAAGCAAAATTATTTATCATGGCTTTTTGTTATTGATATTTTGGACAAATGAAATTAAATTTGTTAAACCCGTGTTGTATACGGGTACTTAACCTAGTATATATATAGACACCTCATTATCATTGATTGTGTGTGGTGGGCAGGGAAAATGTACATTTTCACTTTTTAATTTTCTCCACTAAAATCGGTCCGGTTTAAAATTGTTTATTTCAAATACAGACGGTCTGTACAGATTTTTCCAGTCAACTAGAGACGGCCATGTGTGGGTGTTTTTTGAAAAAAGTAGGCACCGGGTTTTGAAATAAAAAAATCGGCGCCAAGTTTTTAGAAAAAAAAAACATGTGGTTGTCAAGATAACTGATAGGTTTTTCTTAAATTATAACGATCGTCGGGTATTTATTGGCGACAACCACCCACAAGTGGTCGTCCCTAATTGGCTGAAAAATAACATATTAGATTAGATTGAACTAATCACTGAATTGAATTGGTTTAGGTTTAAAAATTTTCAAATCGAACTATCAAACCGTTTCTATCTAAATTTATCAAAACTCGATTATCGGTTTGGGTTAAATCGTATGAACTATGAAGATTTGATTGTAATTTTTGATAAGATAACTATATCAACGAAGAAAACATTAATAATTACAAGTTTATCAAAATGAATTGCTAGAGACGAGTTTAATTATGATATAAAATTAAGCTCAACTAGACTCAAAACTTAAGGAGCTACAAGAGTACGAGTTGTGATAGAGAGAGTCTACGAATGATAATTATATACAAGATGTGAAAGAGAGAACCTACGAATGATAATATATAATTATATACAGGATGTGAAAGAGAGAACAAGAATGATAATAATTATAAGTAATCTCAATGAAACGCCCTGAACCTAAGTAGTCTTGAAAGTTGGATTTACACATACTTTTTAGTTCATAAACCTTGAATAAGTGTAACATAACGAAAAAACATTACAACTTGTCTAATATTACCATAAACAAATATGTCTACTATCAAAAACATAGCAAAACTGAACTAATGGATGCTAACTCGCGGTTTTCTAATCGTTCCTTATTCAAACCTTCCTAAACATGCTAACCTGATGTGCATACAAAAAGTCAACTTTGCGCTAAGTGAGTTCTAGGTCAACTTCTCATAACAATCATTATATAAAATCACAATAACATCATACATGCCGAAGCACAAAACATAACATTTCTTTTACCGTGACTAAAGCAAATCAATCTAATCTGCCATAGCCAAAGTCACATGTCATTGTAATTACCGACACACGTCACAAAGGTGCTGCCAAAATATTGCTCATATAAGAGTATGAACCTTGCCCATAGAAGAGCCTATGCTGACTCATACAAGAGCTTAAATTGTCTCATGGACTAATTGTTTTTAACACATAAACATACATACTTTACATTTACACATGACACTTACATGTATGACATAAGACCCAAAACATTTAAAGAGAAGGGGTCTAGAATTCAACTAATATGCCTCGCAATTTCTAACCAAGAATCCTCCTTATGTATCGAACACTTGAACTACAATAAAAGGCCCAATATTAAAACTATCATAATCTATGATAGATTCTGAGTATTTTCGCATAATACTTTATTTCGCAAACCATTCATTTTTGCAAGCGGGAGTATTTCGCAAAACATATGTTATTTTACAAAATTTTGATGATCTAGGCTTGATTAAGGCAAATCATTGGCTAAGATGAGAGGAGACGAGTTACAATTTCGTAATTAATTAATTATAACAGAGAAAAAAAAATCCAATTGTTAAATTCTTTTCTCTGTTTTCATCGTTTTTTAAAATACATGTTATTTTATATACTTGATGACCTATACAGTTATACTCGTCATTTTATATAATTTTTCCGGCTAGGCATTCAAAACACAGAAAAATCGACTAAACTAAAAGCTAATAGCTAATAATTATTTATACATGTACATATAATCCAATTATTACAATTTAAAAATATAAGTTTCCGGGACACATAAAACCTTATATGAAGTTGGAATCAAATCGAATAAAAACCCCTATATTGTTATGTGCTAATAAGTGAGTCGAGTTCGAAGATAATGGAAGTCAAGCAAAGAGTTAACATCATGTTAGAAATTTTAAAAAAACTAAGGACATAAAAAAATCACTCTTAAAAAATAATAACTGATTGTCGAGTATTTATGGCGACTGTTTATTACCCTATTCAATTTCAAAGTTTGTGAACGGAATTTATTTATGGGCCTACTATGCATGGCTAGCTACACTCGAAAACCTACGCGCATACCTATATGATCAGATCGGTGAAAATAACGGTAACTACCAGATAAATACCCAATGAGTTTTGGGTTGGGTTAACTCTCAAAATATATAGAACTTCTTTAATTTTTCCTCAAATTAGGGATGGGCCATGGGCGGATTTACATAGGGTGACGGGAGTTTACACTAACTCCTCGAGTTTCAAAACTTTAATAGAAATGTTTAAAGTCACTAGAGTGACCACCCTAATAAAATATAAGGTGGACCCATAATCCTTACCAAAATAAGAGTGAAGTAGTTTAGGCATCGATCTATTCTTTTAAGTTTTCCTTGTTTTGGTTTAATTGATAGAGTGAGGTACAACTTTAATTTAACACACCATGACCCACCCTATATAAATTGAATCGGTCACTGATCTAAGGCCACCTATATTTCATTCCTATTTTGATGAATGATATTTACATTTAGGATTTAGGATAAAGTTAAAATATAAAGTATAATAAAAATGAGAATGGTGAGAAGGAATTTAATCTATTGATTCTAAATCAGGATGGTAGAGATTAATTTATAAATAAAAATTGATGAGAAGGGCATGAAGGTAATAACTCACTTATGATAACTTTCTCTCTCCACATGCAAGACACATGTTAATTTTCTATCATTTTAAAACGTTTATAACTTTTTCATACGACATTTTTTTTAGAATTTTTTACCATTATAACAAACGTTTTTTATCTTTAATTTGAATATCATATTGTTATATAAAAATAAAAAAAAGTTAGTTGGTTTTTTATATTGTGTTATTTGATTGTCCATTGTGTTTTTTAATTGAGTTTTTTATGTGTTGTGTTATAGATTTTGGTCATTGTGTTTTTTAATTGGTACTCATATTAAATATTAAAATTAAAACAAATATTACAACATTGTGTCTTTTTGTTCGTCATTGTGTCTTTATTCTCAACATTTGTCTTTCTACTTATCATTATGTTTTAGTCATTGTGCTCAACATTCACTTAAGTTGAGAAAAATAGTATTATGTTTATTGTGTATTACGTTCAAGTCATTGTGTAATATGTAGATTCAATTGTGTTTTACGTTTCAGGTCATTGTTGTAACAACTCGGATCTTTAAATAATAAACAAATACCAAATTACCAGACCCGCTTTCGTTTTCAGAAAAATTAAATCAATTTAAAAATATTAGTTATCTTTCTCTTAAATTATATTGTTATTATTATATAAACTTTAATTTTGAAAAATATACATTTTAACCTAAAAACTAAACTTTAACCCGTGTTTGTTTCCACCCTAATTTTACGGGGACCAATCTGCAAATTCTTATAATTATCTTTTCAAACCCAGAAACCCATTTACCCTAACCATACCCGTGACCCGTTTTGCACACCCGGATGCCCGAATCACTAGCTTAGACCACAATTTACGTCATAAAAATGGAAATTGGATTAATATATTGATTCCCTTACTAAATTCGGCTTAACCGGCAGTTTATTTTTGTTAATTCGTTCATAAACGATCCGTATTACCTTATTAAACGAGCCGACATCAACACAAACGCGTAATACATAAAAACGTTCATATAAATCCGATTAAACCCTCAATTAGCATCTCTATACTATCACGAACAAAACCCCTATACTTAATTGGGTTATCGCAGCCTCCATTAACCGTTTCTAACCTTGTTCTTGGCCGGCGCAGTTCGTCCTAGTTGACCCGTGATCGTTCGTTGTTGAAGGTAATTGAAGTTACAGTTAGATTTTCGTTGTGATATCCTTGTTAACCCTATGATTGATAAAGCGATTTGTAACAAGATCAATCAATTTCAAAATCTGGGTTTTATGGGGTTTGGGTTAATTAGACAGTTAATAGTAAAGTAATCTTTTCTGGGTTATAACCAACTGAGCTTATAGAACAGTTGGCTGGTTGGGTTTGTGCTAAGGCTCGTAGTGGCTGGAGGCGCAGGTTCGAGCCATCCCCAGCATTGGTTTTAGTTTATTTTATTGGTTTTGAGTTTTTAATTCATTTAATCATTATATTAGTATATTTAATCAATTAAATTACCTTATAAACTTGTAATTAATTTATATTTCTCTTAAAACCCGACATATCAACTATTAGTTTTTCCGAATCTTTATTAAAATCTTATGTATGTATATATATATATATATATAAATATATATATATATATATATTTATATTTATATATATATATATTTATGTATATAAAATAGCATAATATGATTTAAAAATCTAATTAATAAAGACTTCGAGTAACTAAAAATATTATACGTACACTAATTATATCTAACTAAATGATTAAAACAATTCTTTTTTTTATATATGTAAACATATATTTATTTTAGGCTTTTATTTATATTTATGCATGTATTGAAATTAAAAGTATAATATTAGAAGATTTGATAAGAAAAGTAGTAAATTTGATAATAAGCCTACGTAATATTTAACTTCTATAATAAGGCCCGATCTTTAAACCCCGAACCTTTGTCTAGTTTTAGCTTTGTTATACGATTCATGTTTATTTTCCTCAACTATTGTTATTTAGGATTTCTCGTCGATAACTTTCGAAGAGCGGACTCTTGTTCACTATCGTTCTTACTGCATTCGTTTATCTTTGGTTATTGCTAAGGTGAGTACCACATTCCCCTATTTTACCCGTTTTTTCACGTTTTGAGGACGTATGCGTAAATATACTTTTCATATATACTTATATTCAAAACTGCAACTTTGTCTTATGTGTTAACAACTTATACCTTACTTGTTTATGTGCTTATTTGCTTTGTATGCTTTCGCATTCGGAGAGGTCCAACATAATCTCAGTCTAGTATGATCATACGCCAATCGTTAGCCTTTGTGCTTCTCGACGTCTCAGTTATACTTACTCATTTGGTTATTTTGTTATTCTCATATGACTTGTTGCAACTACATATTTTTGTTATATACTATATGTACATTTAAGCTGGTGTGTTGCTCACTCAACCTTATGTTGACAAACTATATTATTTTCAACGCATATGCAGGTTATCGTGTGACGTGATTATCAAGATTGTTTAAAGCAACTTAGGACGCATGTTAGAGAAAAGATACAAGAACTTAATTTTGGATGTTTAATGTAATTGTTTATTTATAACATTGATGTACATGAATATTTGTTTTATTTGAAATTATTAAATAGATATTGAAACTTATATTGTGCATGATAGTAACCTTGAGAGCTGTGACAATCAGTTCGCGCCCCGGCATTTCCGCCGTAGGTTGGGGTGTGACAATTGTGTTATATGTATTTACCATTGTGTCTTACGTTTAAGGTGATTGTGTTATATATATATATATATATAATCATTATTGTGTTTTATGTTTCAGGTTATTGTGTAATATATTATCATTGTGTTTTATGTATTAGATAATTTGTTGGTATTTTTCATTATATCTATATATAATTACACAACGGTGTTAATGATATTTAAAAAAAACACAATGATCAGTTGAAAGACACAATGGCTAAAAAACACAATGACAAACAAAAAGACACAATGGTAAGCAAAAAAGACACAATAACGTATTTTTTTTATTTTTATATAACAAAATCATACTCATATTAAAGATAAAAAATGCTTGTTACTATGGTGAATTTTATTTTTTTTTTAAAATATCATATGAAAAAATTATAGACGTTTAAAAATGATGGGAGAATTAATATGTGACTTGCATGTGTAGAGAGAAAATGTGTACTATTACTTTTATAGTATTTTTCCTTTGGTCCTTACTTGACATATGTAATTACTTATGGCTTCTCGCACTTCTCATTTTTGTTGGCTTTTGTAGAATAACCCAACCCTCACACTTAATCCATAATATTATGTGAGTAGAGTTTTTATAAGAGCATTCTCAACGGGATTTTTATCTCAATCTTTATAATTTAACTAAAAAACACAATTTCTCTAATTTATACATCATTTTATACAAACCTCCTCCAACACATTCTCCATTCACATCTCTATATTCTTTTTTTTCTTCCTTCCATTTACATTCTAAACTAATAATTATTCTGTTTTATTATCATTTTCAATTTAAACCCATTTCTAATGTATTTTTATAGAAGTTTGACTATCTAATTATTATTTTATGGTTAATCTAGTTTGCTTATTTAAGTCGGGTTAACCCAACCTTGGTTTTAAAAAAGGCATGCCTGAATCGAGCTGAGGCGAGAGGCGACCTAAGGCGAGGGTCTTCGCTTTAGGCTAGTCAAGGCGAGCGATGTTTAAAAGGCGAGCTCGATGAAAGATTTTTAGGCAAAATGTGACCTAAAGGGAAGCTAAGGTGCTCATCTTTCGTTCACACACAATTGGTTTTTAATCATTTAAATGTTGTACAATATGTTTTTTGGTTGTATGTGTAGGTTATATTAAATCATATATAATGCTTAATCTTAGCTAAATTATGGGTTGGGATGCTAAACACCCATGATATATACATATATAAAAATTATAGAAATTTGTTCGCATCGCGTACAAAAAGCGCTCGCTTTTCCGCCTAGCACTTCGCAATTCTGTTTAAACTCCATCGCTTTTATTCGCCTCTCGTTTTTTAAAACCAAGAACCCAACACCTGAAATTCAGTTCATTTAGAAGGCTTTTGGCTTGTATTTGGAAGGATAGTTGGAAATGGAGTGTTGTAGTAACACTCTAAATTTGGAGCATTCCTATAAAATTTCACTAAAATTTAGAAATGAATTTGGAGATAGGGAATGAGTTTGAGTGGTTATTTAGATGATTTTTCTAAATTTTAGAAATGAAGATGGGTATGAAGAACCCATTGGGAATGCTCTAATGTTGGGAGTGGGTTAGGGTGTTGTAAGTGAAGGAGAGAAAAATGTAGTGATTTTTCTGTATGTTGAAAAGTTAATGTTTACACCCTATATTTTTTTAATATTAACTGAAAGTGGTTGTGAGTGAAGGAGGAGCAATGGTAATGATAAATGTATAAAAAAAAGTATTATTTAATTGAAATGAGAGAAAACGTAGTGATTTTTAGTGTAATTTTAGATTTTGAGATACGCGATTAGATGTGAATGCTCTAAAATTCAATCTCTCATCTCCAAATCCAAAATTACACTAAAAATCACTATATTTTATCTCTCTTTTCCAGTAAGTAATACTTTTTTATACATTTATCATTACCATTTTTCTCTCATTCACTTACCACCACTTTTTGAAATATATTGAAAAATTATAAGGTGTGAATAGTAATTTCTCAAATATATAGAAAAATAATTACATTTCTCTCTCATTCACTCATAACACATTAAACCACTCTCTAAATTATGAAAATTTAACTCACATTTTTTTATGGATTAAATGAATGCTCAAAACAGATAAAACCCTAAAACTTTCCTCAAATTGTAAGGATTAGGCTAACATGGGATGCTTTAGAGCATTCATATCATATCCCATCCATCAACTATTTCCCTACCTTTAAATTTTATAAAAAGATATACTAAAAGTTCACTACATCCCATCCAACCAATTTTTCACCACTACAAAATTTTGAAAAGTCATGAAAAGCTACTATTGATCATCCATAAAAAAATTATTATAAAGTATATAAAAATTAGAAATATAATAAAACAAATGTTCGTGAGTAAGATAAAAATAAAAATGATGGAAAATATATGGAAGGTGTTTTAAAACGAGATATAAATTTTAAAAAGTATGATTTTTAGTTAGACTATAGGGTTATGAAAGGGTCAAGGAAATGTAGATAATGTAGCAACTAAGTTTTGAATGATCGTTAACAACATTTTCCAACGGATATAACAAGTAACGGCTAATGCATTATCCTTAATAGGGGTGATCAAGATAAGGGTCGGGCCCTTGAAAACCGGTTACCCGACTCTAAAAACCCTTAATTAGACCCGAATAAATAATATGGGTCGGGTAAAGGGTATTTAAATTTCACCTTAAAGGGTAAAAGGGTTTCAAGGGTCCGACCCTTTTTCAAACCCTTGACCCGTTTACTAGATAGATATACATCAGATTCACGATTAATCTAAAATTTATGAGAGGTTGGTATTTTATATATGATTCATCAGAAATTTCTCAACTACTAAGAAAAATAAAAATAAAGGCCATACTACTTAATGAAAACATATATATGGAAATCACTGAATTGTTCTCTACAAGTAATTTGTGAATGTGAATATTGTTTGCATTAGTTCAAGTGATTGATAAACTTTCGAAGTTAGACTTTACTATGTAATTAAATGAAAGTATAATTGTTCTAGGATTCATATATTAAAGTCATTTATGAGATATGCAACTAGTAAATGCAGAAAAAGAAGTTGTGATTACTGTCTTAAAGGGTAAAGGGTTGGACCCTTGAAACCCTTATTTATACCCGACCCTTTTATTGGTTAGAGGGTAGGGTCTCGGGTCCACGTTTCTTCTTAAAAGGGTAAAGGGTCCGAGTAGGGTATTAGGTAAAAGGGTAGGGTCTTACCATTTGAACAGTCCTAATCCTTAACAAACCACCCAATGAAATCATCGTATTTTGTTTGTTTATCCACTATAGGTGTGTACGATTCCATCATAATGACAAAATAAGAGTATATTATGGGCTTAAACAGTTAAACTATAAATGTTACAATATTCATAGTTGTATCTTAGAAGGAAACAAATAACCAGCTGTAAATATGGTAAATTAGTGATGTGGAGAGATCAAAAGTTTACCAACTAATGACGACATGAGTTATGGAATTACAAGAGTTTATAATTAATATTTTATGTCTTTTGGTTTAATTATTAGAAGCCCCATGGTTTTCTATTTCTTTTAAATAATTGAGATTTTGTTATGTAAGAAAAGAAGGTTTGGAATATATAAAAAAAATCATTTCCTCTCTATCACAGTGTGTGAAGGACCTAATTATCGGTATTCTTCGTGAATCAACGATAGTTGGAAGAATTGATCCTGGTATTCGTGTGAATCAACAGGTTCAATTATTTATCTTATTTACGATCTACGTCTTTTCTGGGAGTTTTGGGAAGTTCTTCACGGGTATTCTTAGAATCAACGTGTTTGACTTCCAATTTTATCATCACGCTACGTCAGGTGGTATCAAAACCGAATTCCTGGCTCAGTATGGCTTGTGAGGGGGACAATATCTATGATTCCTGGCCAGTGTTTGATGAATACGAGGACGAGGAATGGTATGTTTGGCAACCGGTGATGTTCTTGAAAGTTTAAAAAGAAAACATGAGTGGTCTACAATTTATTCAGGTATTTTTTATGAAATTTTATAGGATGATACGGTAGAAAATGTTGGTGATATTGTGGTTAATGGTATTCGAATTTGTCTTCCATATACATGGTATCTCCCACTATTTTGAAACTTCATATTAATGAGTTAAATGAAGATGCAAATTTTAAGAAATTGCCTACCGTAATTATCAACTATTTCCCATATTTGAAGGTCAAAGAAAAATATTTTATGTTTGAGCTTGATATGGTGGGCCTCAAAGTGAATGATGATTACATGAATATAAAAGAATTGCATGGAGTGGTAATTATTTGGGATGGACCCATACACATAACTCCTAAAGGTGAAGGTGTGGTGATAGTATTTAACATGACTTGGATGAATGGTCCCTTTGACCCAAGTGGTTACGGTTCAAAGACAAAACTCGAGGGAGAGTTTTTTCAAAGGTGGAGAGAATGATGTGGGGAGATCAAAAGTTTACCAACTAATGACGACATGAGTTATGGAATTACAAGAGTTTATAATTAATATTTTATGTCTTTTGGTTTAATTATTAGAAGCCCAATGGTTTTCTATTTCTTTTAAATAATTGAGATTTTGTTATGTAAGAAAAGAAGGTTTGGAATATATAAAAAAATCATTTCCTCTCTATCACAGTGTGTGTTAGTGTGTGAAGGACCTAATTATCGGTATTCTTCGGGAATCAACGATAGTTGGAAGAATTGATCCTGGTATTCGTGTGAATCAACAGGTTCAATTATTTATCTTATTTACGATCTACGTCTTTTCTGGGAGTTTTGGGAAGTTCTTCACGGGTATTCTTAGAATCAACGTGTTTGACTTCCAATTTTATCATCACGCTACGTCAATTAGTCGGGTTGAAAGAATGAACATATAACGTGTCTAAAGACGAAAACTTTAAGGTTCAATTCGGGCCGGGCTGTAGAAGCCTGCATCTAAGACTTGTAACACTACGCTTGAAGCAGAACACCTAATCTTGATCACTTACATCTGATGTCTCGTTAGTGGTTTTACTTTCATCTAATTGTTTTCCCTGAAAACATAATGGACACGTTATTGTTTGTTTACTTTGGTCAAATCGATTCTGTTTTTAATTGCGATAGACTCATAAATAGAAGTCAAGAATACTTACTAACCTTGTTTCTATCGCGCCAACCTAGCCTAAATGAAAGTATGCCTGTGCTTTTTGTTGCGTTGCTGTCTTTCGCAGCCTCGGGATGAAGGTTTCTATACAGCATTGACAACTTAAGTTGGTCAACATAGTAGTCAATGATGCATCAATGCATTTATGCGCATACAAACACTAGTAAATAAATATATGTCAACTTAGGTAACTTAAGTTTTTGGTAAAAAAATAAACTCTTGCAAGATATGAATTTTTAGTAATATAGATTTAAAGCACACAACTTTTTGTATAGACTGGCCAAGTTTGGTTGACCGGAAACACTTTTTTTTCTAGATTTTCGTAAAAAATGTACTATTCGGATGATATCCAGCTTTTCAGAATAATATGATTGAGAAAGCTTTCGACCCGTTTCACGTGTTACAGCAATGTAAATTTCCATTTGATTCGTTAGAGATAAAACTTTGGCCCAACCCAAATTAGTAAACAGGCCAAAATTTCCATCTTTAGTTATTTCATTAAGAAAACAGTAAACAGATAATAATTAGATAGCAATGAGCACGGCATGAAATTCAATCATATTTAATTCCAAAAAAAAAAATTAAAAAAAAAGAAAGAAAAAAAAAATGCATGTACCCTGCAGGTGCTGCTTGTGCTTTAACTTGGCCAGAGTTATATTGCAGCGTCGCCTCTAGCATAGACTCTGCCATTACAGCCCTCTTTTCCATTTGACCAAGTGAAGTCATAGCTTTTTCATATTTCTCCTACACATTAACAAAACAAAAGTTTATTCGTCTTAAAAAATTTCTTCTCGGTAAGGGGTTTTTATGTTTAATACTCAAGTTATAAGCGCAACGAATATGAAATCATCCAGGAATTTGATCGAGTGAATTCATATCTTTGTCTCTCACAATACTATATCATCTTTGGTAATGAGAGTAAACTGGTACATAACCAAAGTTTATAATCTTGATAATGATAATTGTACTCATCTATGCATATAATACCACCTAGTCAATCTTTTTAGGTTCTATATAAAGATGACTTAAAATAAATTTGTGCATGACATTGCAATATAGACAGATAGTCTTTCATTGAACTCAAGTTCGAAATTAATGTGTAAATTTGATAAAAGTATCCATTAACCTTTTGGTATTATATTATTTTCTTCTAATAATGCTTACTGTGTCAAACATGATTGCAGAGTTTATATTATTTCAGTAATAATATAATTTCTTGCATAAAATTATTTAGGAGTTTATATACATTAAAATAGCACACTAAGCTACTTTTTAACCCGTTTGACCCATATGGCATGTTTCCTTTTTTTTAGATTTTTTTTATTTGACCCATTAGCGATAAAGCATATTGTGTAAATGGGTTATAAAGGTACCTCGAGTACGCTCACTAAATATCTCTGAGCAGCTGCATCTCGTTCGGCAGATCTAAGTGCATCGTCTGTGATTTTCTGTTCTTGTTCAACTCTCATTAGCACCTACATCAAATACACTTGGTGTTTTATGGTATGCAATGTTCTTGACATACAAAGCTGTAGCTTAATTTTCTTTTCAATGTTTAATCATATGTTACAATAAAAGAATAAAAATATTTGAACCTCAAGCATTGCTTTTTCCTGTTCTTTCTTATCGGAAAGAAGTTGTTGCAGCTCCAATAGGTCTTGTTCCATATGCTCAATCTAAATCATGTTTACAAATCTTGAATCATTTTTTCACAACTTTTATAGAAAAAAATTGGTGGAAAGAATTTCTATTCCAGTTTTAAATATATGACGCGGGAATACCTTTGCGCTTAATTGCAGCCTATTATCTTGTTGGGCCATTTCCATAAGTGCTGTCTCCAACTCCTCGGCTCTAGAACGACACAAGTACGTTTATTATAGGTCCATCGGTATGCTTTCATGAATGACACAAAAAGGAAATAGCTTCCTTAAACTAACCTTACTGTAGCCGATCTCTTGTCCTCCAACATTGAGCACAACTGAGCCTTCAACCATATAACCTGCACACGTAAACAATTATATAAACACTAGTAACTTCTTATGCCAATGAGCTATTAAAAGTTACACGAAACCATCCGTGTAATTAACTCTAAATATAACATAACTCGTATACAAAGTGAAAATTTTATATTATATTTATTGGTTATTACCTGATCTTGAATGTCTGGAAGAGAGTCTACTTCTGCATTAAGGGGATCAATATTAAGAGATTCGTCGCGTTTAAGAGGTGACATTAAGTCCGAAGAGTCTTTATCTAATCTCTTCTGTTTCATACTAGCTTCACGCACAAGTGGCTCGCGTTCATGTTTGAAACTATAAAGTTTATTAGCCAACCCTTTAGAGTTTTTCCTTAAATGTTCCCCTCTTATTCTTTCTTCAACCGCAGCTATCACATCCGGTCTATGTTTATCTCTAAGGCTTTGTAATGTGTTTTCTGTTACATCTGAGAAACTTATGCAGGCAGTCACAACTAGATTGCTGCTGTCGAAAGTTGTACCGAGTAGTGATTGTAGTAATATGATAGCATCACCAGCATCCATGGCGTGGCCTAAATCGGGACCTACAAGTCAATACAGGTTCAGGTCAAGTTCAGATACTAACAATTTGTTTTTCAAGAAAATGAATATTAGCTAATGCATTAATTGTGATTACAAAAACAATATTGTTATCTTGCTAAAGGAATCTCAATACCATATAGCTCCATTAGAGCCAATGCAGTTCGCAATAACATCGCACGATTTCCTTCAAATAAAATCACGTCCCAAACACGAAGAACTGAAAAAAAAATAACATAATCATTATTTCTAAAGAATTACTCTTGGAAGTTATTTTTAAATCTGTTTTTTCATTGTAAAATAAAGACCAAAATTATATAAGTCTCACCACTTTCCCATGGAATCATATGTACAAATATGGAAAGAAACCATGGTCCACATATCCATCCCATTTGTACTCCAATGTGATCAAAATAATTCACTATATAACAATGATAACAAGGATGTGGATGTTAACTAGCATTTTTACAAATTTATTAGTAAACAAAATTAACAAGACTCGGAAGTGAAGAAACCTAGATTAGGATATCGTTCGCGTAACAAATCTTCATAAACAAGTTGATCCACCTGAATAAAAAGAGTACTTATTCAGTAAAACAAATTAGAATTCAGAATAAATATATTTGGAAAATCCAAGAATATTTGAAAGACAAGCCTGTGATTCTATCATATCTTTTGTAAAATATCCGTCATAGTAATCATCAATCATGCCCACCAAAGTCCTGAAAAGATTTCATTAATGATGCCAAAATAATAATTTTGGTGATGCTATAGTGTCTTGTTAAACAGAATAAGCGTACCAAAAGGCATTTTCTTCAGGCATCATCAGTAGTAATATTCCAGCAAAAAAATTCATTCCCTACACATGTTACTTTGAAATAAGAAACAGACAATAGTCTAGAAGACAGTTGCGGATCAGCGAATGGTTGTTATAATTATTCATCTGTTATAACTAAGTTTAAAGTATTTATGTTAGTTATATTTAATTCAGAAAGTTACCTGACAATAACCAACATCAGGGTTGTGCCGAGCGTACGCTAGGAGTAAACGCCTCAACGAGTTCCTACCTTCCTCGTTCAATGCAGGATGACCCGGAAATGTTCGTTGTAAATCCTGCATTTGGTAAAGAAGATTAGTTCACATAAAGAATAAAAAAAGTTATCCATGTAAAAAAAATGAAATAAATTAATGACCTTTTCAATCTGTTTTTTACATTTTTCTGGAACTGGAACTCTTTCTCCTTTCGCCCCCGGGATTCCATCTGGTAAATTTGATTGTGTGTGGCTACTGCCACCATCAACACCATTTAATAAATTCTGGTAATAACCCTCCTCCCGCCGTACTTTCACACCAACAAAGGCTTGCCATGCCTGAAACACAAATAAGAATACACCTTAGCAACTTTCAAAATGTTTCGACTCTTTTAGATATACGGTTTGATGAGGTGTCAAGACATACCTCTCCTCTAAGATCTCTTGGCACGCCCCCACGAACGAGTGACTCCAATTCTTTCCAAGGAAATGAATCCGAATCCTCATCATCTATATTTAACTCCTCTTTAGGTTCATCACCGGCGGGTTCATCCTCTTGAATAGATTGAAGATGTTCTAGGCCGTTTTTATTTTTGATTCTCTTTTTAACGCGAGGACAAATTTTATCCTCGATAGCGTTTAGAGACGTTCTGAGTTCAGCCCAGTTTTGCACCACGGGCTTCTTTGCTTTTGTTGGGGTTGCATTTTCAGGAACACTCTCGGTTTGATTATCTTTTGTTGGTTTGTTGTCGCTTAAAGCATTGTCGTCTCCACTCGGTTCCAAGATAGGATCGGTTTTATGTTCGGTAACTTCAGCGTCAGGCTCAGCAGATGAGTTTGGTTGACCAAGTTCTGAATACTGCTCAAGAAAGACCGCCCATTTTATCGCCCTTTCTTCTTCCTCATTCTGACATATAAACCAAACATAGTTACGGTCTTGCTATATAAACACCGCCTCCAACAGTGTACACCGGTGTGTATGTCATATCATATGGGTCGTATGATGTCAAATCAACTTTGCACACCAGAACTTGACACATGATACGGACCATGTGATAGGAAATATGGTCATATGGG
The DNA here is from genome assembly GCF_021521415.1 of Bidens hawaiensis. NCBI lineage: Eukaryota > Viridiplantae > Streptophyta > Magnoliopsida > Asterales > Asteraceae > Bidens > Bidens hawaiensis. The sequence goes on along the minus strand of NW_027491178.1, from coordinate 899,284 downwards.
TTGTATGATTTTCCACTCATAAGATCCATATGCCCATTTCTCCATGTCATAACTCATACGTTCCGTATGGCACGTCAGTGATGTCTGGATAGTGTGTCAGTGTTATTTGTTTAGCCATGTCCCATAATTATTATGATCGGAACATGATTATTAAAACAAGCTTAAACTCTACATATGCATGTATATCCCACCTAAACAACACAACAACTAACCCTAAACCCTAAACCATAAACCGTTTATGTTTGGCAATGTCAATTCTCTATCTTATCCGTCTAACGGACCACGATGTACATGTATTAAAGCATGTTTAGAATCTTGTTCTACAAGGAACATTCATAATATTATAATTGGCCTATATATTACCTTATAGATAATATTAAACTCCTTGAATGTCTCAAGGTACTGAGGTCTCACAGTAAATCCATATGCATCCCTGTCATTTCAATTCCAAGTAACTATAATGTATTAAGAAAAAAATAATAATAATCATAAGTAAAGACAGCTAAGGTTAAACCTGAAATCGGCGCGTAAGGTTCGCTTACTCAGCAAGGATAACAACATATTTGATAAACATCAACAATGCTACTTCCCATATCGTTCTTTTCGCTTCATACCACAAAAATTGAGTTGATGCTCAAACCACTATTAAAATTTGCAGTGAAAACTTAGAAATATGATTTTCCTACTACACGCGCTATTTGTCTGCGCACGATATACTACATCCACGGCATCAAACTTATACGAGTTAGTAACCCAAACCAGACAGAAAAACTGACATTAACTATCTATATAATGCCTCTATATCTCAATCCTCATCAAATCCGAGATATAATAATATTATCACCTTTTAGGGCCAAAAATTGGAGAAAAACTCTAACATAATCAAACAAATTATTCCAATTTGCATATTCTTGTAGAACAAATTAACAACCCTAGTTTTTTTGTTTAAAACGTGATGGATCCCCTTTGTGGTGATTGATATTGTCTGAAACAACTTTCCAAAAATTTCTGGCCTTAATTAACTTTGTCAAAAAAATAAGTCACTATAATTCAAATATAATTTATTGCACGTGTGAAAACACATATACATGCAATGTTTCATAGATTAAGGTCTATATATATGCAATTGCATGTATATTTATAGGTTAACCGGTATGTTTCCATAATTGGCTAACAAATAATATTGTTTTTTTATTGTTCGAACACGAATTTGCATCCATATTATAGATGACGGATATAAATCGCCATGACGTATAATAAAAGTGTCATTGCATATTTGACTCGGACCTAATAACTTAACTCGGCAGTCCCAACTTTCGCGCATCATATATTTGCATTTGTGTGAATTAGTAGATTTTGATGTAATTGCTTATAACCAAACTAAATTTTGTTAGCAAACTGGAGTGCGTAGGCACGGGTGTAATCACTACTAGAAAAAAAGCCTTCAATAACACGCATTGAGTGTCATTAAAAGGTATATATGACACGCAAATATGTGTCAAGGAAGACCCTGTCATAAAATGAATATGACATGCATTTGAGGTGTCATCTTTTACGTGCGCATTTATGACACACAATTACGACACCATTTATGACACTTCTTTATGCGTGTCATAGTTTTAGGTGTTTTAAAAAATTATTATTATTATTATTATTATTATTATTTTGTAATATTACTAATTTTCACATTAAATGATAATTAAATTTGATAATACAACATAAAAGACATATATAGCAAAACAATTCATTTCATAACATACGCATATTAAGTCAAATATATTAACAAATATGATAAAGTAACAAAAATAATGTTTGTTGATATAAAAATTATTACCGAAAAATAAAAGTTGCCCCAAAAATCAACTATGATCAACCATTACTAATAAATCATCGGTCAACAACTCGGGTCGTTTTTCATCCGGGCTTTCTTGGTTATTTTCTTCCTCCCACGTTTGCAAACGCAATTTCAAGCAGTCTATAAGTTGCCTGCATAGCAAACAATTATATTGGTTAACTACTCGTCTAAAATCAACCATTTATTTGCCTTTTGATTAAACAATTAACATCATTTTGAGGAAATTCAATTAATGACAATGGCCACCATTAACAGTAGCAATGAGTGTTAATGTGCAACCTAACAATTGACCATCAAAAAATCAAAACTTTGTGGATAATTATAAACTTAATTTGACAAAGTATTTTTGTAGAAGGTATGTGTAATTATAAGCTAAAGGTTAAATGTATAGATAATGTCAAATTACCTTGAAATTTAGACACCTTCATAAACGTGACTGAAATAGTTGTTGGATGTGGCATGTGTGAACAATGTCGTTGTCGAAGTGGACTGCAAGCTCCTCCCATATAGCAGACCCGATAAATTTCGAATGAAAATGCTACTACAAACAACAAAAATAAAACACTTCAGTTTGGACAACAAACCTTTTAGGAAAATTAAGATTGACCAAATTACGCATATGAAAGATAACTAAAAACACATTAGTTAAGTTCAAACGGGCCGGGTCAACAAAACTTCATAATCAATCTACCTGTACATAAGTCATCATAAATTTTTTTTAACAAATGATCTCAATTTACCACCACTTTAAAGACTAAAATGTCAACTTGGTTGTTTAGTAAATTGGCCAATATACTGCAACAATATTTTTCTAGTTAAATTAGTCAAATTACTAAAGACTGGTTACTACAATATAAAACTGGTAAATTGTCTACAACTTCAATTCAAAACATAAATCCACATTGAAAATATTTGGTACTGAAATGTTCGGTTCGGGTAATATAGGTACCGAAAACTCAAAACTTGGTACTGTACCGAATTTGGTATCAGTTCGGTACCGGTACGAAAACGCTTAACACTACTCCAGAAATAAGATATAATTGATTTCAAGTTATGTGATTTTTAAGTAGCGATGAGCGTACCAAGTTTTCGGTACGGGTATCGATTGATACCAATACCGGTACCGAATTCGGTACCAAGTTTTTAGTTATTTGGTACTGCTACGGCACCGGCGTTTCCCGATTTTTGTATTAAATACCGGTACCGGACCGAAAACTTCGGTACCTGTACCAATTTTTTTTCGATTTTTAGTACCGGTACCGTACCGATATCATCAAATGGAAGGATTTAATCGACCTATCAACATAAATTCAAACCCAAAGCGGCTATTTAGAAGCTTCCAGTTTAGAAACTTCATAATCTAAAATATTTAGTACCTGAAACTTATGTACTTGATTGTTTTGTTATTAAGCACCCATGGTTCAAATATTTTTGTGATTAAGGCGGTAATTTGTGATTCTAATTATTCATAAGCCAAGTATTTTTAGTGAACTAATTATATGATACTAATCAAGAAATTTCCAACATTAGCCATCTCAGAATACATTTTTGGCCAGCTTAATTAATGAACCAAATAAGGAGTATTACTTACATTACCTCCAAGTATCATGCTTCATCCTTAAACTAAGAGCCATCTTGTGACGATGCAACTTGTTCATCGGTTACGTACTGAGTTTGACACCGTATCGGCTTCGCCTCCTATACTAATCAAAGCCTACCGAGCACGGAAACAACTTGTAGCGGTATATTGCAACCGGAGTCACACAATCAGTTGGCTCGTGACCACTAACAACCTGTTGTGGCTGCTGCTACTCGTCAGAGCCGTGGACCTCCAAACGCATGGAACCCAGCAACACAGAACTTGGACTAAATTTAGCTACAAACTGAATCAAAATAGTTAAGTTGTATCAATATAAATAACAGAAAATATGAATGAACCCAAAACCATATCAAACATAAAATAATAGGTGAATATGATTTCCTCAATTCAACTAACTATGATGTAAGAATATTAGAATTGTCAATGGGATTGACTCATTTCAAGTACATAGGTAACTGCAAATCCCTAAAATTACATCCAAATCTAAAAAACAATTATGTCATCAAATATATGTTCTACAAATAATAAAAAATACAAAGATGCTCTCATACCAAAACACATTGATGCGGTGAATCGGAGAGCGATTCCAAGTCACTGTCGGTGGAGAAATTGTAAACCACCACTGCCACACTCAAACCACAACAAAAGAAACCCCACTGGACAGGTACACAGCGGTGGTGAGAAACCACCACTGCCACGGTCAATCCTCCTCCGCCTAGGGTTAAAAAAATCCCAACAATAGCATACTACATCATCGGGCCACCACACGACGGTGGTTACTGGAGAGAAACCGAAAATGAGGCGATTTGTGGCACTGGAGGGGCGCATGGCAGTGAATGGTAAATCAGAAATCACACACCAAAAGGCTTAATTGATCAAGGAAGAACGAAGATTGGAGCCCTAAAATTTGTAATATGTAAATGCCAGATTAAATGAGGACTGGTGGTTTCAATTTGGGGGAACTGGAAGAAGAAGAAAAGAAAGCCCTAGTTTGTTCAAAAAGTCTCACTAGAAAGTTGCTAATAAATATTGGTTGGGGTTCAAATATTTATTTGGAAAGATGACATGCAAGATTATTTTATAATTTATGACATCGGTTCAATGACAACACACAGAAATATGTGTCATAAATCTTCTATATATGACATTGTTTTAATGACATGCGTATTTGCGTGTCATAAATCACCGCGTATCATTGTGCGCATGTCATTAAAGGCATTTTTTCTAGTAGTGACTAGTGAATCGAATATGCACGAATATGTAGGATGTGTTGGCAAGGTGTAGGTATGAGAAGATGATGAACAAATTGATTGAATTTGGATATGTTAAAAGGGGTGCAGGAACTTTAAAACTAATTATATGAACTTTTCAAGTATTCAAAATGAAAAATAAGTAATGTGACTTTAAATTATATATCTGAGTGACTCTATTATATTATATTATATTTTCTATAGAAAACAATATGGTGTTCTTTTGACTTCTTTTTGTATGAACAATAATCTATTTATAAATTTGAAGATGTTAATAAGTGTTTCCAAAAATCAAAATTTTGTGGTTTATACTATATTAGAACGTACATCCATGTTCTTTTTTATTTGACTTGGTGGAATTTATTAACTAATACGGCCTTAAACTGACCTAGGTTGTAGCTAGTTAACTGAATTAACTAACCGCCTTTTCCTATAACCAAAAAACCAAACTGTTTGTAACAGAAACCAAAATGTTATAAAAATCTTAAAACCAAGACAGCCATCATAGCCTCACAATATTGAACGATCAGAAAACATATAGTAAGCTTATAAGAGCTTGACTCAAGCCCTGTTTAATTTGAAAATGCTAGTGTGTAATCCGGGCTGCTAAGGAGTTAAGTTCTTACCGGAGCTCAAGCTTGAATAAAACTGATTACACCTGATAAATTGCAAAAGCAGCATCACAAAAGGAGTTTTAACTTCAAGTTCTGTAAGAATATTTTGATACAAGCAGCAAAGATACACCAAAAGAATATTATAATATTAATATTATGTTTTCTTTGTCTGTAAACAAACTACACTTAAATCCATATCAAAACAAATAAACATTTCATATAATCCTATAAGGTCAGTCTTGTTTCGTACTAGAAAGTCTAGCAGGGCGTTTAGAGTTCTGCTCGTTTCCATTTCACTATAAAATGACATAGAGAAAAGAGTGTGTTGACCTGAAAAGTAAAGTCAGCGGAAAAATTGTCAATTCATATGTATTTTAGTTGTAATTTGTCTCAAAACAGGTTAAACAAAAAATATAGATAAAAGTGCAACGGGTCAAAAGCCGATATAGGTTATCCAAAGATTTATACAGCTATTGTAATAATATTGTTTTTTAATCTCAGTTAACGCATTGCTTGCTATCTTAAAATGAACCAAAAATCTGAGTCGGCCCAACCAGCACATCATGTGACCTTTAGCAATCATGGATCGAATTTACATTATCTATATACCGTCGAAAATCAGATATACATTAAACACTAGTGAGATTCACAATGTAAGATTTATCTTAAGTTAACCGAATCATAATATTTAAGTAGTGAGTTGTAAAATGTTGACTGTTGTGGTCAACTGAGACAGTAAAGATGATAATATAACAAATTAAAAGGTACTAACCAGAATTATAGTTGCAAAAACAAGAAGAGGACCGGACCAATGCACCGAGAGGAAGACTCCATCGCGGTCAAAATAATTTTGACCCGCCAAGCTTTTCCAGTTCTCTCTCAATACAGTGTTATTTTACAAAAATTGCAGAAATATGAAACCAAGATCCAGTTAGTCATGTGGCTGATTGGACAAACTTATTCCAGAAACAATTAAACAAAATATTATTAAAATCATTATGATAAACACTGAATAGACAAGCTAAACGTTGCATGCAATCAAGTCTTATTAATCGAATTTAGCAAAACGGTCCTGTCTAAAACAAGTTCACAAATGATAACTCCCAAACATATAAACCACTAATAGTCATCAGATAAACCAAAAAGATTATAGTGTACCCCGTAAAGAGAATCACGAGGAAGTTTTAGATATTTAATCTGTGAACATCTTTTCCCCAAGTCTCCTTTTAGATCAACGTACAAGCACCTACGCAGGTCAAGCAATTCAAGAAGACAACAACCATCCAAAATGGCCTGCAACCCAACGTTTGTCATGTAGTTCCCGATGACTTCAAGGTGAGTTAGCGTAGGAAAGTTTTTCCCGATCGCTAAGGCTAACTCGTTATGATAACGAACAAACCTATCATCAGCTAATTTACCACGCCATCGCCATGGTCGATATGCTTGATGGTGCACTTTAAGTGTTTTTAACAAGGGGCAATATCGGGCAACATCTTCAATATCATTTTTCCGAATTTGTGTTACCACAAGGCTGAGCTCCTCCAGTAATGGTAATTTCTCGAGAGCTTCACTCCAGTGAGAGGCGCGTATAGAAAGAACTAATTCTAGACGTCTAAGCTGGCTTGATCTGTTAATATCATAAATTTAATTATTATGATTATTTAAGAGTAACATTTTTCTTTAAAAAAATGATGAACTCATAACTTATAACATACCTATCAGCAATATACCGAAGAAGACTGTTAGAACAAGGACCGACGGTTAAATCAACCATTTGGCCTTGGCTTCTATCGACAGCCTGCTGAAACATGTCACAATATTCCAGCCAATAATATTTACCTGAAAATGTGTCCATAAGAACGATCCTCCACATGGCAGGGTCCTTGCAGATTTCATTCCAAGCAGTGCACACTTTCTGGACATTCTGGAGTATGTCAGCCACACCAACTCTTTGGAGTATATTCAACGTTATATCCGATGGAAGCGTAAGCCAGTCTCTAGTTGAAATATGACATACTGATAAATGATTGCCGGAACCGACCAAAGCTCTGGACTGAGTCGGATGATGAGAGAAGCAGGTTTTCAGCAAGTTTAGAGTTTTCTTGATCTTGGCTCTAATCTTCACCATTTTTTGGACTGATGAATAGGTGTGATGGCACTGTTGTTTTAATGGTATCAACAATCTGTCCAATATTCCTGCAACGACAACACTTGTTAGTAGGGGTGTAAACGAGCCGAGTCCGAGCTTGGCTCGTTTCGAGTTTTTTTCTAAAGCTCGAGCATGCTTATTGTTTATTAAATAAGTTATATATGTTTTTAGATAAAAGATAGAATACAATAATCCTTAACGTACAAAAATACTTATATTCACGAAATTTATCCTTGAAATCACATCACAAGATCTCGGAATCATCAATACATACCCAAAAAAACAGATTTGGATCGTTAATCGATCAATTTTTATTTTCATTCACGAAACCCGTTTTGAGCGTATTAGGATTTTCTTGAGCGTTTTTTTGTATTTTGGCTTTGAGCGTTTTTGTATTTTTGGCTTTGAGCGTTTTGTTTTTGGCTTGAGCGTAATTCATGTATGTTGTGCGTTAACCTAACTCTATGCTTTTAATTATGTTAAAGCTTAAACAAATGCGATACATAGAAGTCCAAAAAAGGTAAAACTTAAAATAATATACACAAGCTAGGGCTTGATTATCTATCTAAACAAGTTTTATTTAAAGCTAGGGCTCAAAATTGATCTCTATCTGAGCAGCCTGGCTCGTTTGCACCCATTGTTCTTAGGCAAGTATTTGATGATTAACAAACATAACAAATCCATCCATATGAGTTGGAATCCATTACCTAGGGCTGGGAGCTTGTCGATCCACACAGTAATCACCAACCCAAACCAAAGCCCTAATTCAAAAACAAAACTAAACCAAAATGTATAACAATCGCTTTATATCGAACCAGGAAAATGATAGTAAATCATTTAATATATATTTTGAGACACGGCTAGTGTATATTAATAATCATAATCAGGTTCATCTAAGCCCGTGTATTAACTAACTTAAATGAGCCAAAGCCTGGTTCAAGTCCGATTATGCGGTGTAAAGTTAATACACATAAGTCTTAAGTCTACAAAAGGTAAAACTTAAAAATGCATAAGGCCCGATAACAACTAAACCAATTTTTTATTGATATGAGTCCGAGTCATTTTTCGAATGAACCTGTGATGAATTGTTTACTTTAAACATTATTCGAGAAAGGAAAAAAATAAATGTTACGTGGTTCTTTAAATCTTTTAATTTCTTTACTAGAAATTTACCCGGCTCACGGGCAAGTCGGTAAAATATGTGTGGTGGTAAACTCTAGCGTTGTCGGTCTCAAGCGTTAAGATGATAAGTCGACGTGAATTCAATCGGTTTCTTACTATACCAAAACTAAAACAAAAATGGCAGTCGACCGGTTTTCGTTACGATGATACTGGAACTAAAACAAAAGGCAATGACTTTATGCGAATATGGTCGGTTTCTTTCTCGTTCGTTACAGTAATGGAACTAAAACAAAAAAAAGCGAAAACTGGCATCCGGTCGATTTTCATTACGTTCGTTATGGTACCCGAACTAAAACAAAAAAACCAAATGGCATCAAAACCCTAGCATTGTTAGTCCCGGACGTTGATGCAGCGAGTTTACACGAACTCAATATGTTTCCGTTACGTAAACAAAAATTGATGTTAAGTCGGTTCTCGTTATGTCGCAATGATACCAATACTAAAAAAGAAAAGGAAAATTGGATTTTAATAATCCCAACTTAATGCAGTTGGCCAATAATAATCCCAACTTTAAAAATAGCTGTCACTGGTCCCAACTTCCACACTATTTGTTTTCATTGAACCTTCGTTAAAAAAAACTTAACGGTGTTAAGTTTTTTTCAAATTTCAAACTGATATTTTAGGGCTTTTGATCAGAATGAGGATACGAGTCGATTGATGTAAAACTTAACTTGAAACTGCGCTTCAAACAGCTTGATTTTTGTTAATTAATAGTTTAAACACCGGAATTGAAGCATCCTTTAGTTGTTTGGACCACTGTTTGGAGGTAAGTTTTACATCAATCGACTCGTATCCTCATTCAGATCAAAAGCCCTAAAATATCAGTTTGAAATTTGAAAAAAACTTAACGCCGTTAAGTTTTTTTTAACGAAGGTTCAATGAAAACAAATAGTGTGAAAGTTGAGACCAGTGACAGCTATTTTTAAAGTTGGGATTATTATTGGCCAACAGCATTAAGTTTGGATTATTAAAATCCAATTTTCCAAAAGAAAATTAAAATGATATGGACAAGTTTGATGCTGCCACTTGGTTAGCGGCACCAAACTTCTCTTTTATAAATATATATAATAATAATAAGGTTAGAAACTCGTGCATAAATAAATGTAATATTAGTAATAAGGATTTAGAAATTTATTTTTGAAGTTCATATATCAAGTTCTTAAATCTTTTTTTAGATCTTATGGATAGAAATATGTATTGCATATCTTAATCTTACATATATAAACGAAATTTCCATATATTCTCTCAAGCTATTAGATTTTTTTTATTTGTAAATGGAGGTTTCTCATACATTTGACTCAAATTCACGGGTATGGATCTCACCAAACCCAGATAGCCTTTGAACGAGTTATAACATTTCATTAAATTAAAAATTAATCTCACCAAATATTTGATACGAAAATTCTATAAAATAGGGATATACTAAAAATTAGTATGCGATTTTTAAAAAAAAAATGTTTATTTAAAATTTAAAAACAATTTATAGTAAAAAAAAATAAGCGAGTTATATGTCTCATCAAACCCATAGGTTTTAAACTGGGTTATAATATCTTATTTATTTGTGCAGCCATTTCATAATCAAATCTTAAGTATATTATTAACTTTCTTACAATAAATAAAATTAAAATCCAAAAAATTATATAAATATTAGAAATGAATAACGTAAAACAACCCCATAATACGGAGGATAATTTTTATGTAGGTTTTTCATGCATTTGACCCGAATTCACGTGTATAGGTCTAACAAAACCCGGATAGCCCTTAAACGGGTTATAACATCTCATTAAATTAAAAATTAATCTCACCAAATATTTGATATGAACATACTATAAATTAGAGATAAACTAAAAATTAGTATCCGTTTTTTTAAATATTATTTATAATTAAGAAACAGTTTTATAGTAAAAAAAATAAACGGGTCATGGTCTCACCAAACTCAAATAGCTTTTAAAGCGGGTTATAAGTTATAATATCTCATTTATTTGTGAAACCATTTCATTATTAAATTCTAAGTATATTATTAATTTTCTTACAGTAAATAAATTTAAAATATATATATATATTAGAAATGAATAATGTAAAACAACCCCGTCACAGAGAATAAAAACTAGTACTAACAACATTTAAAAGAAAATAAAAAGCATGTAAAAGGATTATATATAATTGTGTTTCAAATATACATTAAGTACTCGATAATATAATTAGATTTCCACTTACTATTTCATCACAATCGAAGTTTTATATAATTTACTATAAAACGATTACAATAAAGTGGCAGGCAAACGGGCAACAAGCTGCGCCGCAACCCCCTTTTGAACAGCAAAGCCAATCCTGCTAAAAACGAAGCTTTGAGACCTAGAAGCTGAAAACAAACATTTGATTTTGATTGAAAACAAACATTTGATAACTAAATTTCAACATTTTTTAAAACATGGGATAATTTAAAATAAATGTGCTTTATTAGAATAATTAGTGTATTATTATTATTATATATAATAATTTGAAACTTTGGTGCCGCAAAGTCTCTATGGGCAACTTTGCGGCACCTTATTGTTAGTATTTATTTTGTTTTGTTTTTTTAGTTTAAGTCCGTAACTATGTAACAAAAATCGATCGAAAATCAATTTTGTTTATGTTTTGTTTGGTTATGGTATTGTAACAAAATGACGGAAACCGACCGGATTCGTGTAAACTCACGGGTTTTGTTTTAGTTCTAGTTACATAACGAACGTAACGAAAACCAACCGAATGCTTAATTTGAAACTTTGATGCCACAAAGTCCCTATGGGCTTATTGGTAGTATTTGTTTTGTTTTTTTAGTTCAAATCCGTAACGTAGGTAACAAAAATCGATCGAAAGTCAATTTTGTTTATGTTTTGTTTTGTTTTATTTTGGTTATAGTATCGTAACAAAGTGACGGAAACCGATCGGATTCGCATAAACTCACCGGGTTTGTTTTGTTTTAGTTCTAGTATCATAGCGAACGTAACGAAAACCAACCGAATGCTAATTTTTATTAGTTCGGGTACAACAACGAACATGACGGAAACTGACCGAAATCGCGTAGACTGACCGCTTCAACACATGGGATCGATAACGGTTTGATTTTACCAACGATCGATTTTTACCGACCGACTCCACCCCATTGTTATTTTTTTGTTTTAGTTCCAATACAATAACACATGTAACCGAAACCGACCGAATTCGTGTTGGCTTACAGTCTCAACGTTTGGGTTTTACCACCGCTCGAATTTTACCTACCTGCCCCAGCGCAACGCGCCGGATACAATACTAATTCTTACATAAGAAATAAAGCATTATTAAATAGGGAGTTGTATTTAACAAAATAAAGTTATGCTTTTCTAGCAGCACAATAACCGTCAAGTGGCAACCACTAGTATGGTTTCTTGAGGGAATTACCCAAACTAAACTCTCAAGCGAGCGTGAGCCCAAATGAAACAACAAAGTCTTGTCAGAGTGAGACAAAGGGCTCTCCAATAGGTGTGATGACACTGTTGTTTTAATGGTATCAACAATCTGTCCAATATTCCTTCATGCAGCAACACCACTTTTCAGTAAGGATGTAAACAAGCCGACTCTAAAGCTAGAGCATGTTTATTGTTTATTAAATAAATTATACATGTTTTTACTTATTTAATAATTTATATATATTTTAAGAGAAACCTTAAACAACTACAATAATAGAAATCCAAAAAGGGTTACACAATGGTTATCTAAACGCGCTTTGTTTAAGGCTCTCCGAGCTTACGAGCAGCTTGACTCGTTTCCGCCGTCACTCTATTAGTAAATTTAATATATCCTTTTTTTATTTTAATTGAAATACCAAATTAGATAAAAAAAAAACCCTAATTTGTACACATAAGGTGCGTTCGTTCCAGACTTGTCTTCTCCATTGCTGCACATCTCTGCTCTAGAGTGACGAGACACCGTCTTCGACCACCTCCTGTCTCTCCATTCTCGATATGGTATTTTACTTTCTATCAATTTCTTAGATTGGTTAATTACAGATTTACAATTTATTTGTGTTTTGTTTGTTGGATTGGAAAACTTGGTTATCCGAAACTCAGGATATCCGACTTTGAACACCCCTAATCTAAATTCGGAAAAGGGTCTCGCAAAATCATTTCACTTTGTGAACTGAACTGTGATTTGCTGGTTACTTTTATTGTGATATGATTTGTGTTTAGTTCATTGATCCGATTAATATTTATTGTTGCAAGCTAAAAGAGTTCATATGGTAGTCAATTATATTCATTGTGAGGGTTTAGTACTTTATACTTTATCTTAGGGGCTGCTTGTTTACATCTGAACGGAACCATTCTGACGGAAACAAACATCTTATTCATTCAGACTGTTTGGTTGCAGACAGAAAAAATCTGAATAGTTAAAATTGGGTATGAATCATTCAGACTCATGTTGTTGCTGAATGAAATAATAGAACGTGATTTTGATGTCAAAATGAACAAGTAAACATGTTTATTTATTTTTTAGTGTGATAAGTTTGTTTGTTTCTTAACTTCTTGTTTTCTGTTTCTTTTTATGACCAAGTTAAGTGAATGTTTTAATTCATGCAGATTCTTATGTTTTGATCAAAAGACGTGGAAATGCATCCTCCGTTGACTTTACACAGACACCCAATGTGTGCTGAAGTAAGTTAAAAAACTCATTTGCCCTTTTCATCTATAATAAACACTTATATATAGCTTTAAAATGTGTGTGCAGTGTATAATTGTGTTAATATTATTTGTTGTAGATAATTGAACTGTTTCAGAAATGTCATAATGAGCATCCTTATGGAAAATTCTTTGGTGAATGCACAGATCTTAAGATAAAACTCGATAAATGTTTCCGTCAAGAAGTAAGCCTCTTTCATATTTGTTAAAAAATGTTTTTTTCTCGTTGACAATACATGAATTGAAAAAATGTCTCCATTTGCAGAAAGCGGTAAAGAGAAAGGCGAATTTTGAAGAAAGTAAGAAGTTGAAAGAGAGGTTGCAAGCTTTGAGGAAGGAAGCTGCAGCTGAAACTTGAGAATGTCATGTGAAAACTTTCTTTTCATGGAAATGAGGGCATTTGCTCAATAATAAAATAATCATAATTGTTTACATATACTTAATGTTTGATTTCACATATAACTTGTATCGAATCTATAAACATTTTTTTATTGACATAATATCGTTTTTCAGCTTGTTAATACAAGTGTTACTAACCTAATATATAGTATTACACTATAATTTTGAAACTCGAGGGTCCCCGCTCAACCCCTAACATCAATGTAAATCCGATCCTGGCAAAGGGGTCGTCTTTTTCTATTGGATTACTCCGAATAACCAGACTTTATTCGTTGGTCATTATTAAAAAAATTATAATTTTATTATTGGTTATAGACTTAAGTATTTTACAAGTTAAAAATATGGTTGGTAATGTGGGGGTGGGTTGCCTGGGTTGAAGGGTTGGCTTGGTAAATATAAAAAAAACACTTGGGCACCAAAAGAGGCTTAAACTAACCTAAAGCTCGTCAAGCAACTTAAACGAGCCCGCTCAAGTCAAACAAAAATTGATTTGATTGAATATTCATATGTGTTTGCTTGGATGAATTGATGGTTATGTGTAGAAAGTCGCGTATCTATTGTATGATAAATGCGTTGATTAACTTCTCGGAGGTTACAAGGGGAAAAGAAAATACACAATTCAGTTCTTTTATTCAAAATAATAAAAAAAAAACTGAACTTAAATGTACACTAGAAGTAGAGATTTATATGAATTAACTTATTTAATTGTGCATTAACTAAATTGCTATCTTTTTTTTATTTTCTTTCAAAAACAACAATAAGAAAAAAAAGATGACTTTCGGGTTCTTTACCCCAACAAGCACAAATTAATCGCGAATGCTAATCTGATTTCTTCAATAAACTCAGCAGGACGCCGGCGCTAAGAGTAGTTGCCACACAGCCAAGAGAGACTTCAGTTGATACGTGGTACCCTGTACAAACGAGTCAAACAGGTCAAAAGTCATCCGACGTTTATTTAAACGAATACAATCTCCTAAGTTCTATTATGATACAGTATAATTTTACCAATCATATTTATCACATAAATAAATACCCAAATAAAAAATGGAACTAAAAAGAGGTTTTGAGGGCCAGCCCAAACCAACCCGACCCTTTTGTCTATCACTCGAACCTACTTGACCTCTAATCCAAGTATCCAACCCGCTCTCTATCTTTGACCATGAATGACCAAAAGAACCTGATACTTGAGATACTCACCGAAGAAATCTAGGATCATTTTGCATCCGATGAAGCCGAGAACTACGCCAATGGCGGGCTGAAAGACAAAAATGGTAAAACGTTATTGATTTTAAACCCAAAACCGTTTTGAAAAGGATGATGCTATATATGCACCACCCAAAACCTGTGTACCAATATTATACGGCCCATTTGACTTTTGCAAACTGGCGGTATGAGGTTATAAGGGCCAGGTTAGTAAAGTCATTCGGAATGTATAACAGCAAGCCATTCGGGACGTATAGGGTTATACAGCCCGGCCCGTATAGCAGTCTGGTTTTTTGGAAGTTACAAAGTTTGACTTGACAGAAAGTTTTAATGTAACTTGACCGTTTGTCAACTTATAAAAAATGCCTTTTGATAATAGGAGTGTATTGATCAGGGCAAACATGTCATTCTAATAATAAGCATTTCTCAATATGGTCGGTTCCAATATTCACCTGTAAATATTCCAACTCTCCCATGCTTTCTGAAATCAGTGTATATAGAGACCTTAAACCTGCATCAAACACAAACTATATCATAAAACTATCTTTGACCAATTAGATGGAAGTCAGATACTCGGTTTTTACCTAGAATAGCAAACAGATTAGATGAGAAAACAATGAAGGGGTCTCTTGTCACACCAAAAACTGCAGGTATGGAGTCCACCTAATAAAGATTAAAGTAAATAAATTTATATTATAATATAAATATATTTTAAAAAATGTTAAATTTGGAGTCTGGGAAGAAATAAACGTACGGCGAATGCAATATCACTGAGTTCAATTACTGCTACAGTTAAAAGCAAAGGTGTAGCCTGCCCAAAATGTTTGATGCCTGTTAGAAACCACATAATGAATCAACAAAAGATTCATAATTATTAAAAGGGTCAGAGGTGGCCCGTTTGACCCGATTACTTATGAACGGGTTGATTTGGGCTGTATATGTAACTAACTAAATATGTTACAAAAGTAAAGCACAAGGACTATATATGTAACTAACTAAAAGGATAAAAACGTCATTTTGTAAAATTTAACAGAATTTCTTACAAAAAATGTGGTAGATCCCGAACATGTTACAAATTAAAAACCATAGATACCAAACAAATTACTTTTCATAGATCCCAATCATGTTATTTTTGCCAAACCGTAGGGACATTATGTAATTAACTCTTGATTTTTTTTATGTTTGTGTGGGCGCGTGTATTAGCCCTGCTTGCGGTGCGCACATATGATGTATATATGTGTGAACCCTCGGGTGGGCAAAAGTGAAATTGCACTAATTTTGACGTTATTTTACTAATCTCGTGAAAATAACGTTAAAAGTGACGGACGGTTAATCAGGCATCATGTAGTGGCGTTGATAGCTGAAAGATAAGGGTACATGCACCGATCAGCCGGTGTCCCGATGATTGAGTGCTATGTGCCTTATGTCTAAGGCTTGATGCAAAACTACTATCGAGCCGGGGGTCTCACCGGAAGCAGCCTCTCTATCCCTATGGGGTAGAGGTAAGGCTGCCTACATCTTACCCTCCTCAGACCCTACCATAGCTTTGCTATTGGTGGGATATACTGAGTACGATGATGATGATGATGTGGGCGCGTGTATTTTTAAGCGTATTAACTAACAAAAAATACCCTTATCTATTACTTACTTTCCAAGCTCCATTCACAACTGTAAAAAACTTATTGCCATCATATGCAGCTGCCAAAAAAAAACAAAATAAGATCAATACCAGATTAACCCTTCGTGTAACAAGTTATAACGCAACTATTTGAATACAAATATGTTAACTTTTCTCCAAATAAAAACGAATAATTCAAATGAGCACCAAGGTGATATGAAACAAGCAAGTTTTAATAGAATAAGGGCTTGGGTCTATTTCTTTGTAACTCAGGGACCATTACTGTAATTGTTTGATTGGTAATACTGTATTCAACTATTTGTCAGTAGTTAACAGTTTTGTAACGAATTTCGGAATATTCATTCATACCCCCAAATTCGTTACAAAGTTGTTAAATACTAACAAATACAACATGAACAACCCAACAATTACACTAATGGTCCCTGAAGTTACAAAAAAAGTAACCCCATACCCTTGTTCTTTTAAAACTTGTTTATTTCATATCTCAAAAAAAATTTCAAAAGATTAAAACTTTAGTAACTCATATATGTCACATCACATAGAAAGGGAAAATTGGTGGAAAGTATTACATGTTACTGGAATGATTTTTTGACATGTCTTCACAATAAAATTTTCTGACAGATCATCGTCATCGTCTTCACCAGCGAAAAACAGCTACAGAAACATAGGGAAATATATATTATCAAATAAAATTGCCGTGGATTGAAACGGGCCATGTTGACCCGCAAATTTTTTCCTGTGCATTTAAAATTCTTTTAGTAAATAATATGTTTATTAACCTTTACGATTATAAAACACAATTATTACAATAAGATTTAAGTCTTAGAACAAAATGATGTAACTTATCATAGCTGATAAGCATTTATTTATTCTGTGTGATTTACAATCCTAAACAGTAATGTGATCATAAGGGCTTTATAGTAATACCCTTCATACACGTAACCACGAATAGAAACCGTACCTGAAAGGACGAGTAAAGAAGTATTGATGCCAGCAGCAAGTTCACCGCCTCAAACCTCTAAAAACATTTATATTAAAACTTTTAAGATAAAGGACAACAAAAACACGTTCATGTTAATTACTGAAGGGTAATTAAGACATTTTACTGAAACCATACCTGAAGGGTTGCTGTTCCAAGAAGTATTAATGACAAGCGGAAGATGATTGCACCAGCAATACCATAAGAAAGCACCCGATTCTGTGATCACAACAACACAATTACAACAAAGAAACAAAAAAAATATACAAAATCTCAAATTTCATGAAATGATTGTATTCTAAAGTAAATTAGAAATTTGATTTTACCTGATAAGCAAGTGGCACCTTGAAGTATTTGAATATCAAAACAAAAACGAAAAGATTATCCACTGACAAGCTTTGTTCAAGCAAGTACCTGTGTGAATCTCAAATAAAAATAAAAGAAATAATCAAAGGTAAGAATATAAGATAGGCATTTGACTAACAGTCAAACATATCATACGCAAAGTCAAAGACTTTCAAGCTCATACCCTGCAAAGAACTCTGAAGCCTTGCCAATGCCATCTTTCAATCCCACACCAACACCAAATGCCACAGCTGACAAAACCTAATACAATAAAAAGACTAATTTGACCCTTACTTGAAATAAACAAAGCAGCCTAATGAATGATGAATTAGAAGTAATAGTTAGGTTATATATACTTACGCACAAGGCTACGGTTTTAACAGACGTCTTGTAGTTTTCAACATCTTTGATCTTTTCTTCTATATCACTATCTACTATGAGATGCATTTTGAATTTAGCATCATCAGTGTATTTATAATAAAAGAAAAGAATGCAACATTTCAATTCATTAAAGATCAAATCCAAAGTTCCAAACCAAAATTACACATTATGCATATAATAGTTTCTGATAATCTAATGTCAAAATAATCACATTAACCATATAAAACTTTCCCTAATAAAATAATCAATTATTGAGATAAAACTAAATTTTCTTATTATCTAATTCAATTATTCTCAGCAGAGTGACCGATGCGATTTCAGGTAATCGAACCCAACAATCTGTAGTTGGTCAAAATTGGTCAAAGCCAGCTCAATTTGGGTCAAAATTGGTCAATATCTTTGAAGTTAATTAATCCAATCCTATTGTTAAGTTTGTAAAATTTTATATGAAGTTTTGAAATATTGTGTATAATAATTTGACAAAATTGCATATAACATTCCAATCCCATTAATCTCTATTAAAACCCCACCGCCCGACTAGCGAGTTCCACAAGACTGAATAAATATGAAATAATAACATTAAAGATTCAAACTTTAACCTGAAGAAACAGATTCTTCTTCTTGTTCGACTCCTTTCGCGCGTAAAACCGGTGGTTTTTGCAGCCACCTGTTTCTACAAACACCTGCAAGATTATAACTGGTGGATTGAAGGTTGACCCATTTGGGAAATTGGTGATTGGAAGTTGAAATTGAAGTGAATTTAAGCAACCCCACATCAATTTTGACTGGAGGTTGCATCCCATTTTGGATTATTGAAGCTAATTTCATGGCTTGTGGTTCAGTATGTTTGTATGGAGTACAAGGGTTGACAGGTTTTTGTTTTGTTTTGTTTGGGTTCAGATGAGAGTGATGAAATGAAAATCATCCATCAATGAACTCAAAGTTGCTCACTTTGGCCCCCAGTTGTTAATTTAATTTCATCCGAACACATATTTTTATGTAATTTAATCCTTTTGGCATATGTTTTTTTAACGGCGTATATGTGATATATACGATGGGAACCTCTGAGAATCGTTAACTTTTCTGGACTGAAAGCGAAAAAAAATTTGGGCCTTACATAAAAAGGGTTTTTTTGTTGGGTTTAAACAATTAAATATTTAAATGGACTTACTTGCTTATGATTTGGGTTGTGTAAAAAAAATTTAAAAAATTGGCTTACATGAATTGAGTACTTGAGTTTAAACATTAAAAATACATATTTTTTCATAAAAATATATAATATATAAATTTGTATTAAAAGATTTTTTCGAGCTACTAGGGTGACGCCCTTTTATCCAAGTTGGGCATGAATGTGAAATGTACTCTACTCTCTACATATCCTAACTTGATTATAACATAACTTGAGCCAATTTACTTTAAACATAACTTGAAGCCGTTTACTTTGGCCCCTTGGAGTAAAGTGGTAAGTATTCATCAATCTGAAGAAAATTTTGTAAAGAGCGGGCACGTGAATAAGCAGCGACAACAGAGTGCTACTTTAGTTTCGGGAGTGAAGTGGTAAGTAGTAACCAATTTGAAGAAAATTTTGTGGCAAACCGAAAGAGGTAATCAAGATCGAGATGCGAACACTGTCCCACTTTATTTGGGCTTCGAGGTAGTGGGAGAGCTTGAACAAAAGCTCCATACCGTCCACCCTAATGAATTTCTTGAAAAAGTTTGTGAAAAAGTTTTTGTGTATTATAGTAAAATAACAATAAGATGACAACTCTTGACACGATACAAAGCTTGGATGAAAAATAAACGGATTTGCATCATGAACAACTTGACCCGTCAAACTAGTTTAAGAAACACCACTTGGAACCACCAACGCTTTAGTTCGTTTACAACTTGATAACAACCTGCATCTGGGTTATAATGAAATTCACAAATTAAACCATCAATCTGCAAACCCGACACGATTGCCAAGAATATATCGGTAACAAATGCAATCTTCATAACATATTAGAACAATAATTTGGCTTTTCCCTTGATACATGGTAAATGACTAAACTTATCAAAATTAAAATGCAATCCAAATAGAATCTTTTCACATAAATGAATCCAAAATGCATAAAAAGTTGACCAAATGGATTCAACTCCCATATCAAACAGACTTGAAAAACACAATAATAACCGCCGCACATTGTGTTCAAATCTACATGCAGAACTTGTTAGGAGCGGGTAGCCCGACCCCTCCTTTTATAGAATAACTTAAATTAATGTTCATTAAAGATGGGTCGAGAAAAACGACCACAACTGTAATATCATCATGAAAATGTCTCCTCACTCCTCTTTCGATTTTCTTCAAATCCGAATATCTCATTTCTCGTTTTTTTGCTGCTACACGAAGGGCCACCTTCACTAGCCTCCTCGCAATCCCCTGCAATTGAAAAAGCAAAAATCTGAAAGTTAGTTGAGGTACCGTGTAGAGTGGATTACACTATTTATTAAATTCTTATAAACTACTTAACATTCAAAATTAAAACTGAAAAGCCTTAAATTTGGTTCAGTTTGGTTTTTTCAGTTCTAATTGCATGTAAAACCGAACCAAACCATCAGTTTCGTTTGGGTTCGGTTATTTCGGTTTCATGCATACCCCTACGTCTAATCCGCTTAATAACGCATAAACCCCCTTAAAGCATTTAATTCAAAACTAGTTTAATAAATGGGTCAACCCATCCAACCCGTTTACTAATGCATAAACCTACAAACGATAAATGCAGAACTTGTTTAATAAACGGGTCATGTGGTGTTTGATCATGACCAAACATATTATGGTCAAACTACATCATATCATTGAAATATTTAATTCAACTTAAAAAACTGAATAAATTAAAGAGTGAAAAAAAAGGCAAAGAGATTATAAACTTACACTTCGTGGGTAACTATGGACAATATTAACGGCTTCCTCGTTACTAAGATGCTCCCATAAACCATCGGATGCAAATATTAGAAACTCATCCTTCGAGTTTATTTCATGTATAGAGATTGAAGGCTCGGGACTAAGTATTGGCATTGTAAACGGTTGCGAAAGCCTAAACTTTGGCAAAAGCGGCTTTCTGTTGAACTCAGTACTTTTTAAATACGCATCACCTATCGATCTCGATACCTAAATTCATTAATACAATCCATTTTTAATAGCTAAACAAGAAACATGTCAAAAAATTGTTTATTTTTTATGTATAAAACCTCATTACTTATATTATTTAAAACTTCAAATTATCGTTCTAATAATATATTCTTTGTAACCGGGATTTCAAGAAAATTTAAGAAGAAATACCTGAATTAGCCCTTTAACGCGCCAAACGTTATGTTTCATAACCACAATCTTTGGATCCTCAGGGTGTAAGGATTGAAGTTCATTTCGTATAGGCTCACGGTTTACATTGTGTTCTTCAGATAACTGAATGGCCGAGATTCCTTTACCACCTCTCTCTGATCTCCCCAACATCACTCGTGAGTCCCCGGCATTTGCAATGTATATGAAACCATCACAAATAACTCCTACCAAACAACATGTGCCCACCGAGGCAATTTGTGGGCATGTGCACCATTGATCTCTAACGATAGAAAGAAATTCCTCCTCGGTTTTCAAGAAAGATTTTCTAATGACGTCCGCCGACATTTCTTCATCTTGAGATGCAAATTCTACAAAATCGATGGTGTCACAAATTAGTTTACAAATTTTTTTTAATAAAATATATAAAGAAACTTAAATATAAGGAACAAGTAAGATACCCTTAAGATTAGAGAACAAATGTTGGTTCACAAACCGTAACGTTTCGGGGCCGCCATGTCCATCATAGACCCCGATAAACGTGCCATAAAGCCCGTTCTTTGACGAACACAACTGACCCGATTCAACTTGGCTTTGATCCTCCAACAAATTGTTGGCTTGAACAACCGCCATTGAAAACTCACCGCTCACATGACTCGCCAAATCCTTATACCACAACAACCCGTTCGTTCTTCCATTTTGTACCCCTCCTAGTCTCTCTCTCCAACAGGGTATGACCATATCAAAGTAACTATTACCCGACATATATTTCGCATATATATACATATATCATTCAAAACCACACCAATTTATCGAACCGCATACTATATACTACATACAACAAATGTATCATCCAAATGAGCCAGCAAAGGTTGAATTCATCAAATAAAGATCAAGAGTCAAACCTAAAGTCAACTTAAACTTAAACTTCAATTTATGCTTATGTTTGAAGCCAACAAGCAAGATTCTTGAAATTATATAATACCCACAAGAGGTAGACACCATTAATGTGAAGAAATAGAAAAAGGGTAAAATGGGTATGGGTCAAAAATGTTCAAAATGAAGTGAAAAGACAAGAAAGCAATGAACTTTAATGGAATTCAGAGAATATGGAGATGTGTTATTGATGTACATACCGTGAACCTGCTTTTTGGTTCATCTAGAAACCTCATTCATTTGTCATCTTTCAAGAACATCCTTAGCTGTAAAACCCATAAAGAATATGAGAATTTGGATGCACAAGACAAAGGTTTTGGAGTTTTTTGACAGAGACGAGGTTTTGTTTAAACAACAAAGAAAGAAAGAAAGAAAAACTGTTTCTTGATTAGGGTTTTTTGGTTTCTTGATTTTCTTGAAATTGAGGTTTGGTTGGTATTTTGTGGGTCATGATTAGGTTAAAGTTTGAATTTTTATTGACTTTGGTTTGAATAGTAATCCATGTTTTTAGCCATGATTAGCTAATTTGTGTGTGGTTAATTGTTTTTTGTTGAATGGGTGTTTGGTATGAGTCTTGATTTGGTCAAATTTGATATCTTGAGGTTGTCCATGCTTGTAGGTGTAACTTTAAAAGTTTTAATGGTAATTAACAATGACATGAAAACCAAATGTAAAATTTTAAGTTGGGATTTGGTTTTCAAGATAATGAGGTTAGCATTAGAGTCGAATTCAGAACTCGTTTTTCGAATCAAATTTAATTCGTGATTTTTTTTAATTGAATCAACTTGGATTTTTGAAAATTGTATATATTTTATCAATAAATAAGTATTTTTCAATAATATGTAAGATTATTTATGTTTATTATTTTGTTGGTTTATTTGAACAGGGTTTTTGAGTTCCTATTCTGAATTTAAATTTAACTTCGAAATTTTTAAAATAGAGTAGTCAATTCAACTAATTTAAAATCTTAGTATACTATTAAAGTAGTACATATTTTCTACATGTTATTTACATAAGATACCAAGTATACAATTTTTATAAACAAATTATACACATAATAAACAATGTAATTTTAAACATTCACTCATAAGTTGAAGAAGGTTTCAAAATAAATGGTTATAATCACCATTTATTGAGTAATAAAAGTAATTAAATGTTTTCATTGTTATTTCTAAAAATTTTGAGACTTTGTTATTTTATTTTATTTTTGGATTTTGGAAAGTTATTTATGAACGTTTGGACCGGATGTATGGATGTTTGGATTGAAATAGTGGTTTAAGTCACGAAGTTTGGATTTTATTGTTGTTTTATTAAACGTTTTAATCAAAATTATAATTGTTATATCTCATTGTTATATTCATATTTGTAGCATTCTTTATTATGTGTACTTATATCTTTTATAATTTCAATAAAAATAGTTTCTATAACACACAACTTATGTTACAACATTTACATGTTTACGCTTCAAAGTGTACAACATATAATTTCAGTAGATGATGAAGTTTTAATTGATATGTTTTTTTTATTTCATGGTATAATGTAGAAATATGTTTTAAATTATTATTTTTCTCAGTTTGTCTTTGTATGTTGGATTTTTTTAATTAAAACAAAAATATGATACCTTATATTAATAATGTTAGGACAAAATGGCAAAACATGTCCTTTATGTTTTCATGGTTTTTCAATAGTCGTCCTTTGGCAAACTTAATGTCAGAGAACATACTTGATGTTTCAAATCCCTATCACGTTACGTCCTTTGGCACTAACCCCGTTAGTTTTTTTGTTAAATCTGACAATATGCATTAAGGAAGAGGCTAATTTTGTAACTTCATATATTTATATTAAAACTAAAAGAAATAATATATATATATATAAACCTCTCTCTCTCTCTCTCTTCAACACACCAATCTTCATCCTCTGGCCACCACCACCAACTGCACCATCCACCCCACACCACCCCCAGTAATCACCACCAACACCAAGAAGCTCATAAACACCCTCCACACGTTACTGACGCCGCTGTCGGAACCACAAGTACCACAATAGCACCACCATCGTCGATCCAATCAACAGAAATTAATCGACTTAACCGTCACTGGTTCATATCTAAATGGAGGTGAAACAAGTTTATAAGCTCTATATCTAGAAGGGTTGGATGAACAGACCAAATCCGACCCGAATCAAAGAAAAATTACATTTGAATCAAAACAAATCGAAGATTATGTGAATAACTAGGGCATAAAAGATCCGAAATCAGACCCGAATTGGATCATCATGTTTGTGAATAGCTGGGTAATTTGTGTTGGCCATTTAAGGACGGGTTGAGGTGGATGGTTTGACAGTTGTGAATCTGATGTTTATAATGGTGGTGACGGCGGGTTGAGGTGGGTGGCCCGTGGTTGTAGATCTAATGGTTGTAAATGACGGTGGCGGCGAGTTGAGGCCGGAACCCGGTGGAAATTGCGATAGTGAGATGCAAACCGACGGTGCCGACGGTAGGCTTCCGGCAGATCATCACACAATGATTAAACAGGGAGAGAGAGAGAGAGAGAGAGAGAGAGAGGGAAAGGAAGTGGTGGGTGGGGCTTGCATCTTCTGGTCGCCGAAAAACGAGAGGTGAGAGAGTGACGGTGGCAAGTGGTGGTGAAAGTGGCCAGGAGAGAGAGAGAGAGGTGAGAGAAATAGATGGAGAGAGAGAGTGTGTGTAATTTATATGTATACTATAATTTTTTGTTATTAAATAAAATTTGAAGTTACAAATATACCCTCATGTGCATTGCACATGACCAAATTTAACGAAAAAACTTAACTGAGTTAGTGCAAAAGGACGTAAAGTGATACATTTTTGAAACATAGAACATGATTCAGTCATTAAGTTTGCCAAAGGACAACTATTGAAAAACCATGAAAACATAAATGATCAGTTTTGCCATTTTGTCTAATGGTAGATTATATGACGTTTACAATTTATTAAAATGTATAACACACACACACACATATATATGAAGTTTTATATATTTTCACTCGTGTGTAACACGGGATCTAACCTAGTTGATAAATATACAAAGAGAGTTAAGTTGACCAAATTGGGTGTGCAAAAATTCAAACATAACAAGATGAACATGATCTAAATTTATGACCCTTTCTTTCAAAAGTTCGATTTGGTTTGGTTTGGTTCCATTTCGAATACTTTTTAACTTTATAGTATTATGATTACACATGTCGAAAGGAGCACGCTCATAGTTTTAGTTTTGAGGGTTTTGTCAAATAAGTAAGAACCTTGTAGATGTTATACTCTTATTTTACGTAGTAATTAGGGTTTCGAGTTGATAAGGCACGACGAACACCTCTTCTATTTTATCCTATGGCACCATGAAAGGTGACCTTTTGGACCTACAAACCCATAACCCATGATACTCATAACTCCCTTTGTTCTTCTTCTAATGCATAAGCTACCAAGAAAGCCACTAACGATAAAATTGGATTATTTACACAAATATGAATTCCAAAAATAAATTCCATGAGTATGCATGCATGATGGGTTCATGTATTATAAAAAATGAAAGTTACAACTATCATGTCAAGTGGATGTCTTCAATCTTCATTACAATGACGATATAGAAGACGACTATGTCATGTCTCACTTCAGGGCGACAAATAATAGTGTCGATCTCATAGGGAAACCCATCCATTTCGTCACTTAGTATATGCTATCGTCAAATGTCTTAGCAAAGTGCTTATAGTTCCACATAACATTTAGAAATTATGCATCGTAAAACCATTTTACATCATATAAACTAATATGTGCAAGACGTGGAACTATATTATCATGAGCAGAAAAAGATTATCCGAAGAAACTCATTGATAACAAGTGATATTGTCATGAGAAGACTAAGTGTTTGTTATTAAGTGGTTTTGTAGCAATTAAAACAATAAAACTGGATTTTTGTGTTCTTATAAAAACATATATGTTCGTTGTTTGTAAGATAAGAGTGAATAAACCTGATTTTATATTAAAATATAAAATTAATATGTTAAGAGTGGCTTGTCGATGATATACAACATGTTATGGGCTTAAGTCTATTGAATTGTGAACCCAATGAGAGACCGAACTGCATGTTTGCATGTTGGGTTCAGAACTTAGTCTCCTTGTCTACTACTTTTATGGCAAACACATTAATTTTTTTATTTTATAATCTGTTTGTATTTCTAGATAAATTATTATTAACTTATATAAAGACAATAAGATATGATTCCTATTAAATTTAAGTTGGGTCCTTTTTTTTTGTCCTTTTCTATATTCGCGACGATTAAGTTTAAAATAAACACGTATTATGTGAGTTTTGTGAGTATCGTCTTGTTTTAGATTAGAGTAGTATACATAAATTTGAGGGACCTACATGTTAGTATGTGATCACTAAAACACAAATGTGTATCTTATCGCTCTTGGGAGACTTCATAGTTTATGAAAAGATAATAATAACGTTTTTAATAACTAGGAAAAGGTTAAATATTATTTTTTCCTACTTATGTGAAAAGTAGCGTTTTACAGACTTCGTTTTAGTGGGGTATTAAGCATTGTATTTTATCCTACACACATTGTAGCACGATCTCGATGTTTACAACAATAAGTTGCTATATCTACTATACAATCATTGAGACGGTAGGAGTTACCCATGTCAGATGGGATGTTATTATTAGAAATTAAAAAATTAAAAAATTAAACTAGATCTCAATTTAGTTTACGAATAAAAAATTTGTCAAATTAATCTCAAGACTATTAGGTGTGGAAACCAATTTGCCGATAGAATTGTTGATGTAGTTGGTTGTGTTGGCGGTATTCGATGAAATGCATGTCTTTCATTTAACCACCGACTACCTTATTTAATTTCATTTCAAACCGTTTTAAAATATCAACCACCCCACTATCTCTCAACTCAAATCATTTCTCAAAAGAATTGCCTACAATGAATCCAAACAACACACAACATCCGTTTGTAAACAAGAATTGGAGGCATTGCAAGCCTAAATCGCCGACAAATATGTTTAATTGTATATTTTCTTTGTTCTTTTTTTTCAATGATAGTAGCTTTATTTTTATTTTAAGTTTTAATTTAGTTATATTAATATTATTATTTTTATTTTTATTTGAAAAAGGGTGAAAGTGGTGAATTGATAACCATTTCCATGGTATTGTGAAAGATAATGGAGTCGAATGTGGTATAGTGTTGCGCTAACGTGACAATATAAAGTGAGAAACAAAATGGCATGATAAATTCAGGTTGTGAACATATATTTCAGGCTTTCAGCAACTTTATATCAGAAGTGATGCTCCTGTCCCTATATCGATATCTATACTTACATTAAATATGTTCATATAATAATATCAAGATCTTAATAGTAACATGTGTTTTCTTGATGTAGCTTCTACCCGTTAATGCTAACCAAAAAAAAACCCCCACCAATCGTCACGCCTACTGATCTTCAACATCCATTAATAGTTCCATTAGAAGTTGCATTCAAATCCCCATTTTCTTACTTTCCAGATTGAGCTTTTCTAAACGAATCCAACAAAGCCTCAAATGGTGGAGTTTTGATTTCTTCTGTGTTGACTTTGTTTGATAATTTTCGGAAATATGGTGTTGAACACAAAGAATCATCCACCTGTTGCAAACAAAAAGATATAACATATAATATAATTATATTTCATGCAAATTGAATAAAAATGTTTCAAAAAGTCAACATGGTCAAAGCTCTCGAGTCAGCCGCAATGTCATCATTTTGGCTGCCTGTTTTTTAAAACTTTGATGGTCTTTTCAAGGTAAAAAACTTGGTTGCTAAAAATAGTAATTTGATCAAAGGTAGATTTTAAGTTTTTAACTAAATAAAAAAATGTAGTTTTTCTTGATAATTTACTACCATGTATTCATTTATCAAGCACGTTTCAACATCTTTCGTGATCTCGGTTATTTTGTCAGAATGAGCAGTCTCCATATCTTTCATAGCATCACGAGAAATTCTAGTTAGGGAATTTATCCCCTCATTTTCTTCATGGTTAAACCTCAATAAATCTGCCAAACAAAAAATAAATAATAAAAAAAAGAAGATAGCAATAATATATGGAATATTGTTGTAATTATTGTAGATGTTGCAGAATGGGAAATTTACATTTTTTTAAAAAATATTTGGATAATCATGTCTTACATTCAATGGATGTGAGAGAACCGCTATGTGCAATATCTACATCTTTAAGTGCTGAGGAAGCCATGGTTGAAAATCTAGTGTAAACCGTTCGGTTGGATTCAAGGGCATCCCTGCATTTCAAAAACATGATGGAAGAAACCAATTTACTTACAGATTACATTCAGTTGACATGCTGAGGTTAAAAAAAAAGACAAAACTTGGAAGTATTCTTTTGTTAAAAAGATTTCTTTCAACATCTACAGTTAACACCCTAACAGATGAAGCCGACAAAAAGGTGATGATTCAGAAATTGCAAAAAATGTCATTCACTCAAAAACATATACTGAGTTTTTTAATGTAACTTTGACCACAAAACTCAAACGAATAACCTTTTTAAACTCACTTGATTTTGGAGTCCACAGATTCTACATGCCTTTTCTCTAATTTGGTTAGAGATTCTTGAACTTGCTTCCATTGTTGGTCACCCATTCTTGCCTTGGTTATCCTTTACATTTCAAGTAAGAATATTATTAATAAGTTTAACATATATATTTACTATATGTATTATATGAGAGGTTTTTTTTTACCAGTTTTGAAGCATGGATGTCAAACCACTTTTCCCAATTTGGGTTGTGTTTTCATCCTCAATATAATGTTTCTTTGTTTTTTCCAAGAAATTTGCAAATTCATCTTCTGTGGAAGAAGTCAAAGCATGCACGTTTGACATTTTGTTATGAAGCACGTAGGTTTCGCTGCCAATATAGCTTCTAACGTCATCTAGTTCTGTTTGAACCTATCAAATATAACATCTTAATTAATCCATTATTTCTAAAGTGAAAAACATGTGGGTAAGGTGACAAGTCAACACGAGTTTGCCAAATTTTTGTGCATGTTGAAACAATAAAACAGGTCAATTAATGCACTAGTTATGATTACAGAAGCGATATTATTACAATAATGATAAAAATTTTTAGATAAAATAATTTAGGAGGTTATATTCATTAAAGATAGGCTACTTTCAGCACATTTGACTCCGTCTAGCTAATCTTTTCTATTTGTAAAGAAGAAGATGGTTGTAGTGAAAGTAATGTTTATTACTTGAATGTGTAAATAATACAAAGACAACTACATCTATTTATACACAAACAAACCCTAGCTTTCAATCCATAAAAGGCCCATGGGCTTTAACCAACTACATGGGCTAAAACCCTAATTATAACTAAATACAACTAACACTCCTCCTCAAGTTGGAGCATAGATGTTAATCATGCCCAACTTGTTACAAATAAAATCTATCTGAGCTTTCCGGAGCGGTTTAGTTAGAATGTCTGCTAGCTGAAAATTTGTCTTCACATGAACTGGTTGAATGGATGGAGGATCAGTTTGTGTGCCTACTACTCGATCTCTGATAAGGTGGCAGTCGACCTCAATATGTTTTGTCCTCTCATGAAATACTTGATTCTTGGCTATGTGAATGGCTGATTGACTATCACAGTATAACCGCATCAAGTCATTAGAAACAACCCCGAGTTCTATGAGAAGACGACGTACCCATGTCATCTCTGATGTTACATCTGCCATGGCTCTATACTCCGATTCGGCACTCGACCGGGAAACCGTGTGTTGCTTCTTACTCTTCTATGATACAAGATTTCCTTCAACAAACACACAATATCCGGTGGTAGATCGTCGAGAAATCGGACAACCTGCCCAATCTGCATCTGAGAACCCTGATATCCGACCGTCTCCTTCTTCCGTGAAGGCACCCACACGACAATGACCCTGATCAGAGTATAATATACCCAAACCAGGTGAGGTCTTAAGATATCTTAAGACACGAATGGCAACATCCCAGTGACCGGTGTATGGCGCAGCCATAAATTGGCTCAGAACACTAACAGTAAAGGAGATATCCGGTCGTGTGACGGTTAAATAATTAAGTTTACCAACCAACCGTCTGTATCGCTCAGGATCTTTCATTGGATCTCCTTCCTTTGGGAGGAGTTTCTTTGTAGGAAGCATTGGGGTATCAACAGGTTTACAACCCAGTAAGCCACATTCAGTCAACATATCAAGGACATACTTTCGTTGGGAGAGAAATATTCCTTGTGAAGAGCGAGAAACTTCTATGCCAAGGAAATACCTCAATCGACCTAAGTCGCTGACATGAAACTGAGACTGAAGAAACTGCTTGAGTTCGGTGATCCCGACCTCGTCATCACCTGTGATTATAATGTCATCCACATAAACAACTACGATAATCCTCTTTCCTTTCTTGTGTCTAAAGAAGGCAGAGTGATCGTAGGCACTCCGAGTCATCCCAAACTGTCCCATAACACTAGAGAATCGACCAAACCACGCCCTGGGAGACTGTTTAAGACCATATAGAGAACGACGTAGTCTGCAAACTTTCGAGGCCTCCTCCTCAACAACGAACCCTGGTGGCTGCTCCATATATACCTCCTCCTCAAGAACACCATTAAGAAAGGCGTTCTTGACATCAAGCTGGTGGAGCGGCCAATGATTAATGGCAGCAAGAGCAATACAAATACGGACAGATGGCATTTTAGCAACTGGCGAGAAGGTTTCATCATAATCAATGCCATATGCCTGAGAATACCCTTTTGCGACCAACCGAGCCTTCAAGCGGTGTAAGGAGCCGTCCGGGTGTAGTTTAACCGTAAACACCCAACGACAACCAACAATACGCTTCCCTTTAGGAAGTGTTTCAAGATCCCATGTATGATTGGACTTTAGAGCCCCAATTTCGTCTTCCATAGCCTTTCGCCATCCTGGGTGAGCGAGAGCGCTCGTCACATTTTTGGAAATCGGGTAGGAATCAATAGTAGTGGTGTACGCATGAGATTCGGGAGATAGGCGGGTGTAGGCAACATAGTCCTGAATTGGGTAACGAGTGCATTTCCGTGGTTCTTTGCGAAAAGAAATAGGTATATCGGGTAGTGGTGCACCAGGAGGATCATAAACGGGTGTATCAGGGGTAGCTTCTGGTAAAGGTGTCGGATCGGGTAAGGATGTATCAGTGAGAGGTGTAGATTGTTAGGATGCAGACGGAGGATCTGAGGGTATTTCGGGGTTGTGACCTGAATGTGAATCAAGTGTCTCTGATATTTGACCCTTACCTCGTCTAGCATATGTGAAAAGCAGTGGCGGAGGTTCTGTCGGTGGGTCAGAATCAGTAGAGATTGGATCGGTAGAGGGAATCGACACAGGAATGGTGGGGAGGAAGGGAGATGTGGGTATATCGAGGTCGGGAAACGGGTCAGAAACAGGAGTTGAACACTCGGGAAAGTAAGGAGAATCGTGAAAAGTGACATCGGCACTAGTAAAGTATCGGTGAAGTGATGGGCTATAGCATCGATACCCTTTTTGAACCCGTGAGTAACCAAGAAAGACACAACGAATGGCTCGGGGATCAAGTTTGATGGTTTTCGGACGATGGTCATGAACATAAGCGACGCAACCAAATACTTTAGGTGCGAGAGGAAATGGATCATCGTTGGGAAATAGTACAGAAAACGGTGTTTTATCATGAAGAACGGTTGAGGGCATGCGGTTAATCAGATATGTGGCAAGATATGTGGCAGTGAGAACGGCATCTCCCCAAAAACGATGAGGAACCGTGATTGGATCGTGATTGTGCGAGGAACATCCAATATGTGACGATTTTTACGTTCGGACACACCATTTTGTTGAGATGTATAAGCACACGATGATTCATGAATAATGCCGTTGGTTTTTAAGTATGAAGAAAAGTCGGTGGAAAAATATTCTTTAGCATTATCAGATCGTAAAGTTTTAATGGTGGTGTTAAATTGGTTTTGAACATAAGCATTAAATTCTCGAAATATGGAAAATACCTCACTACGAGATTTCAACAAATAAACCCAAGTAGTGCGAGAATAGTCATCAATAAAGGTAATAAAATATTCAAAACCCAACGTAGATTTGATAGGGCAAGGACCCCATACATCAGAATGCAACAGTTCAAAACAAGAACCGACTCGATTGGGCACCCTAGGGGGATAGGGACGCTTGGTATGTTTACCAAGTTGACACGACTCACAATGAAAATTAAAAGACGAAAGTGGTAAATCTGGTCGCATTTGCCTCAGAACCGCTGTAGAGGGATGACCTAACCGACAGTGAGCCTCCCTGACAGCGGAATCACATAAGTTTGCTACAGGATGCGAAAACGGGGATATACGATAGAGACCTCCTGATTCAAAACCAGTACCAATTACCCGGTTTGTTCCTAGTTCATGAAAAACGCAGTGAGTTGGGTAAAAGGTCACAGAACAGTTGTTTTGTTTGGTAATCTGACTCACTGAACAAAGACTGGTAGGAAATTTAGGAACAAATAGGATAGAAGACAGTTTTAGGTTTTCCGAGTTACTGATGGATCCTATGCCGAGAACGGGACATGAAGATCCATCGGCAAGACGTACCGGTGCATGGGAAACATTTTGAAGACTAGAAAAAATACCCCGGTTCCCAGTCATGTGATGTGTGGCTCCAGAATCAATCACCCATGATAAGTCAAGGCTAGAAGGTTTACCTGAATATGCCGAGCTGGTTTGAGGATGAGGCAACTGGGAGTTAAGAAGCCGTTGAATAAGATCATGCTCCTCTTTAGTAAATGTATACATGTATTTATTTTCGCCCATAGTGATACACGAAACTGAAAATTGACAGTGAACAGTAACAAGTGCGGGTGGAGGGCGGGAACAGATTCCAGCGTAAACAGTTACTCGTCGTAAACAATAAATCCCGGCAGCGAACAGTAACTTTCAGGCAATGAACAGAAATTCCGGCAAACGAACAATAATTCCGGCAGCGAACAGTAACTTTCTGGCAGTGAACAGTAACTTCCGGTCTGAATAGTGACTTCCGGCAATGAACAGTACTCCGGCGAACAGCGCTCGTCGGTGAACAGTACTTTCGCGGTCGAAAAAAAGGATTTCGTGACAGGACAGAACAACAAGGCAGGAGCTTGTTTCAGATCTGAAGGCTGCTGGTGACGGCTGGTCAAACTCGGGATCGGGTCAGATCGCGGCTAGGGTTTGGATCGAGAGCCGTAGCTCTGATACCATGTAAAGAAGAAGATGGTTGTAGTGAAAGTAATGTTTATTACTTGAATGTGTAAATAATACAAAGACAACTACATCTATTTATACACAAACCCTAGCTTTCAACCCATAAAAGGCCCATGGGCTTTAACCAACTACATGGGCTAAAACCCTAACTATAACTAAATACAACTAACACTATTTGACCAAATTTATAAAATACAACCCAAATTGACCCATTCATAAGTAGGACGAACACGGACAAATAGTCACACGTTTAACTTTAACCGAAGAAATGATCGAACACAAAAAATTAAACGAACGGGGTTTTCTTGTTTGTGTTCATTTGTTAAGAAAATGAACATGTTCTTGTTCGTTTATGTTCTTAAGTTAAAAATAATGTGAACAACAATGTACCAACCAACTTAAATAAATGTAAACTAACGAACATAAACGAATTTAAATGAACAAACGTTCACTAACATGAATGAACAAGACATGTGTTCATGTTCGCTCATTTAACTAAATGAACAAATTATTTAGTCCATGCCCATCCGATTATTAAATAAACGAACCTCCAGCCGAATGGTTCATGAACTGTCCACTAAAAACGTTCAGTTCGTTTACAAGCTTATATTCATAAGTAGATGAGTCGTAAATCATAATTGCCAGTAAGGCATACAGAAATCATAAAAATTAAAAGAGAAAAGTTACACACCAGCTGTTTCTTTTTAGCATTTGAATTTGCTAAAAGTTCTGCCACTTTGTCTAACACTTGTTTGTCTTCACCATCAGCATAGTCCTTAAAAAGAAAATTTAAGACGATTAAAGTTTGCTTATAACATAAAGATAAAAGGTGGAAATTTTTTAAGTAAAAAACAGTGTAAAATACCTCAAACTTTTTCTTAAATTCACTTAATTTCTGGTCATATATAGTCCGAGCTTCTTCCACCGTTTGAATCACCGTAAATATATCTTTGCTTAGAGTCTTGAAGAAATTAACTGTATTACTAGATGCAGATTGAGTTGTCTGATACGCTCTCAACTGGCTCTGGTTACCAAAAAATCATAAAAATCAACCTAAACGGGTCAAGGATTTAGACATTTGACTAATAGGTAATGGTGTACCTCATGCTGTTGTTGCCAAAATGAAGCTATACTTTGCTCTTGTTCATTAAGGTTACTATGCAAATCATTAAGTATGTCACCAACTTTGACTGATGCTTCTTTAAGAAGCTGCATAGCAACATAAATGCATTCTTAATATTAATTAAACCCGCTATATTTATAAAAACAGTAACAATTAAAGTATTTACAGTTTGCTCACTTCTGTAAGGGCAGAAGAATGCTCAACTACTTCAAAATTTATGTTGTCAAATGTTGTTTCTGAATGTCCACTGAATTCAGTTGCTAGTTCAGCAAGAGATTCAATTCCACCAGAAAATACATCTTTAATCTTTTTTACCCGCATTTGAAGTTCTTCATCAGCCTATTAAAAGATAAAATTAAATATCCCCAGTAAGTAAATTTTACTCAACTAAAGATA
Organism: Bidens hawaiensis; assembly: GCF_021521415.1. NCBI lineage: Eukaryota > Viridiplantae > Streptophyta > Magnoliopsida > Asterales > Asteraceae > Bidens > Bidens hawaiensis. Next base: position 863,926 of record NW_027491178.1, on the reverse strand, counting down.
AAGACATGTTTTAAAGTGCTTATATAAGCAAGTGCAAAGTTACACGGAAGCTAGAGTATGTAACAGAGGTAGCAACATGGGTGGGTCGGACGGGTTGGGTCAAAACATGTAACTTTTGGGTTAGATTGACCAGTAATATTGTTTGTTGAAAAGATTACTTGGTGTGTTCGATGTGACCAAAAAGCTGAATTTTCTATGGATACCTAATTTTTGGAATACAAAACTTTTGACCCAGTTGACCAGATTCCTTTTTGGTTGACTTTTTGACTTTAGCCGTTTGACCCGTTATTAAGAAAAAATCCAAAGTAAATGTGTCAAAAATGTCACTTCTAAAAAAACTATTGTATAAAAGAAATAAAAAATAGAACAGCAACGTAAAGATAAATATGAAATTATAGTTTACCTTATCTTGTTCTGTTAAGAACGATTGCATATGTTCTTCAATTGCATTTAACCGTTGCTCTTGGTGTGTTACAGAAGAAACAATAATCTTGTGAAGAACTTCAAGATGTTGAGCTAATAATGTTTGGAAGCTCTGAATTAGCATTTTATTTCCTTCTTCTATGTGGTTCTTATGCTCTATCACACACAAATAAAAAAAGAAATAATATCATTACAAGTCCTTAAATCAAAACCAAAAAAGGGTCTACTTTATAAGAAAAGTTGATACAAACCAATTTTCGCGAACAAGCTGGATACTTCCGATGTTGCATTCTCAAGCTCACCATGAAGCTCAGCCGCTCTTTCAGTGAGTGTTTTTTCTAAATTATAGTTGAAAATGTCAGCGAATTTGGAAATTTTAAATTGACTTGTCATTATATATTAAAATATCTTAACTTACCAGATCCAAGAAGATTAAGTATAAGATATTCCTTCTCTTTTGTCATTTCATTCAATTGTTTTAATTTATCTTTTAGTTTGTATGCATCTTTCTTGCTTTCTTGCAGTTCTCTCTGAAGTTAAGAATTTTATGCATTAGATGGATGCTTTTGAGGAATATAGCAAAATTTATAGAAAAAAACAGCGGTCTAACCTCGGTATTTTCAAGTCTTTGACTTAATTCTGTGGTCAGCTTTTGCTGATAAAACAACAGTTCTTGAAGATTCAATAGTTCCTATAAAAATCAGTTTCTAGGTGTTTAATAGTATGATGATAAGGGCGGCATGGAACTAAAGAATAGGAATGTTTACCTTACTTTTTAACTCTAATTTCTCGTTCATTTCCTACAAATAAATGATGAAACAAAGTTGTATTATACACAAAGTTATATCACTACATATTTATAATGATTCTGACTCTGATTGGAAATTTTGACATTTGAGTACTAGAAGACACTTTAACTCAAATATTTATGAAATCAAAACAATTAATATGGGGATAAACCTTCTTGGCAGCTTCTTCTCTCATGTAACGATCATGTGGTATATATATGCCATTTTTCTCCCTTGTAGCATGCAATTCTAATGAAGAAAAACAACCATAGAATTAGGAAATTATTAACTCTCAACAACCAACAGAAAATAATTTATTTATTTACCTTGTTTAAGACTGTCGATTTCAGTGTAGAGTTCTTTAACAGCAACAGATTTTGTCACCTTATGATTAACCTGATATATTTAAAAGAAGGGAAATTATAATAGATTAAGATGACTAAAAACTTTAAAATTCTAGAAATGCAACCTAACCTCTGGTCTATTCTTGATGCTTTTAGCTCGATATGCATAATCTAGTGTGTTTTGTGTTTCTTCCAAAGAGTCGATAGAAAGTGACACGGTAGCTATTATGCATGTTTTTGTTTTCCCTCCTAATGAATCTCTTAACAACCTTGTTAATTTGCTGTCCCTGATGTTTTGAGGTATTGTGTTTACCAAAAAAGTTGCATTTAATGTTTGACAATATAATGTTTGTAGTAAAAAACCGTCACCTGTATGGCACATGCCCTGAGTGGTCAACCAGTGCATTTATTACACGACCGAGTGTAAGCAAGCTCTTGTTGATCTCACCAGCTTCCCTAGCTCGTCCCTGCCATGAAGATAAAATCAAAGGGTTGACCATAAAAGTCAAAACTCTCAATTTTGTACCTCTTTTGCCCCAGAACGTAATATGTTTTCTGAACCAGCAAGATCCACAAGATTTAGCTTTCCACATTTAATTATTTCGACCCCATCTGAACTATTTTCCTTAATTTGAATTGTGATGGTAAATAATGAATGCGATCGGTTACTTTGTGTGTTAATAAGTGTCTCAGCTGTGTGCTTTCTTGAAGAACCCTTTTGCAAAATTTGGTATATTTCATCCGCACTTGATACAAGTTCCTCTTCTAACCCTCTCATAAAAACCGCGCCTTTCCCATCTTCCATTAGAGATATGGTTTTTTTGGTTTTTTCGTCAGGAGCTAAAAGATCTGTTATTTCCTCATTATAGAGCTCTATATATGTCACTTTCATGCTGTAATCTGCATTTTGAAATTCTAGAGTGTTGAAAAGTTGCTCAACTACTCTTGGAATTACTCCAACATCCTCATGAAACCCTCCATTCTGTTTATAAACAATAGAAAAAAGTTAAACTGAATGAAACACAAACAAAGGTAGCAAAGTAAGGCTTGTAAACGAACTGAACATTCAGCGAACCATTTGTGAAGTCAACAGGAAAAAATACTAACCATAAAATTACATACTGATTCTTTAAACATGAAAAGGAGAAACTAATAATGACATTAGTGTTTATGACGAAGGAGTGTGTGTGAAAAAATGGTGTTAAATGACTTAAATGTATGCAATTACAACATTCTGAGTCCAATGTTAACGTGTGATGTCTTTGACCTAAAAAATCAAAGTGTTGGACTTTTTAGCAAGAGTAATACCTTCAACTTTCCACCTTCACCTTCCATTGTATAAGTTTTTCCAGTACCCGTTTGCCCATAAGCAAAAATGGTCCAATTATAGCCCTCAAGAGCTTCTTTAACAATCGGGCTAACCACTTGATCATACAAATCCTTTTGTTTTGAGCCCGGACCGAACACCTATACATACAAATATATCTATAATTGAGATTCAAATGGATGCCCAATAACATTGGATAATTAGACAAACATAAATTAAGAATCATACCTTGTCGAAACAAAAGGCTTTATCTGACTGCTTATTACCCATGTTTTGGCTAACAATCACTTCTTGTTTATCCTCGTTACAAGTAACCACAACAGGTACCTTTGACCTCACGTCATCATTGCTAAGTGGCCTGAAAACCACACATTTGTGAGACAATTCATATTAATAACAAGTTATGGCACGGATATGGTATAAAGTGATAGCGAACCGATTACCAAAACCGTATACTTGAATAATAAACTCGAAAAGTTTCAGTTTTTGTTTCTATTTTCCTTTAACTTGTCTAGTATTGCTTCATTCTAGATTTCTAGTAGCTTCAGTAAACTTTTTTTATGTACATGTTGATATTAAATACATTTTGTATGCTATGAACTATGAAGTATAAACTTACTTTATGGGATTTGTATCATCATGATTTTACACATTTTAGATATTTCAAACATTTTATGGTGATCATGATATGTATGTAATTTATCATATTTCACTTTGTTGTAGTTAAAAGCATACAATTATAAAAAAGTAGAATGTTAAAAAAAATGCACCTAAAAATCCCAGCAGGCATTTTTTAACAAACGGTAATCACCCAACTCTATAAAAGATACTATAATACTCGAAACAGACCTGCAACGCAGGATAACTTGCACATTGACACCTTTATCTTTATCATCTTTATTGCATGTGCCATTTTCACTCGACCATAACATCTGTGTTGGCGACAAAGGGACGAAACTCCCTCGTCTCTGTTGATACGACTTCGTATTCTCCATAAATGAAGCCCGATTAGCCCCTTGTTCCCTTTCGATCAATAAACAAAAACCGTAAACAAATAAGTGAAATAACCAAATAAACGCGTCACAAAACTTACAAAACAAGCAATCTAAAAGTCACAACTACCCAAACCACAACAACATAAATGAACCCAAAAGTCAAAACTATTGAACTTATGAAAAAAAATTAAAAAAAAAAGTTGGATGGGACATTTTAACAAACACTTGGAGTGCATACATGATGGGTGTCATGGGAAATGATCATGAGACTCTGAAACAAACTACCGGATGAATATGGTGATACCCTGATGAAAACTAATTGAAATTAACGAAAACCAAGTTGGAATATTGATGATAATTAAGTAGTTGAACAACCACGGCCGGCAATTTAACAGCTTATTGGCGATGAATAATACCTTTTTATTCGAAAAAGAATTGTGGGTTTGGATTGTAGTGATTGTTAAGAGGGAAAAACAGTAATAAAAATTGAAACTTGATGGCGTTATACAAAGAATTGAATTGAAAGAAAGAAGCTTACTTGAAGGAGTCATGACTAGCGTTTTAGGTAGGTTTGACTGTTTGAATATGGTTAATTTATTGGTGGGTCTATATACGTTATGTTCGTATATGTATTTGTATTTATGTAATTAGTTTGTGTATTTGTTCTTGATTGATATCGTTTTGAATAATAGTACAATTTAAAGGAATTTTTAGAAATATTTAGAATAGAATGGATAGTTCAAAAAATATTTTCAGATTTTCAGTTATAATTTTGTAACTAGTAAGATAATTGGAAAGGCTGGAACGAGTGTTTCTAGAAGTCCATGAGCTTGTGTGTAACGGTGTCCATTGAAAGACGACGATGTTCATGTACGTCTTATTGTGCGACAATGTCTGTTGTCTAGACAAACCAGAAGTGTGTGTAGCATTTAATTTATTTATTTTTATTTTTTATTTATCCCTGTAATAAAATTTATATTATGTTTATGTAATAAAGGTTTGTAATATTTATATATTATTGTTGTCTATAATGCATACACATATTACTAGTTTGAAAACAAAAGAACTCAAGTCATGTTTAAATTAATTTAATGAAATTTAATAAAGTTATTATAAATGTACTTTTTCATATGGTGTTAAAATTAAATAATCTATTACCGTATCTAAAGTGGTTATGAAAAAACATGTAAAATTTATGAGATAAGGTGATGCTTAAGAAAAAATTGTGGGAGGGTATTTCAAGTGTTGTTGATGTGTTACATGACTTGTTATGGGGTTTATGCTCTTAGTAGCCTTATAATGCAATGCATAATTGTTGAAAAGTTCACTTATCTTGTACACATATATGTAGATTTTCAACCAATTTGTCTCTTATGAAACATTACTATGTGTTCACGACTTTATGCTTATGTATTGTGCCATTAATTATCTTGCATTTGGATGTCGTGGATATCTTATATTGTGTGTAGCAATGTTGGTTTACAACTATCATAACTTTGAATTACCTTTTTTGAAAGGAAAAAAAAACAAAAATAAATAAATAAATAAACAGAAAACAATTGTTTGCTAGAGAAGTGTAATATGTTCATGCAAATTTTATATTAACTTTTTTTATAATTTATCAATGATGTGCCAAAACCTAATTTGTTTTGAATTATTGTTCATGAGTCATCAAAATGTCCATCACGTTCTCCAAATATATTCAAGGTCTTCCACCATTCTCCCACTAGTAACCAATTAGCCATCGTGGTCCTCACGAAATAGACCTCACTACTCCACCATTACTCCATCACATAATGTCTAAATCAAATATGTGTGACCTCATTTGCAAAGAATGAAGATGATATAAAATCAACTGAGATTTGCCCCAACTATATAAATAACAAGCTAGTAGGTCCGTTTAGGCTTTAAGCCTACTAGAGCAGCTGAGCTCGATAAATGAAGCTCATAATCATGTATCAAATGAATTTGTTTTTAGACTAAACCTCGTTTAACCTTTTGACATACTGAATTCAAACAGCCAACGAGCAGCTTGACTCGTTTACATCCGTTATAGAGACCGTCCAAATGAAAGGCATAGGCATAAGCATAAGCATAAGCATAGGCATAGGCATAGGCATAGGCATAAGCATAAGCATAAGCATAAGCATAAGCATAAGCATAAGCATAATACTCTTTAAAGTCTTAACCAACGTCCACCAACCTTTCCCTCCATTTGTAGAGTCCAGTTACAAACTATCACGTGTTAATCACGTGACTAGACACCGTACGTTAGGTCTCACGACATTCCCCTAATTAATCTCGTGACGTCATCCTTCTTCTAAAATCGATTTGATTTCAATGGCCGATTGATTCATCTGTTCCGTGACGTCACGTCAATGGCGAGTCCTTGGATTTCGATCGTTCTTCTCCTTTGTTTTCCAGGTAGTTAGATCACCGATCAACACAACATTATTATTATTATTATTATTATTATTATTATAACCTAGTTTAGCTTTTCTGATTCTAGATTTCAATAATGTAGCATTTAGCTTTTGTTTTTAATTGTATATTCTATAACAAACTGGAATCGTGATTATTGTAAGGTGTTGTGTGAGATCCCGAGCTTAAACGAGCTCGAGCCAGAGCTTACTAATCGAGCTTCTTCGTGAGCCTATCATTTATATAGTATATCTATGTAATATATATTTATTTAATAACTATTTTATTCTATATTGTATATTAAAAAGTAAATGGTAGTTACCTCACAAAAATCACTATTTATAAGATTTTATGTTAGACGCTTAATTCAATTTATTTCTATATTTTTTATTGGGATGTGATCTTCATACACCACCCCCTTGCTGACTGTACAGGCGGTGCGTTATTATTTTTAAAAAGTTATATAAAATAATTAATAAATGGGAAACGAGCCTAGCTTGAGCTTGTGAAATTACTTACGAGCCGAGTTCGAGCTTTAGAAATAGAGCTTGAAACGAGCTGAGCTCAAGCTCAAGCTCTTTATAAGTTAAACGAGCCGAGTTTGAACCCATATCGGCTCGTTTACACCCCTCAAGTTTTTATAGACTTGAGACCTAAATAATAGATTATTTGTTTATGTTTGTTGAATTTGTGGTTTTTCTTTTGTTTTATTTTGTTTGCAGAAGTGTTATTATCAGCAGTAGTTACACTTAAATCTCTTGAAATATATACAACGCATGAATGGTTTGCATCTTCACCAAAAGTTTACTTTAAATGTAATGGGGAGAAGAAGATTGTTCTGCCAGATGTCAAGAAGAAACACACCGTCTATACTTTCAGGGCCGAAGAATCTTTTCAGGTATGTAATAAACTAATAACCTAATCTTTTTCAGTATTACAGTAATGAACATTTTTTTGTTAATTTTTCTAAAAATTACTTTATGTTGTTACTTATGTATTCAGCCTCTTACGGATTTTAAAGGTGCAAAATGCAAGAGGTGTGGATTTTATAATGAGAGGCTTATTAAATCTGATGACGTATTTGACGAGTGGGAATTTTGTCCTTCGGATTTTCACTCTCATGGTGGTCGGTACATTCGCACCCATCACAAAGAACTCAATGCAACGTTCTTGTGTCCAGAGTGTGCAAAAAAAGGTATCACGTATATGCATATTATGTACACGTTTAGTTATATTTAATGTGATAATCCAGGTACATATTTGCGCAGCTTCAAACGGGTCAAATTGGGTTGACCCCGAACGCCTTTTGTCCAAAATATTCAAAATTTTACAATTAGTTAGTGTGTCAAATATGATTACAAGAATTATACTGTTTCGATAATATTCCATGTCTTGATTAAAATGGTTTAGGAGGTTGTAATGTTTTATGCATTAATAATGCTCTTCAGGTTGATTCGACCCGTTTGACCCATTTGCTTTTCAGCTAATCTTTTGATTTTTATTAGAATGTTAAGTTGTTATGTCTTGGACTCTTGATGCCTTTCTAATAGAAGTATACGAGACAACTGCAGTATAAATAAATTATAAAATGCATCTTTGTTAAACTAATTCAAATATTTTACAAATATATAGTGTGTCAAATACGATTAAAAGCTGTATTGTTTGCACGATAATCAAATTTCTTGAATAAACTTATTTATGAAGTTTTATGCATTAAAAGTACATTTTACTAGACTTTTCATCATTGTGACCAGTTTACTTCTTTTGTTGCATTTCTTGGTTATACCTGTTTGACCCGTTACAATTTAATTGTGACTTGAGTCAAATCCATTTAGGTATCAAGCAATTTGACTTTTTACGACACTAATAATAAAAAATGGTGTCTTGTAGGCAGACCTGAAAGCTCAGATGATGACCGAAATTATGATGAAAAAGAAAATGGAACGAAATGGTCCATGATACTAATTATTAGTATAAGTGTTGTGGCTTCAACTGTACTATTAATCATGGGATTACTTTATGCATTCAAAATTTGGCAGAAGAGAAAGCGACAACAAGAACAGGCTCGGTTTATGAAACTGTTTGAAGATACAGATGATATAGAAGATGAATTAGGCATTGGTCCTCTTAGTGACTCAGTCTAATTACAAATATTTTTTTCTGCTTTTTTTTAAACTTGTGATCGGTTATTCGTATATACTAAAGAAGTTGGGCTTTGTTAAAATGGTGATCATAGATTTATAATGGGTTGATAGGTCGCGTAACGGGTCAATATACCCTGGGTTGAAACGGTTCCAATACACACTTTGGGTGCTGGTCTAGTTTGCGAAATTTTATAAGAATTAAGATTGTGAAGAAATGAGAATTGGAAATGAAATTTCATCATCATCATCGTACTCAGTATATCCCACCAATAGCAATGCTATGGTAGGGTCTGAGGAGGGTAAGATGTAGACAGCCTTACCTCTATTCCATAGGGATAGAGAGGCTGCTTCCGGTGAGACCCCCGGCTCGATAGTAGTTTTGAATCAAGCCTTGGACATAAGACACATAACACTCAATCATCGGGACACCGGCTGATTGGTGCATGTGCCCTTGTCTTTCGGCTATCAACGCCACCACATGATGCCTGATTAACCTTCCGCCACTTTTAACGTTATTTTCACGTGATTAGTAAAATAACGTCAAAATTAGTGCAATTTTACTTTTGCCCACCCAAGGGTTCACACATATATACATTATATGTGCGCACCGCAAGCAGGGCGTTGAAATGAAATTTGTCAAAAGGATATGGAATTTAGAGAATTGGAATCTATCAAAGGTTACAGACAACATGATTATTTTGTTAACCAAATGCATGTAAAATTTCAATTCTTTTAACCGGATTCAATCCCTTGATATTCAAATCCCATAACTTGTAATGGTGTCGCGGTGGCGGACGGTTGGCGTGTGGTTGATGGTGATGTAGAGTGAAAGAGGTTCTTGTATACTAAAAGAATAAAATATTTAAAAAAAACTCAAATCAGGCATTTTGACTACATAAAGTTTAAATAATTTTTATGTGTGTAGTACCTATATGTAAACATATTAAATTGTTATTCTATTTTAGGATTATAGTCGAAACAAACACAAATAGTAAGTGGAATTCGAAAAAAAAGAGAAATCAACATCTTCATATTGGTAAAAAAAAGGTCTATATTATTGTGACGAACATGAAAACAATTATAAGCGAGAATCTAATGAGATATATAAATATGAAAGGAAGATGAAGTAAGAAAGAAAAATAAAACTTGCAAAAACAGGATATGTTGAAACCCAAAAAAATTATTAAGTATTTAAGAAAAAATATAAAACTTTCCGTTCCGTAACTCATACTCACATAATATAGATGTGGTATGTGGGGTCCGTGTTTTGGAGATTTTCAATGGAGACTAGCCTCTCTTTCTATCCATTTCGGTGGTTTAGGGTTATATTCAACCGAGGATGTTTCCACCTATGCTTTCATAGCCTCGAGAGTACAATCTTGGAAATTGCAGGACCACATTTTGCGTGATTGTGGTGTTGATGGGTTAGATTCCGATTTTGGGTGTGCGATGAATTATTTGCACAACTCTATTCCCGATCTTGATCATGGCGGGTTCGCTAATAAGGACCCCCCCTAAAAGCCCAAAATGCTTTGGCGAGTACCCTTTATAGTAAAATCGTCCAAAGTTTGGGAGAAAAGTTTGGCATGTTCTCTCGTCAGAGAGCGGTATTAGAATGTCTTCAGGCTCCTCATGCTCAAGACTTTTTGACTGTCACCTCCATCGAAGGGTTAGGCCAGCACATGTCAGCAGTGGAGTACCGAGCCATTCTTAAATATCGTTTAATGATCCCCTTGTTCCCAGTTGATGAGCCCTGCCCGGTTTGCCGTAAGGTTTGTTTAGATAATTTTGGTGAACACGCGGTTCATTGCAAAGAACTCCCGGGGTTTAAATATAGACATGATTTGGTCAGAGATGTCCTTTGTGATGTGTTAAAACAGGCGGGAATCTCGGCAAGAAAAGAGGCTCCTGTGAATTTCTTGTCGAATCCGCGTAAAGGAAGGTCTACTCTCCGGGCATCGGACATTCTTGTGTTTGGATGGGCCCGGGGGGGGGGGGGCATGCTTGTGTCAACCTTACTGTGGTGTCCTCTCTTGTCGGGCTTAGGGACACATGGGTTTGTTGCTAGGCAGGCCGTGCTAAAAGCAGAAGCAGGAAAAATTGTTAAGCACGAGAAGGCATGTGTGAAGAATCAGCACGCCTTCATTCATTTTGCGTTTGATACATTTGGGTCCCTTACCCCCCGATGCTGCTACGTTTTTAAAAAGAGTTCAGCGGGTCGTGCACAGTAACTCAACGACGCCCAAGAACGATAATTTTTTTTCAGTAGGATCGGTTTTACCATTTAAAATGGGGTGGCGGCGCAGCTTGTTACCCGCTTGTCTGTCTCTCTTTATTGTAATTGAATATTTTTATTTGAAATGAAATGATTTCTTGAATATAAACAAGAAAAAAACATCACATTATTATTCTTAACATATACAAAGAGTAATAACTTACATAAAAGAAACACTACTTGCATTATTTTGTGTCTTTTTGTCTATATTTCTTTTCTAAAGAAAACATCAGATTATTCTTTGTGTGAGCGTGACATACTTTTTTTTAATAACATAATAATGAAAGCGTACACTATTTTCTTTTATTTTCTTTTCTTTTCTTTTCCCCAATAAATGGCTGCAGTATCAGCCATCAACATCATCAGCACAGCCGCCATCTCCGTTCGTCACTCACTCCATCTTATCACCACCATCATTAATATTATCCACCAACACTCTACTCTTATTCACCAGAACAATAACACACCGTCCTCATCATCATCACTCTAGGAAGCTCATAATAAGAGCAATGTCATCATCTTCCACAACACCGGAGCAAAAGATCACCGCTCCTTACGGCTCCTGGTCCTCTCCGATCACCTCCGACGTCGTTTCCGGAGCTTCCAAGGGCCTCGGAGGCACCGCCGTTGACTCTCATGGCCGACTCTTCTGGCTTGAATCACGTCCTACGGAAGCCGGGTAGGTTAACGGTGAATTATTAATTAATTGAGATGTTTTACAAGCCCTAATTTTGGTAATTTGTTGCTTCATAGGCGATTGTTGATGAATTTATTTGTAAAATGTTGATTTAGTAGTTGGTTTATGAAGCCCTAATTACTGTAATTTGTTGTTTTATTTGTAGATGCATTTATACACAGTTCGGCTTAGGTCGGTTTCTGGCTAAAACCGAAACTTCCATCGCTCAGTTTTGGTTTTGCCAACTGAGCTTAAAATAATGAATTTGAGTTTAAGTCATTTTGTTGATTGATAACTAATTGATTATTAGACATTGGGGCTAAAGTATTTGACTTGCATGTTTATTAAGTTTTTATAAACTAGGTATAGTAAAAAACTAAAATATGAAAATCTATTAATTCGGTTCGGTTTATATATCACATAAAACCAAAACCGAACTTTAAATTCGATTTTTACAAAAACATAAAGCCAAACCTTCAGTTTTTGTTTCAATTCAGTTTTTTTGATTTTGGATTGGTTTTTCGGTTTCATTCACTCCCTTAGATTTATCAGTAAAATGTTAATTTAGTTATGTTCAAAAATTCTAGTTACTGTAATTTGTTGTTATATTGCGGTTTTATAGACGAATGGTTATAGTTAAAGGGGGAAATGATGAGAACGAAGAAGCTGTTGATGTAACACCCAAAGAATTCTCTGTCCGTACAGTTGCTCAAGAATATGGTGGTGGTGCCTTCTCAATTTCAGGAGATACTATAGTTTTCTCGAATTACAAAGATCAAAGGCTTTACAAGCAGTCTACTGATTCAAAAGGTTTGACTTTGACTTAATAACTATTACATTAAACAGATGTTTATGTATTTTCCATAACGTTGATGGGAATTGTGAAAAGATTATGAAGTTATCTATCAGAATAAGAAATGTTTGTGACATAAATCAAAGTGCCAAAATGAATAGTTTTGATTTGATCACAAAAGTCAAACTGTAGATTCTGCACCTGTGCCACTTACCCCTGATTATGGTGGACCTTTGGTGAGCTATGCGGATGGAGTTTATGATACACCACTTAATCGGTTTATCGCCGTTATGGAAGGTGTGTTTCTGATGTTGTGCCAATAGTTTTTTATATGCCCTTTTCAATTACATGTCTCACTGTGTATAACTTATAATCATGTTTATTCTTGTTAGACCGGCGCGAAAGTAGCATAAACGCAATCACAAGCATCGTATCAGTAGAACTTAGTGGCAATACTATTCAAGGTATGGTTGGTGCATGTGCTTTCATTTTTATTTTGTTTCATTTGTTTTATGATTCTGTACTTGTGATGGTAAATAGTCATTTTTGTCATTTATATGGTGACATGCAGAACCAAAGGTATTAGTTGGTGGAAATGATTTTTATGCATTTCCAAGACTAGATCGTGAGGGAAAAAGGCTTGCATGGATTGAATGGAGCCATCCTAGCATGCCATGGGATAAATCAGAACTTTGGGTCGGCTATATTTCAGATACCGGGTAGACATAGTGCTTTGTCTTTTCATGTTATTATTTCATATTAAAACCATCTAGCTAATTAGGATTAGCCATTCTGAATGCGTTACGTGTGTGTGTGTGTGGTACATATATGTTAATTCATTTTATTTATGCAGAGATGTGTATAAACGTGTATGTGTGGCTGGAGGTGATCCTGCAATAGTAGAATCTCCAACTGAACCAAAATGGTCTGATGAAGGTAAGTGTATTCTTGAGTCTTGACAAAATTTATACTTTTTTTAACTCTAAATGTTAGTCAGTTTCTGAAATATCATGCGACCTCAAGTAGAAAGTTACTAAAATCTGCAATCTCAATTCTCATGAGGAGAGTGTTTATGCGTGTGCATTGTTTAATCATTTAGCATCTTATCTACTGCAGGGGAATTGTTTTTCGTCACTGACAGAAAAAGTGGATTTTGGAATATTCACCGATGGGTAATTTGGAGATAAATATTATTATTTATGTTCTAGCCATGTAGTTTTTTTGTTTTCTTTAATACTTCATTTCTTTTATAACAGGTTGAATCTGATAATACGGTGGCGCCAATATATTCATTAGAGGCTGAATTTGCAAGACCATTATGGGTGTTCGGAATGAACTCCTATGAGATTCTTAAGGACCAAAATAACTTAATTGCTTGCGCTTACAGGTTATTTGTTGCTTTATATAATTTATTTTCTTAACCTTTTCATTTCATTTCATTTGATTAAATATTTAACGACTTGCAGGCAGAAAGGAAGGTCATATCTTGGAATTCTTGACAAAAGTAAGAGCACGTTATCCGTCCTTCAGACTCCTTTCACCGACTTAATGAATATTGTAATCTCGATACACCTTGTTCTTTATAGATTTAATGATTATTATTTTATTATTATTATTAATTATCAATATTTCATGTAGACTTCAGGTGTAAAATGTCTGTATGTTGAGGGGGCATCTGGAGTTCTTCCAACGTCAATAGCTAAGGTACTATTTCTTACTATGTTTATCAACAGATATAAATGATTATTTAGATTTGACCTGAATAACTGTGTTTGTGGACAGGTGTCTTTAGATGATGGGGCATCAAAAATTGTTAATTTCCAGATTGTTTGGTCTTCTTCACCTACTATTTCAGAATACAAATCTTACTTTAGCTCTCCAGAATTTATCGAGTTTCCAACAGAAGTCCCTGGTGAGGTGGCATATGCATACTATTATCCGCCAACAAATCCAATTTATCAAGCTAGTCAAGATGAAAAACCTCCATTGCTGTTAAAGAGTCACGGTAACTGTTTTTCTTTTTACAGGAATTTACACACAGCACATGTAACATATATATAGAATGCTTTTACAAGTTCTTATAGGCAATGATGTGTATTTCACATTTTATATTAACAGGAGGACCTACCGCTGAGACACGTGGAATCTTAAATCTTAATGTACAGTTTTGGACTAGTCGTGGTTGGGCTTTTGTGGATGTTAATTATGGTGGAAGTACCGGTATGTTGTTAGTTTTAGCTAGATATATATGTGTATATGTACACACACACATATACATATGTATATACTATGTGTGTGTGTGTGAGAGAGAGAGAGAGAGAGAGGTTCGATACAGTAGATTAAATTATTGCAAGAAGAAACCTAATTGTTTTTTTTATCAATTTTTAAAACTTTTACTTCTTACATACAAATGTATGTTATATAAATAAAAAATCATAAAACCATTTTTTCTCATGTTTATAAATTTTTTACTTTAAAACGCTTGCTCACACGTGTAGGAATTATTTTTCACTTTAAAACGTTTACCTACACATGTTGGGCTATGTTCTACGCGTCTTCCGTAAAGGTGGCAATTTCTATTCATCTACGTATTAACAGGTTGGTTCGGGTTACATTTTTTCTCTAATGGGTAAAAGGGTAACTTATAACAAAACAAAGCATACGCCAACAGAATCACTTGATTAAAAAATTAAAATGTTATCGTAATTGTATACCTTTTGTAGTTGTCTCCAACAACTCCTAGAACTATTAATTAACTCATATATGTGCTGCTAAATTTGGATTATATCATGTTTTGAAGGTTATGGTAGAGCATTTCGTGAAAGACTACTGAAGCGCTGGGGTATAGTTGATGTTAATGACTGTTGCAGTTGTGCTCAGTTCTTGGTATTTTTCCACTAGTATAATCCTTTTAAACTAAATATTTGGTTACATGTATTTACCTTTTATTCAGATTCGTTTTTTATTCCGTTTCTTTTTGTACAGGTGGATAGTGGAAAGGCAGATGTTGAAAGACTATGCATCACTGGTGGCTCTGCTGGCGGTTACACAACATTGGCTGCACTTGCATTCAAGAAGACTTTCAAGGCTGGAGCTTCTTTATATGGTGTAAGTTTTGAACCGTTAAAACCCGATCATTTTGTCACCACTTAGTTTAAGTCTTAACTTAACATATGATAACTGTCTTAAACAGGTAGCTGACTTGAAGTTGTTGAAAGAAGAAACACACAAATTCGAGTCCCGTTACATGGATAATCTTGTTGGTAATTATTATTCACTTTCAACCATCTGAACTTGTGTACACGTTATATATTTATTTATCAACTTTGCAACAGGGGGCGAAAAAGAGTTCTATGAAAGATCACCTATTAATTTTGTTGATCGGTTTTCGTGCCCTATAATCCTTTTTCAAGGATTGGAAGACAAGGTATTCATTTTATGAATTATTTTGATCATCCTTGTAAAATATTTTTCTGTATATTTTTAAATGAATTGATGCATATTGATGTTGCAGGTTGTACCTCCTGATCAAGCAAGAAAAATATATCAAGCATTGAAAGCAAAAGGACTGCCTGTTGCTTTAGTGGAGTATGAAGGCGAGCAACATGGCTTTCGTAAGGTTAGAATTATATAAAATGTCTTTTTTTTTTAATTTGAAATGAGATTAGTGACTTTAAATGTGTATTGTGTGCAGGCTGAAAACATTAAGTTCACACTTGAACAACAGATGGTGTTTTTCGCTAGATTAGTGGGACACTTCAAGGTTGCGGACAATATCGTTCCCGTCAAGATTGATAACTTCGATTAAGAAGTTTGTGTTTTTTTAATACCTATTTGCGGTTCAGTCGTCCAGAGGTGACATTTTCGGCTTATTTACTTTATTTTCACGGGCTCAAAAAAGCAAGTCAAACGAGTCGAATGTCACTCGGAACAGGCTGGAACTTACATAGTATGTAAACGTGTCAAATGGGTTGAATTTCGCTCTTTGAAACAATATAGTTTTTTTCTTTTTAAATAAAATTTGTTATAATGGTGACGATTTATTTGACTCTAGTTCTAAGGTTTTTTGTAAAACTGTTGTCTGTTTTCGGATTACTGAAATCATCTATCGTTTTTATCACCGTTAAATCATAACAAGCAATAAAAATCCAGATTATCAATCGGAATATATTGAAGTTCATGACTTATAATATAAAAAAGTTGACTTTTAAATATTTTTAAGATCAAGCAAAAAAGCACAAATTGATATGGTCTTAAATTGACTGCCTACAAGTGAATTGACTACTATGAAAACAAACACTGCCCTTTAACATTGTGAGTTGGGGATAAATTTAATACTTGTCTCAGCCTATAGAGAAAGCACATGTAATTAACTTGTTATTACTTTATACTTAAATAGAGCCATGTGGTTGTTTTTATAATTCCATGTACAAAACAAAATGTTCTTAAAAAGTTAATTTAGAATTATGTTCAGTGTTCAGTTTGAAAAATTATGGATCCTACAGGCTACACAAAACTATAAAGATGTGTTATGGAATTGCCCTCCACTGTAAGGAATTGCCGGGATTCAAGTATCGTCATGACTGGGTTAGAGATGTGTTATGGGATGTGCTTAGACGTGCCGGGATCTCAGCCAAGAAAGAGACGCCTGTTAACTTTTTGACTGATCCGCGTGAGGGAAAATCTACCCTGCGTCCTGCGGATGTTTTTGTGTTTGGCTGGGCAGGGGGTAAGCATGCGTGTGTTGACCTCACTAGGGTGTCCCCGTTGGTGGGGCTGAGAGACAGTGGCTTCGTACCGGGACAGGCGGTTTTGAGAGCGGAGTCTAGAAAGGTTGCTAAGCATGAGACATCGTGTTTGGAGAATCAGCACGTCTTCATTCCATTTGCCTTCGACACTTTTGGATCCCTAGCTCCCGAGGCGGTTCGCTTCTTGGAGCGGGTGCAGGATGTGGTCCACAGGGACTTGCAGAGCCCGAGGAACCAAGGATTTATATTTAGTAGAATAGGCTTTGCGATTCAAAAGGGGATAGCGGCGCAGCTTGTTGCTCGCTTACCCATTATCCAGATGTAGTTCGGTTTGTGTTATATATAAAAGGATCAATAGGAATGACTTTTATAAAAATAATAATAATAATAAAGATAAAAATATAACAAGAATACCAACACAGTGACACACATACTCCTAGTTTTTTTAACGTAAGTCTAATTTACTTCTAATAAAACAACACCAACATCCATGACATCGAACTCTCGAATTTCAAGGAAATGAACACCTTAGGACCTTAGGTCATGTGTTATACATGAATGGTGAGAATGGAACATCATTAAACTCGTGTTGACCAAAATTTGATATAACTAGAACCAAAACATAACGATAAAATATTTTTTTATGTTTTATATTCACATGTATATTCACTATCAGAGGAAATATTTTTTTCATTAATTTTGCAAAACCTTTATTCATATACTCTTCACCACTAATCATTAAAATACTCTAAACACATTTAACACCAAACACACTAATACATCAATTAGCTAATAGTTAGCGACATAGACAAGCGTGATCCTGGTTAAATGTTTCAAGCTCGGTATTCAACGGGACAAGAATAAGTCTTAAAAGGTATATTCTAGAATACCCCAAAAGGGACAAGAAGTTATCAAAATAAAAAAAAATGTAAAATGAACAAATAAATTGGTCGACATGTAGATACCGTTAAACAACAATTCAAATATCGCTATCACGACTAAGTATTAGTCTAGACGAACCTCCGTTTATTCGAAATCAAAGTTTAAAAGTGAATAAGAATGGTATTGAAATTTAATATTAAAACGCGACAATTTAATATATAAATTTCAATAAATATGAGAGGCCAATAAAGTTTTGGACTCATCTTGTGACGGTGAGTGTCTATTTTAACATTTACATAATTTGGTCAACATGTGACATCTTAAACTCCGACACTCAACCGAAAGTCCAAACTTTCAACCGAAATAATAACAATAATAACAATAACAATAACATCGCCTGTGTCTGCAAATCTGCAATCTTTGCAAGGAGGAAAGAAACAGTTTGATCATACTTCAACAACAAGAAAGCTGCTTCAAGCTTAATTTTTGGTTGCATCAAAAGAAAGTCAAACTATCCCACTTTGACAATTTGTTGTAAGTAATTTCAACATGGGTTTTATAAATTTGTTCTAAATTCTTAGTTTTCTTGATCTTTTTTCATCTGGGTAGTGGTAAAGTTTTTGACTTTATCAACTTTGGTTGGTATTTTTAGGGTTTTATTAACATTTCTAGCATTTTCTTTGATTTTTTTGGATATTTTGCACTAATTCTGAACTGTAATTCTTGAATTCTTGGTTTTGGGGTTTGAATATTGGGTTTATGTTATTATATTCTTTATGTATATGTTTGTGCATTAAATCTTATTTTGGATTCTTTAATTCTTGGATCAACACAACAAAGTCAAATTCTTCCAGTTGACTAATGTTTATATGTAAATTTCAGTATGGATTTCTTGAAATCATTTAAAGATTTCATTTTTAGGGCTATGATCATCATATTTCTGTCATTTTCTTCAAATTTTGACATATTTGCATCTGGATTTTTGTATGGTTGTTGCTTTTAGGGATTTAGATTTGTTTGGATGCAAGTTTTGAAACACACGTGTGACATTGTAATAACCTTTTAATGGTGCTAAGTGTCGATGAAGTAAGCTTATATAGTTATATTAGTAACCGTAAACACATATCTAAACAGTAAACACCCCCTTAATACACTTGGAACTAACTTCATAGTATTGACAAGTGTGTTTTTAATCATGTGATTATTTTCTGACTTTGTATTTTCTTGATTTCTTTAATCATGTGATAATTCGGACCATTGTACAAGAACTCGAGGCTTAATTCTACTTTTAGAATAACCCGAATCAGTTTTTCGAGCTTATATAAACGATATTGAAAAGACAATAATTTTGAGTGTGTGATTGCATGATTAGTGGCGTAAAGTCAAAGGCTTTTTGGATGAACTAAAGTTAGAAGTTACCAAACATTTGGGTTTGACTTTGACCGAAAGAAAGACCAGATGATAGGTAGAGTAGGAAGTTACCTTTCTCAAAGTGTATATTCTGTTGCAACCCCTTTTCACCCGTTTGGTGGGGCCGTTGACATAATTGTTGTTCGACAACAAGATGGATCTTTTAGGAGCACCCCGTGGTATGTTCGGTTTGGAAAATTTCAAGGTGTTCTTAAAGGGGCCGAGAAAATAGTAAAAATAGAAGTTAATGGAGTAGAAGCCAATTTCCATATGTATCTTGATAATTCGGGTGAAGCTTATTTTATCCAAGAAATTGACCCCGGGAAAGATAGTGATGTGAAAGATTTCGATAATTTGTTAGAATCTAGAAAAGACGATTTTGCCCCCGAAAAAAACAATAATTTAGAGGTTCAGTTTCAAGATGATCGTGCAGAGGGATCAGAATCTGATAGTGAAAAAAGATTATATGAATTTCAAGGTGAACAATCATCTTTTGATGGGTCGATTGAGTTGTCAGATTTCGAGCCTAATCAGTTCGATAATTTGGAAAATGATTTGTAATCAAATAGTTCTGAAGTTGTTTTGTTTAGCGTCGATGGCCAAATTTTGTCAGCTCCCATAACTTCAATGGAGGAGAATACCGAAAATGTGCAGTTAAGTACGCCTCGGTTTCATTTGGGCCCAATTGAAGGCCCGGAATTTGAAGGTGATTTGGATTTGAGTAATGATTCTTCATGGGGTAAGTATATAAATGATATTAGCGGATCGAAAGATAAAGGAAATGAAAGTCAAAGTGTAGTGAATTTAGAGAGAGAATTATCTATAAGAAGTATTGTTGAGGATTCACCGAGTGATGTAAAGAAAGAAGATGTTTTTAAGAGCTGTTTGGCGTTAAATGATTTGGGAAAGCAAGAAAATGATGGTGACGATCATGAAGTGGACGTTGAAGAATTACAAGTAGGAAATGGAAGTGTAGGGGTTGAAAAAGTCAAATCTTTAAAGGTAGATGTTAAAAGTGACAAAGGGGTTGCAAATGTCGAGTCTTTAAAGTTAGTTAAAAGTGACGAAGGGGTTGAAACCGTCGAATCTTTAAAGTTAGAGGTTAAAAGTGATGGAGGGGTTGAAAACATCGAATCTTTAAAGTCAGAGGTTAAAAATGAAGAAGGGGTTGTAAACGTCGATTCTTTAAAGTTAGAGGTTAAAAATGACGAAGAGGTCAAAAGCGTCGAATCTATTAAGTTGGAAGTTGAAACTGAATCTACAGAGGTGAATGAGGTGAATTTAGTAGACACTGAACATAAAGTTTCTGATGTTGAATTTGAACGGGCTGAAAATAGTTCATATGGGCCTGAAAACGAAGATGGCGAAGAATCTGTAATCGAGGAACCTCAAAGGAACTATGACAATGATGAAAATTTTGATGGACCGAGACGGACATGTAAGTGATGGTCGGGGTGCGTAACGGGTCATAACGGGTTTGTAACATTTTTTTTTGTGAAACCTATTTTTTGTTAAATAACTAGTATGTTATATTTGGATCACAAAATATATTATTACAAGAATAATCTAGTTTTAAATGAAACAATTTATAAGGTTGTGTATGTCAAAAATATGTTTTTTTTGAGATTTCAACCCGCTTGACCCGTTTTTTATAATTTGATCAATCAAATATAAAACATAATCTAAATCAACCAAATAATAATTCACTATGATCTAAAGTCTAAACTAGCATTAATGTTTTTTTAAACTTGATGAATATTTCAGGGATAGAGCTATCTCTTTGTGGCAATTTACTTCGACCCGGTATGGGTTCAAGTACCGCTTTTGAAACCTTTAACGCCCACCGCATACCCGAGGAAGAATTCAAAATATCCGCATCATCAATTATCAAAAACGACAGCTTAATCGTCAAAATTCAAGATAAATACTTTACATGGGACAAAGTTGCACATATTGTTCTGGGAAAGGCTGCATACGGGCTAGAAATGCCCGTTGATCCCGCAGATGCAATTCCCGTGGACTGGACCGGGCCCGATTCAACTCCATCGGGCCGAAAATGGTGGCTCTGGCCCATTCCTTTTAGACGAGTCAAAACACTCGACCATAATAATAGTAATCTTTCGGAAGACGTTTTTCTCGATTCCGAGTCTGTTTTTGATCCCGCAGAAACAAGCCCGACACGATTACCGTCTCCACATAAGCAATTTGTTAGAACCCAAGTTCCAACTACCGAGCAAATATCATCATTGAATTTAAAAGACGGGCAAAATATGGTCTCGTTTATTTTTTCGACACGTGTCTTAGGAGTTCAAAAGGTTGATGCTCATATTTATTTGTGGAAGTGGAATGCAAGAATCGTGATATCGGATGTCGATGGGACGATCACAAAGTAAATTAGTAAATTATATTAAACTCATGCTTTTTGTTTTTATATTTTCAGTTTTATGTGGCTTACTTTATATGTTATGTTTAAGGTCCGATGTTCTCGGTCAATTCATGCCCTTAGTTGGAAAGGATTGGACTCAATCCGGGGTCGCTCGACTCTTCTCTGCTATAAAGGTATTTGTTATAAATATATTGTTATTTTTTCATTCATAAGTTTGTTATATATTTATATTTTTAACGTGCAGGAAAATGGATATCAGTTATTGTTTTTAAGTGCGCGTGCAATTGTTCAAGCATATCTCACCAGAAGTTTCCTTATTAATCTCAAACAGGTACTCAATGCAATATTTCATAAAGGGTATTTTAGACATTTGGACAATGGTTATTTAAACATGTCGATAAATCATCAATCGTTTGATTTTTGTAGGATGGGAAAGCTTTACCGAATGGTCCAGTTGTTATTTCACCCGACGGCTTATTTCCTTCCTTGTATCGTGAGGGTGAGTATTAAAATATTGTGACACGATTAAATTTGTAAAGTTTATTTCATGATTCATGAAGCAAACATTTTATACTATTTTACCATGCCAGTTATTAGAAGAGCGCCTCATGAATTTAAAATCGCGTGTTTGGAAGTAAGTATACACAAATCAAACAACATACTCTTTTCATTTGATTATTCATGGTAATGTAAAAATGTTTAAACATTTTATTCAGGATATCAAAGCTCTTTTCCCATCTGATTACAACCCGTTTTACGCGGGGTTCGGTAACCGAGATACTGACGAGCTTACTTACCTGAAAATGGGGATTCCAAAGGGTAAAATCTTCATAATTAACCCTAAGGTACTTCTTTTCCTAGTTGACTATTTTGGTTTGACCTATCGGAAAACTAGAACATGTATAGGGGTAGTTTGGTCAAATTTTTTAGAGTTACTTTTTTTTTTAATTTAGTTTTGATTTTAAATTTCAGGGTGAGGTGGCGATTAGTCATCGGGTCGACATGAAGGGGAAGTCATACACGTCTTTACACACATTAGTCAATGATATGTTCCCCCCAACATCAATGGTCGAGCAGGTTCGATTCAATTTTCTCTAACGGGTTAAATCATAGTAAAAAAGTAAACGGGCCAAAAGCTGGCCGAACTTATTTTTAACGCTCTCAACCTTTCAAATTTCTTTACCCAAAAAAGTAAAGAAATTTTTTAAATTTTTTTAACAAAAAATAATTTTGAAGATAATTTTTTTAACTTGACCCGACTGCTTTCATCGTTATTATTAACACACCCGATATTTTTTGCAGGAAGATTATAACTCATGGAATTATTGGAGAGTGCCATTGCAAGAGATTGACTTGTAGTCTAGTTTGTAAGCATTAATTTGTATGTTAAAACCAGACGGTTGGTTTTTGTTTGTAAATCTAAACATAAACACTAGAGTCGGGTCGGTCAATTATGAAGATTTTCTCTTCGAAATCCATATAGTAGAATAAATTCATACTTTTTTTTATAAATATATGATTAATTTAAAGACAAGCACATTTATAAGACCTGAATCGTGTCATGTTTTGTGAAGTTTATTTCATGACGCAAACAGTTCATCTTTCCTTGTGACCGGTATTTGAAGCTCGCGTGTTTGGAAGTATACACAAATAAATCAATATGTGAAATGTTTAAACATATTCTAAACGATATCAAAGCTCTTTTTCCATCCAATTACAACCCGTTTTACACGGGTTCGTAACATCATGAGAAGATTTTCACTTTGCAATTTCTATTTTCATGTAGCTAAGCGTGTCTTCATTATTATATCCGATTGTACTCAGATGGAAAACGAGTTTGATATCGCGTAAAAGATGTTTAGTAAACGACCCGGATCTTGACATCAATTAGCATAATCTATACCATTAGACATCTGACTTTGGGTATAGAAGATACAATGGTTAACGAGTGCTTCCTTTAAATGGCGTGGATTAAAAGTCGTATATATAATGGCTACAAGGTTGAGATTTCTTTTAAGTCTATAAAATTTTGTATGGTGTTTAACAAATAGAGTTTCAAATATATATTTGAATTTCAAATCCACAACCAATTTGAAATTTGATTTGATTCGAGTTCGAATTCGATTTTGAATTTGAATATTTCAGCCAATAAAATGTTTTATTTTAATTCTAATTCTAAGTTCAAGACTACTACACATTGGTTAATGGGTTAAGTATTAGTGTATAAAATTTTGGATAATATACCGAAATATTTTAACTTTGATTTTTGGTCTTTAAACAGATCGATTAAGTCACAGTTAAATTCATGTTCAAACAAGACACTTGGTAACCTATTAATGATGACATGGTTAAACCTATTTATATATATTTTAAAAAATAAAATAAAATAAAATATATGACGTTGTCTTAGTTATCTAACCCATGTACGTGAATTTTTAATTATAATATGTTAAGAATTATACTTAGTTAGGAATTTATAAACATGTTGTCAACTTTTGTTATATATATATATATATATATACTAGCTTATATGCCCGTGTGCTACACGGGTTGAGAAAATGTCTTTTTTAAACATATTAATAACAATATATAATAAAATATGTAAAATTTATAAAAATCAATTTCACATATAACCAGAAAAATCAATTAATAATATATTGTATTAAAGAGATATAAGTTCTAGTTTCTATTTACTAATTTCTAAACATCTTGTTATATTTCTAAACACCTTGTTATAGAGAGTATGATGTTTGTATTTAAAGAATTGCCGCATCGAAGAATCCATTTTGACCTTTAAATCGGGTGACAAAAAAGTTTCAAAGATATCATCATTTACAAAATTACATCATAATTAGTATGGTTAACATTTGAAAAATATTTAACTTTAAATATGAAGGGGATAGACTAAACATAATAAGTTAATTTATGCTATTTATGTGCTTAATTTTAAAATTTCCTATCAAGTTTTGAAACAATTTTTATTTTTTTGCATATAAGATTGACAAACAAAAAATCGAGAATGTTATATGCAAAAAAATTAATTAAAATAGAGAATGTTATATGTCAAAATAATCTAAAATTTCCTATAAAATTATAGGCATTATATATAATGAGCAACATTTTTAACAAAAACCTCATATGTAATTGTGAATTATTAATTATTGGCATGACAGAAAATGTTATCAAAATTGCAAAAAAAAAAATTATTACGAAGTATTATGAAAATTAAAAGAAAATTAATTTACAATATAACAGTCAATAAAAGTTTGAATCCCAAAAAAACCTTCTTTAACCCCAATACACGACACTTCTTCTTTCGTCTACCATATCGATAGTATATACGGCCGATTTGAAATAATCACGATTCTGTTATTATCGTGTTGTTAAGATCTTCAAGATTTGATGAGTTACTTTTACATACTAAGTACTTAATTGATTTAGGTTAAAGTAAGTGAAAATAACCAAATACTCTGTAACTTACATATAACATAATAATTAAAAATATATATATCACAAATCAACATTTAACCACAAACAAACCCATGCATTTGGCCAGAGACCAAATCTACACTTCACTGCTATTAAATATGTAATATTAAGTTATTTAAAATAGCTATGTTACTATTGTGTTGAGATGTACAAAATGTGTATGGAAAGTCTATGCATTATATTTATTGCTATTTGTTCCAAGAAGTCATAACATTAAAACCTTGAACCTGAATTGTAAATAGTAAATAACTGAACCAAAAAAAAAACTAATAAAGTTCATCCAACCATGAAAATATTTTGACATATATACAGAAACGCTGACTTAAAACTTAATAAATAATAAAAAAAATTCAAGCAATCTCTCATATGCATAAGTTACTAATTACCAGACTGATCTAGCAAGTTAACAAACCAGCAAAATCTCATGAATCAAACAGTGCATCGAAATATATGCCAGCCACATATATTTACAAAATGTAAACTAAATAAATGTGACCCATATTGATTAGTGTTAGTTACACTAGAGTAGTTATTATTGTCCTAGTTAGTTGTCCTAATAGTAATGGCCCATGACTTCCAAATTTCACTGCACTGTCACTGGCTTCCGGATCTGTAGAGAACAATCTAATTTGAGTTATGTTTGTTGAAATCTAATTTGGCTTCCGGATTTTGCATTTTGTATTTTAAACATTTCACTTATGTTTGTTGAATTGAAGGAAATCATGTTCAAAATTTTCTAGGGGTTTTAAGAGAGAGACGGAAGCATAGATTTGTGTTTCAAATTTTGAAATTTGAAATAGCAAATGAGAAAGAGAGAGAAATACCAGATATGAGGATCGGTTAGCTTCCAGAGAAAGAATCTTCAAAGCTTCCTGAGAAAGATTTCTAAAACCAGCAACATGGATGACCTCTTTATTGAACACGATAGTATATTTAATATGGTGCTTACAAAGATATCAAAGTGAATATGGGGATGATACGTGTACATAGAGATAGAGGTAATGATAAAATGTTTCCTAAGAATACCCGAGTAAGTAGAGGTGCACAAACCCGGTATTC
Organism: Bidens hawaiensis; assembly: GCF_021521415.1. Lineage (NCBI taxonomy): Eukaryota > Viridiplantae > Streptophyta > Magnoliopsida > Asterales > Asteraceae > Bidens > Bidens hawaiensis. Next base: position 837,766 of record NW_027491178.1, on the reverse strand, counting down.
TCAAAAACCGGAACCGGGTAAGAACTGATTCCGGGTATGGTCAACAAAAGTCAAAATCGGGTCCGGGTGGGAACCTGTTTCAGTTATAGGCAGGTATTTGACCGGGTTTGACCGGTTCGACCGGGTTTTTTTCGGGTTTCAGGTAGGGTAGGGTCAAGTCCATGTTCCGGATAGGAACCACTGGGATGGGTTCGGAACCGTTTTTTTTGTGCACCACTATGAGTAAGGATAATCACTTGTCATCTACTACAAACAAATAGGTATACAACCCAGTTTACTAATACAAATGCCAATACTGCAAAAGATAATATTTGATCATATGGTTTAAATTTTGAGGGCTAAACTAAACCATCTTCGGTCGTGTTTAGTTTCTTGCTTGGCTATAATTTGGTAGACCCATAACAATCTAATCCTATCCGAAATAACATTCGAGAATACCTGACATAGCTTAGACCACTCCAACCTTCAATAGTCATCCCAGCTCAGTGTGACCATAATTTTCAAAGCCTAGCAAAAGTGACAAAATAAAGCCAAACAGTTTTTTATTCAACCTTGCCAACCCAAATCTATCGTGGGCCCATTACAACATATTATTAGATATAATCATTTTTAAACCATCCACAATATTCCAAGTAGGTAAAATTTAAATTATAAGCTATGTGCGTATAAGTATGTGTATTGGTATAACTGTATAAGTAAATGATCTACCTATGTATAAAACCAACAAAGCAAATGTCCAATAGCGAAACCATATTGGAGCAAAAAAGATAATGAATCTATCAGAAAGATATAAATCATAAAAAAAACTAACGATGCCTATCAAACAAAAGACCATCAACAACTTAAGAGCATAATAAATCAGAAAACAAAATTATAGATGCTAAGTACCTACGATCAACAACCCATAAACGAAACAACTTAATTCATGAACACATGCATTTCAGCAAGCAACTTAAGAGCATAACAAAGCAATCCAAAACAGAACATAAATCATCAATAAACACGTTAACTTACAGTTTGCGTCCTAACCTTAGCTAAGCACCCAAAACACCATCAAAATTTTTGTAAAAACAAAGGACCAAACAAAAAACAGTAGCCGCAATTTTTATTCTATTTAGCAAGGAACAAAACCCCATATCATACACAAAAGAAACCTCAATAGCCAAAATACAAAGTTTGGGAAATCTAAGAAATGTTTTAAGGTTCGTTTGTCAAGGCTTTAACTCCAACACCTTTCAACATACTATTAGTTATGAGATTTGAGAAAAATGAAAGGCATATTATTATCATAAGAGATTGCCAAAATAGATGATATTTAACCAAAATTTAACATTAAGAAAATTTACTGAATCATATACAATTACCGTAAAGAAATTTTATATTTTATATTTAAAATAAAATCTTTATAAAAGTTAAAAGCATGCACTTACTTGATAACGGAAAATGTTAAGACATTCTTTCAAACTCAACTGGAACCAGTCCCACCATGTCACTCTACAAACATTTGAGCACAACATTTATAAGAAGCAAAATGAAGTTTCATATATTTATAATATCATTTAAAAATGGATATAAACCAACATGTATTCAATCCATGTACTGCAACGAAAACAAAAGAGAGAAATGTAAATAAAACTTAAAAACAAAAATAAAAAATTAAATAAGAAAATAAACATATAAGATACCTTGGGGTCAGTTATAGCCAAAATCACAGCATCATCCGCATCTATAGCAGTTTTTGGTGATACCATGCATCAGCTTGCATATGGTTTTGAGTTTCAGGATTCTGAAAATTTCACAAATAAACATGAGAAATGAGACGAATGAAATTAGATTAACTCCATATCTTTAGATCTCTAGGAGGAAAACTGATAAAAAGAAAAGAAGAGAGAATAAACACATACACACGCTTAATTATAAACCAATAATCACAAATAAACACACAATCATAAGAAACATACCCTTGTGACCAAAATCACATTCAGTGGCAAAGCTAAGATGTTAAATATATTTGATGAAAAATAAAAATGCATATGATGAGAAATGTAAGAACCCCATAACTTGATTCAATCAGTTAACTCACAAATTTTTACAAACCAAAGAATTCTAATTCCTAAATTACTTTTAAAATTTATTTTTTTATAAGATCTCTACACTTTTTTGCAGATCAATATACATCCAATCTTGAAAACATAACACAAGATCTATAACTGTATTAAATTAATAAAAAGGCTTACAAGTAAAGATTCACAAGTTTCCTCCAAAAAGTAGACAAAAACAACCAAAAAATATCTTGTTTTCTACAAAATTCACAATTCCAGTATGGTTTATCCAATAATTAAATACAACACATCAAACAAACATAACTATTAAGTCAATATCTTGGATAATCAAAATATAAATACAGAAAACCTTTTATAAAACCCGTAATTCTGTAAATAAGTTATGTTTCTTGCAAATGTAGGTTCCAATGTGGAGGCTGGTGTGGCATCTACAGGTGCCACATTGGCAACTTACACGCTTAAAATCGGTTAAAACAAAGCTGGTTGCTCAAATGGCAATTAAGATAAAGTCCTTATTTTAGTTTTTGCAGATAAATATATAATGTAAAGTGGAGAGAAATTACCAGAAATTACCAGAAACACTTTGACCCGTTTGAGATTAAAAAATGACCCGAATCAACCAGTTTGTAAGTAAAAGGGTCGTGGTTATAAAATAATTTTACCAATTTATTAAACCATGTGGATAGGACATAGGACAGTCGGACGTCTAAACTCTCGTCTCATGGAGTCCAACAAAGCATGATTTTGTACAGGTGGACGGTTGTGTTGGAAGCCAGCTTGGACAGAAAATATGGGAGTCCAGGTAGGCCTAAGCTGTCTTCTAGAAGCTCTGTTTCGTCCTGAAAATCCAAATACGATTATAATATATTTAAAAAAAACAAATAATCAAAGTGAGTTACTGCTAATTACCTTGTATTTTAATTAGATCCTTTGAAGCGTGACTTCACTGTCAATAACTTCTCTCTTTTTCTCTTCTCTCTGTACCACGAGTTAGATAACAGGTCAAAACGTGTAACTTTTTATTCTCGCTTTGTAAGTTAATAAATAGCTAGCATGTTGAATATTATTAAAAAATATATTACTACAGTCTGTTGTAAACAAAATAAAAATATAAGATAGATACTGAGTGATACCTTAATTAGAGCCTCGAGCAAGTTTTTTTCTTTCTCAAAATTGCGTCTGACCTAAAAATTGCAGATTAAAAACACATAATAAGAACTGTATTTAAAACAAATGCTATAAATCACATACACATATGAAGATGGATTGCAATGCTACTTGCTTTTCAAACGACTGCACATTGTTTTCCCTTCGTTGCATCGGAAAATATAAATAAAAGGTTGAATATAAAAGGGTATCGTAGTTTCTAAGGCAAAATATAAAAAGCCCAATTCCAAAAATTATCATAAAAAGATATATAAAAAAGGAGATTAGGAACTTACTCTTCTGGTGTGAAGTCTGTGAGACCACTTGATTTCCATGGGCATTAGACACCAATGCTACACATCCTACATAAAAAAATAAATAATATCAAGCTTTACAAACTACTGTGTTTCATAATTTTTTTTTACCTAATTCCAACAAAATTGTAAGTGTAAAAATTACAAGAAAATTTTAATTTAGAACTCACGTCTATTATCTTTGATAATGGTAAAAGGGACAAGGGCTCATTTTTAGATCCAACTAATCTCCCACCAGAAGTTTGGTCTCTCAAAATTACAACCTGCAATTGCAACATTTTCATTTTTGATAAACTTTTCAAAATTCCAAAAATACCCCTAGGTTCAAAACTATCAAGTTATGCATTAAGTGTGATCAAATACTCTTCCAGCATGTGTTTATTTTTTTTAAATGAACATGTTCACGTTTGTTCAGTTCGTTTGTTTAGAAACTAAATGAACAGTTCACAAACATAAATGAACATAATTGCACGAACATATATGAATATATGCAAATGAACACAAACAAACATAAACGAATGAAAACACTTAAATGAACACAAACGAACAAATATAAAACCATTAAGTAGATGACTTGTATAAATAATATTTAATTATTTTTTTTTATTAATATGTAAATGGACAAACGAACATAAATAAGCGGACAAAAACTAACGTTCATGAGCATAAATGAACGAACGAAACATGTGTTCATGTTGGTTCGTTTAATTAAACAAACACTAATTTTTTGTTCATTTTTAATAAAAATAAGCGAACTTCCCACCAACTTAAAGCATCATAATCTTGTGTGAGCAAGTTCTGTAAAAAACACTCTTCGTTAAAAACACAAGCTGATGTAATTAATATTTTTTTACATTTTTCTCAATTATACAAATGAGCAAAATCCTACCTGCTTCATAAATGTATTTGGTGGGATGTACAAACTTTGTTCAAACTCTAAATTTGTAAACTATTTATGTAACTCAAGTTTGAGATTTGAAGATAAAATGGTGCAAAATTTATTTAATTAAAACTCACTTGCTTACATAGTTCATCCTAATTGAATGAAAGCAACTGACATGATGGCTCTCCATTGATCACATGAGATGTACACATAGGTAGTGTTCTGGACTGTCACAAAATATGTTTTTATTAGTACCATATAATTTGATTAACTGAGCCATTATTCACTTAATATCAATTAACTGACACATACATAAACATCAACAAATCAGTAAAAAATCACATAATAGAAATCAATAGCCATATCCATATCCATCGACGCATGCATAAAATATTAAAACATCTTGATTTGTAAACATATATTTACACGTCATACCTGAGACTTACATGAACAAATTAAAGATATATGTTGTAATAAACTAATAAAAATGCGACAAATGCAGTAACAGAACACTCTCAAAATGAAACCAAATTAATTATCAAACGCCTAATTAATCACAAATATCACTAAAAGATGATTAAAAATTAAGCTACAAACCATCAAAGTGATTTAATCACAAACATCACAAACAAAAAAAGAGAGAATAAAGCTATAAACCACAAAACCAACAATATGACATAATTTTGGTCAACTAAAATCATGTTTATTAGTAATTTTCTTGTGGTTGAATGTAGAATTGAAGCAAAATGAGGTTATGAGATAGCCTAATTGAGCACCAATTGGATATCCCAAGCCCCCAATTTTGTGTCAGTAGGGTTATTTCAGACAATAAAATCAAATTAAAATAATGAAGACATCATCTAAATTACTACTAAAAAAACAAATGCTTACCGCCGTGCAAGATCGATTCCCAGATAGCAGAAACTGTGGGACGATCCTGTTAAACAAAAGAGGGAAGGAAAGAAAAAGTTAGTTGTGAACCAAATAACCCAATCGAACATCAAAAAAAGATTCCAAATGCCATACCGATTTGGGCATCGCCAGATCGGAGAGATTACCGGAAATTTTGTGAAGAATGTGAAGACCCCTGTAAATTTCTCTTCTCTCTGTGGGTAAAAACCTTAGATGTGCAGATGGCTGTTTTGAATGATCTCGAGATGTAGGGCTTGAAATTTGAATTTGATTCGAAAGAAGTGAAGAGGACGTTTTGTAAAGAAAAGCTTTCAAAGGAAGCTTTGTAAAAAGCAGAGGTGTGGACAGGGATGATCAACAAAACCGGTTCCTAGAACCGAATCGGTGGACCCGAACCGGTTTCTACCCGTTTTTTTTAGGAACCGGACCCTATCTGATTCAACCCGATGATTCGTGACCGGTTCTTGCATTTCTGAGTGGGGGCGGGTAGGAACCGGAACCGAACCGGAACCGGTTCTGGAACCGGAACCGGTTCCTAACCGTTTTTTTTGGCCGTTTTTTGACCGTTGGGGTCAAAAATAGCCGTTTTTTGACCGGTTACGGTACAGGAACCGGGTTAGGAATCGGTAAGAACCGGTTAGATAGGTTAGGGGTCCGAGGGTGGGAGAACCGGTTCGGTTCCCTAACCGGTTCGAGCCTGGAACCGGTTTAAAAGGTGGTTTTGAATATAGGAACCGGTTCCGGTTCCTAGTCCCAAACCGTTTTGAACATCTCTAGGCGTGGATCAGCTAAAAAGTGAACACGTTAGTAAACTTAACCTGCTGTTGACACGTGTCCCAAATGAATATGGGGATCACACGTGTCAGAACCTGTTTTCTTTTATTATATATAGAGATAGAGATACTAGGATATAGGCCCGTGTTACACACGGGTGGAAAAACATAAAACATAATAAATTTAAACAACAAATTCAAGCAACACAAAACATTTTCAACTTTCGGACCAAAACGTTAACCATTTACAATGTCTATATATTAAAAGTTTAAAGTCTTGATATATGAAGCCAAAAAATATATCAATAAAAACTACATCATGATATATGAAGTCATAAAGTCTTGTTTATTAACCAATCATTGAAATAAAAAGATGTGTTGTAATTTTTTATACTTTCAAAGAAGAAAACTAAAATCACCACATAATCAAATTCCAGTAGTTAGTTATTTGCATAACATACAACTTATATATGCAGAGCATATACAGAAGATATATATATATATATATATACACATAACTAAAAAGTAATTTGCATAACACAAAACTAACGGCTAAAAGTAATTTGTATCATTAGTTTTCAATTTTTTCAACTAAATCATCGAAAAAGTAAACCTAAATAACTTAATCACCACACAGTAACACACATATCCAGAAAATAGAACTTAATAGACAAGAAAAGCTATACATAATACAAGCATTCCTCAAATACTCAAAAAGTAAAAAGTTAAAAATAAAACTTTTACATATTTTCTATCTTTCTATGTAAGGTCAAATCATATATCTTTATTCTTTTATAATATCAAATCTTAATGATTGTAAAAAAGTTTTTGATAGTTTGAAATTTGTGTTTAGAAATTATTTTAAGCAAGACTGAAAAGAAGAAGAAGTGTGATGTATCTTGGGTAGAGAGTTTGATACCTCTTTAATGCTAAGTCTTGAAATACAAAAGATTTGACTTTGAATCTAAAAATGGTAACACTTTTTGATAACTTTCGTGTTACAAACTTTACAGGAGAGATAATAAGCAAATCCTGTGGTATTAAGCATATGGTACCGACAATACCACAAATTTAACCTACATACATAAACGTATAGGTTATAACCACTGGGAAAATAAAAAGGTTTAATCTATGTATGCATTATCTATACTAATTATAAAAAGGTTTAAATTTACTAAAGGCATCATACGTATCCACACTTTAATCACCGAAAACACATCTTTGCAACTTTGTTTTTACATCATCAAATTTGGCCAACCATTCTTCTCAACTTAACAACTAAAGTTAAAAACTTAACTAATTATTTAATGCAATTTATACCTTATGTAGTACATATAATCTCATCTCTCTATACTATTATTATTACTATCATCATCATTATTATCATTAGTTTAGCCTTAGTTGTGAGTTTTCGGCTTCTATTTGGGATTGGTTGTGTTATTGGAGTGGTATTCTGCATGCCACCATCTTATTAAATAATAACCAAATTTCATAGTTCTAAATTGAAGAAAAAAAATATCACTAAATAGTAATTAAAATTCATATATTTGTATTTGTCTCTTTAATATAAAAAAATCACGTAATATTAAAACATTTTAATAAAAGTTGAGTAACTTTAGTGAAACACAAAAATTTTGAAGGGCTCAATATAAATTGAAACAAATTACCTAATAAAAGTTGAGTAACTTTAATAAATTATCATTAAAACAAATTACCTAATAATAAGTATTTTTAACAATTTGAAGAATATTTAACTTTAAATATTAATGTGCTAACTATTAAATTGCAAACTATAAATATAGAGACAAACAGAAAAACAAATAAAGCATTCAAATTTTAAGAAAATAAATTAACGTTGATTCTAAAAATAAATGAATAGTACAAAAGGTATACTTTTCTATATATACAAATAACATGATTTATTAAGAATAGGTTCAAATTTAGGAAACCATTTTCTAAGAACATTAGCTTGCAATCTTGCATTCTCGTACCCTGAAAATAAAACATACAAAAGTATATAATAATATGTATAGGTCAAGAAGGTTTAAAAAATAAAACTAACAAAATTTAATAAATTTGTATAAATTTAATGGTTAACATATACCTGTTCATCAGCAACAATCATTTCAATTGAGTAAAACCGATCTGGATTGTTATACATGTGTTGCTTCGATCAACGAATTACACGAACCTTGTCCGTGTAATCACGATAAGCCAAATCCAAATCCTTCAAATAGATGATGTTGTTGTAATAAAATATGATAAAATTTAAGATTTATGAGGTTATATAAATCAATAATGTATTAAGATACAAAATTTGTATAAATGTACCGGTGCTCCATGAGTTGAGAAAAAATCTTGAATATTGTAAGTATGAGAAACTAAATATGAGCTTGCAAATTGTGAGCGTGTGGGGGAGTACTTACATAAAATTAGAGATGAAAGAAAACAAAAATTTATTTTTGGGTATATGAAAAAAAGCACAAAATTGATCTTTCTTGATTAGATACATGTATAACTAAATTGTGAAACAATTTTAAAATTGTTATCTTGTTTTTATACTTTACCAATATGAATAGTGATTTTGGGTTGAAATGAAAAGTTGCAAAATATATTTAGGGAAGGTCAAAAATACTTTTCTACGCCTTTTTTAAGTTCAAAGGAAACCATATATCAAAAGAGGAAACACACATATTATATTAAGACTTTTAAATTTAAAAGAGGAAACACACATATTATATTAAGATTTTTAAATTTGAAAAACTGTTAAAATTTTATGAAAATAATGACATGTTGAAATTTTAAATATTTATTGACATTAGAATTTAATGTTTAAAAGTTGAATATTTAAATGTGAATATTTTCAAAATTTTGAATATTTTCAAAATTTTGAATAATTTGAAAATTGTTTGTTTGGATACACAAAATAGTTATATCATTTTCTTAAAGTATTCATCAATCTTAAACATTTATAACATGATATATAGATCCAACTTTTAATAATTTGTGTGATTATAATAACATGAAAAATAGAATTTGATATAAATTACTCTTGAAAGAAAACAATAATATATTTTAGGTATATGAAACAAAAAAGAAAAATGAATCTTTTTTGGTTAGATAAATGTATAACTAAAAAGTGAAACAATTTGAAATGGTTAATTTGTCTTTATAGTTGACCAATATGAAGTTGTCCAAATCTTTATACGAACTTTTTGAAAAATGGTGAAAACTTGAAAATGTAAGCATTTAGTGTTGGTAAAAAATTAAGTTTTTAATTTTTAAATATGTAAATATGAATGTTTAAAAATTGAATATGTTACATTCCATATAAAAAATTAGAAATTTTATGCAATTAGAAATTGAAAATCAAATATAAATATTTTTAAATGGAAATGGAAATTTTATACCTTGCCACATACATCATATGAGAATTTAATTAGTGTCAATCTTGGTTGGAGTAAATCATGTCATTTGTAAAGAGATGTAAAACGAATCAATTAAACAAATATAACTCATAATAAAAATAAAAAGAATATTATAAAAATAAATAAGACATGACATAAAAAAATTAATCAAAGAATAAAATGACTTACTTTTTGAACCATTAGACATAAAAAGCATAACATTGAAGCCATATCTCAATGAAGAGTGTAAAAAAAATATAACTAACCTCTAGAAAATAAAGATAATATTTTCACTTGCGTATAGAACTCTTCGAATTCCTTAAAAATAACATAAATATGAACACCCAAGAAGCTTATAGCACTTTTTTTAAGTTCAAAGGAAACCATATATCAAAAGAGGAAACACACGTATTGTATTAAGATTTTTAAATTTAAAAAACTATTAAAATTTTTTGGAAATAGTGACATGTTGAAATTTTAAAAATTTATTGACATTAAAATTTAATATTACGAATTTAATGTTTAAAAGTTGAATATTTAAATGTGAATATTTTCAAACTTTTGAATAATTTGAAAATTGTTTGTTTGGATACACAAAATAGTTATATCATTTTCTTAAAGTATTCATCAATTTAAAACATTTATAACATGATATATAGATCAAACTTTTTAATAATTTGCGTGATTATAATAACATGAAAAATAGAGTTTGATAGAAATTTAAAATTTTTATAATGTTTAAAAAGTTGTAACCGATAAGTTATTATACAATAGAGGCATGAGTCTTAAAAAGTGTTAAAAATGTAATTTTAAGCATAAGCAAAGCAAATCCTACTTATAAGTAAAATAAAACCACAAAATGCTACTAAATCGATATTATTAAAATATAAAAAATAAATATTATGATAAGCCAAAAAACTAACCTAATTCATGATTCATTCAGAAAATGCTCATCCTCAAACTGAGGAAACAATCTCCTAAGGATGTTTGTTTGCATGGTGGTACCCATTAAGTATCAAATGAAAAAGTGTGAGAATGTTTTATTTATTAATTTAGATTAGAGGTGTTCACGGTCTGGTTTGAACAGTTTTTCAGGTCAAATCGTGAACCAAACCGTTAGTATCGGTTTTTGATCGTCGAATATCGAAACCAAACAACTTTGTTTAAAATTAACTTCTCCCTACAATCCACATCTTGCCAAAATTTAATTGTTTTCATATCGTACGTAAACTCAAAGTGTATTTAATAACCATCAAAGGCAACACCCAACAATATAAATTTAAAAAAAAATATCTAAAACAATTAAAAATATATATTAAAATTTATGAAAATCAACACATTTAAGAAATGAGTTTTAGGACTATGAAACAAACAAAATATTTAAAAGTAAAACTAACCCAATGACTCTGGATGAGTATTAGGATTATGAAAACCAACAAAGAATCATGAACAATAATAAGTCAAATAGTGTAAAACAGGTAAACCACATGAATAGTAAACAACTACACATAAAAAAACCATGAATTACATTCATATCAATTTAAGAAATTAAACCAAAAAAATGCAAAGCCAAACTCTAATAAAAAAACGAAAGTGAGTTCACCTGATGGATATGAGGATGATTTAGATCTGTCATGAAGTAACATAATGTTTTAATTGGAACCTGAAATGGAAGAAATAATCAAAACGAAGAATAGTGACAGTAACAGAAAAATAGCATGGTGAAGAAATTAGAACCTGAAATGCAAAGAGCCGTTAACGGTGGTGGTTGTGTAGTGGTCGGCGATTAGGTGGGGGTTAGTAGCTTCGGTTGTCTCGAGATCCATTAACGGGAGGATGTCGGCAGTTAGGACGGTTTTCCGATGTACTATTCTTCCTCACGAGTCGTCGAAACCCCAGCTCCAACAGAGAGGAGGCCCTAAAACGGAGAAATATGTGCTTAAATATCTAAATCTAACTTCGATTTAACAAAAGCAACAACCAAAACGGAAACAACAAACCTTATGTTGACATTTTGACCGGAAATCTACAACCGTCACCATCATCAACCAGAAATCGGTTGCTAGAGTTGTTGGTAGAACTGATTAGCTTCTTACTAGGGTGGTGGTTGAGAGTGAAGAAGGAAGATGAAAGATTGAAAGAGAGAGAGATGATTTTCATAAAAATGAATTCAAGATTGAAAAAGAAATGCGAAGAGAGAGAATGATGAATATGATTTTGAAATTTGAATATATTGAAGAAAGAGAGAGAAGATGCCTAGATAAACCCACCTTCTTTATTAATTGAGACTTCCAAAGGAAGCTTTGTAAACAACATACGTGGATAGCTTGCCTTTTGAACACAATATCAAACAGAATGTGGGGCTGACACGTGTCAGAACCTGTTTTCCTTTATTATATATATATATATAGGTAAATGATCAAATACGCTAATAACTTATCGTACAATACGTACGCGACAATTTTAAACGTCGATTTCAAAAGACACGCAGTGGCAAACTTGTAAATAATTTTAATTCGTTTCCATCCTAGTTAAACGCTACATCGATTCAACCATCTTCACCGACACTATTTGCAAACACTAATTCAATTGGATTGAACCGAAATAAGCCGTTCGCAGAAACCCATTTGCAGAACTTTTTAATACGTTCCATATTTGTTCATATAATATAATAGATTATCAAATTGACTGTTGATTGATGATTATTTTTTATAAATAAGAGATTATATAAAGTGATTAAACTATTTGCAAACACCAATTCAATTGGATTGAACTGAAATAAGCCGTTCGCAGAAACCCATTTGCAGAACTTTTAATACGTTCCATATTTGTTCATATAATATAATCGATTATCAAATTGATTGTTGATTGATGATTTTTTTATGAATAAGATATTATATAAAGTGATTAAACGTTTCATTCATGTTTGTTTGCTTAAACGTTCTACGATATGGTAGAACGTATTTACAGAATGTATTAACATAAAGTATAAACAATCTGATGATATCAAGTAGCACGTATTAACTATTCATATAAACAGTCTGATTATTAACTTGGGATCGATTATGAATTGTAAATCAGGCTTGATGTTACTGAAGATGGGTTAGTATAAACAGAACGTATAAACAAGTAGAACATAATAAAAGAATGAATAAACAAGTAGAACGTATAAACAATATGATGATATCAAGTGAACGTATGAACACCAGAACTTCTTAGAACTTCTAAACTTTATTAGAACTTCTAAACTTTATCAGAACTTCTAAACTTTTTTAAACACCCTGAACTTCTTAGAAAGTATTAAAATGTTTAAAGATGTTCCTTTTTTTAACACCTAGAACTTATTTGAATGTAGTAGAACGTTTAAAGATGTTCTTTTTTGGTCAGAACGTTTAAAGGTTTTTAGTTTTATTTCAGAATGTTTAAACATAATATTTTGAACCATAATAAGAGCTCGATTGAGTGCGTTATTTCTGCAATTCCATAATCGATTGATGATTCTAAAGCCTCTTACACATCAATTCGATTGATTAAATCATCAATTTTTGATCAATTTGAATATTATTAACATACAACGATAATGGGTTTATCGATTTTGATTATGCTTTAGTTTTGTGGATGATTTGATTATGGTTGAAGGCTTGCAGCGAGTGACGATCTGTTGTGTGAGAAGTATCTTTTGATTTAATTACAATTATGCCACCGCGTAGTTTTAATTGCAATTAGGATCGGTGGTGCAGGGTCTCGCGTACCTAATGTACGATAACCTATTATTGTACGTTAACTCACCCATATATATATGTGTGTGTGTGTGTGATACAGGTCCGGCTGGACAGTATATGGAACCTAAGCCTAAGCTTGAGGCCTCCACTATTTTTGTGCCCCCATTTTTTCAAAAAATAATAGTTATATATTACTTATATTATTTGTTTTGAACGTCCACTTCATCTTTTATATTAAATAAATAATGAATTAATGATATTATTATTTTATCTAGGGTTAAAAAAAGTAAGTTTTGTATAAGTTTATTTATACACAAAATTAACAATAATAATAATAACAAAAAAAAAATAATAAATTTAACTCCGCCAACTATAAGCTTTTTAATTTATTATTGTCGGTCCCAAGCCCGTGTAAAGGAGGAAGGTTTATATCAAATCATTTTGAGAAAGACCCCTAAAAATTTAATAAGTTTTAGGCCTTCAAAAACGTTGAGACGATCCTGATGTGATATTTATCGTGTCCCTAAACAGGTCGTCGCATGTAACTTTTTTTCTAAAACGGTTCGTGTTCATGTTTGGGAAAATGAAACGATTAGTTATCGTATCATGTCGTGTCTGACCTGTTATGACAACCCTGCTAGCGAGAAAGACTTATTACGAATTGCATTTAAGTACTCTTAAGCAACTACCCAAAAGGCGAGACTAGCGGTGTTTTGTTTTGTAGGAAAGTTCGACAAGATTACTTCGGGGGCGTATGTAAAATTCGACAATTCTAGCAGACTCGAGGGGCAAATCAGTAAGTTGAAGTAAATAAGAGCCAGCGAAATGCGAGGCAAACGAGCCGTACGAACGAACGAAGAAAACGTTGAAACAAATTCCGTTATATTTCCGATTACTAATAACCGTTTCCACCACCGCACTCCGTCCGTTGAATCTCACCAAATTATTATTATTCAATATTTGCAGCGTTACATTGGTGGTGGTAGATGTCATGGATACGATCGGCGATGAACAAAGCCGCCGAAGTACCCGGTGGCGCCATATTCAGAGAGGCGGTACGTACTTATACCGACAGCGTTGTCCAGCACGCCGGATATTCAATTACCGATGTATCCAATCCTTTTCACGATCGCATTGTAATCACTCACCTAATAATTAATTATTATTTTAATATCATGTTGTTACGTATATAGGTTAATTTTACAGTAGAAACATACAAATTAGGTCTAGTTTTGCCGTTTTTGTTAACATATCACTCCAAATCGCTATTGGTTTATATATCATTTCTGAAATTAGGTATATGGTAAGTGAAGTTAGTATTTATTTCTCTCCATATATTATATATAATAGTTTAAATGATAAGGTTATTTGCTAGGTATTGTTAGTTCTAGACATTTGTGTTGTGTGTCCAAATATCAACCACCATTAAAGCATAGGGCTGCAAGCCGAGCCCGAGCTTGACTTGCCTTGAGCTCGGTTCGTTTAACTTACATAGAGCTCGAGTTCGAGCTTGGTTTGTTTCGATTTCTATTTTGAAGCTCAGCCTCGGCTCATGAGTAGTTTCTCAAGCTCAAGCTTGGCTCGTTTTCTATTTATTAATTAATTTTTATATTTTTATAATTTTTTATGTATATTTTTCTTTTAATTATAATTTTATATATAACATAATGTATATTATTTAGTTATTTTTTCATAACATTTTACATATATAATAAAAATTATAAAAATGATAGGCTCGTTTAGGCTTGCGAGCTGGCTCGAGCTTGAGAATGAAGCTCAGGCTCGGGCTCCTTTATTAAACGAGCTTGCTTTTAGGCTCGAACTCAGACTCGTTTAGGGTCGCCTCAATCGAGCTTTTTTCACAAGCCGATCTCGAGTAGCTCAAAAGGGGTCAGCTCGTTTGCACCCTAATTATTAGGCATTTAGTGTGTGGCTAAATGTCAATGAGATATCCGTACCGGAAGTGAAGTATCAATTAGGAAATTAAACTTTTAAGTTTTAACATATTAGCACATCCCCGTTACCTACTTATGATCACCTTTGCTCATTTTGTCACATTATTATTTAGTTTTGTTAGTTGCATCATTAATAGTGTAATAAACTAAAAGAAATATAACATTGTCGTTATGAAAAAGCAGGCTCCTCAAAACATACAAAGTTATAGTGATGTAGCTAAGAGGCTTGAAGAAGCTTCTGTTTCTTATAAAGGGGAAGACAGGCTGAGTTGCTAAAAAGCTGGTTATTAGCTCTTAGAGAAGTTGAAAATATAAATGGAAGTCAGGCAGAGAGTTTTGGGAGAAGTCTTGAGGATTCTCATACATTAAGTGATAAGAACGTTACTACTGGAAAAGCAGCTATGGTAAGTGAGAAAAGAGGACATGCATTTTCTTGTTATTATTGCATTTAATTGTGTACTAGGTTAGGTACCCGTGTACAACACGGGTTTAACCGGTCTAATTTTATGAGTCAAAAACGTTTGAAATTTTGATAACAAAAAGGCATGATAAACAAATTTGCTTATTAAATTAAAAAAAAGTACAAACATACATTACATTTAAAAATAAAAAGTTATAAAAGCATAATTAATCAAGTGCATAATGCTGGTAATACTAAAAGAATTCAATAAATGTTTTAACTATATTTATGAAAAAAAAATCATATGTTTAATAATGTCTTGGAGAACATTAAAGGCGAGCTCTCATTGCTTCTTTGCGCACGGCTCTCGTTGGGTTTCTGCTCCATCTCATAGCATTTGTTCACATCCAATAATGTCAAAGTTGGAATAAAAGTTACAGTGTGGGCATTTCATGTTTGCTAAACAATTATGTATGAAAATGTTAGTTCAAAATACGCGACTATAATGATGTGTAGAAACAAAAATCAATAAAGCATGTATGGTAATGAATTCAACAATTTACCTGAATGGTTTCAAGACCAGTTTAGATTACCAATTGCATCATCAAGCTAAACACCCACAACTAAACTCAAGAAACTAAAATATATAAAACATTAGTTCAAATTATATTACTACAATGACGTATAGAAAATTGTTTTGCTGAAGCACAATGCAATAACTAATGAATTCGATAATTTACTTGAACGGTTTCAGGATACCACTTGTTTTGCATTATCAAGTTGACTGTCCATAATAACCTTTAAAAACCGAAAGTATAGTAATCAAGAACATAGAGGTGAGAAAATTAACAAAAATTTGAAAGGAAGGTCAATTAGTAATCAGGTACTAAATCGCAGGTACTAAGTCACAAAGTAACTTTTTTTTTGTTAATATCGTAATCGGGTCAATTAGACCCGATTTCAATTAGTTAACGCCTAATCTTTCATCTCAAGTGAGCACTTCTAATGTAATCAAGTACTAAGTCACAGGTTGCATCATTTATTTCTAAAAACTAATTTTAATTGAATTTCGATTCTTAATAGTAAATTATACATAAATGGGGTTCTAATCATATGCTTATATATGTTTATAATTATTTTTTGAAGTGATGCAACATTGATGTTTATTCGGGGTAAAGACTTATTATTCTTCGAATAATATACATACAAAAGCATCTATATTTTTTAGATAATTAGAGGGACAGTATAGTTATATCTACAGCATGTTGAAAGTTAAGGCTGTAGTTTTCTTAAATTCAGTTCGTTAAAGGAACCTAAACCATAAAATCAAACCAGAACCAAACTATTAGTAACGATTTGGCTTTCGTTTAATCGCACCAATCAAAATTGGCTAAACCTATGAAAACAAAAATACATAAATATAAAAGAGGCATACCCATATTATACATCAGGTAATTAATCAAATTATAATGGTTGTTACCTAAACATAAAGATGTTAAACAATAGATTAAACTAAACAAATCAGACAGATAACGAATTCAAAAATATAATAAATTCGCATCCTAATAAAGGAGATATAAGAGTACCTGAGATAATAGAACCATGTGTTATACCATGTTCAAGCTCTCAACTTTAGATATAAAATCTTCCTGTAACACATAAATAGAAATTAGATAAAAAAAACTTATAGTCTGATGTGAAATTTATATGGCTGTATATTGATGCATAGTTCAACATCTAATATTAGAACATTAATTTTAAAAAAAGGAATACTCAAAGGGGGTTTGCAGATTCTTCAAAAATCATAAACCCATATAAAACCTTGCTTTTCATATTTCATTAGAAAGCTTGACCAGGTTAAAATTAATCTAAAATTAAGAATATTACATAATAACATTCATACCTACCTGCAGATTGGTTTAAGTGAAAAGGTGTTTATAGCAGCACAAACAAAATCCGAATTCAGACCCCGATGGTCAGATTTCTAATTATGTTTACAATTAGTAATTACAAACAGAAAATGATTCAGAAATTAACTGCAATTTAAAAAAGAAAACGACCTAAGATTCCGTTGGCGGTATTTAGGGTTTATGATGTGATAGAAATCGCAGCAAATTGTAAAAAAACAGCAAACAAAATTAGTAAAACACCTTAAACAATCGAACAGCAATGATTGGGAACGTGATGATACGGATTTGTTTACACACTATCGTTCGATTATAGATACACAAGGAAACTAAGAGAGAGGATAATTTTTTGGGATTTCTGAATTTAGGTTTGGGTAAGAGCGGCTGATTGAGAAAGGAGTGGGGCTTTAGGCGGGATTTTGAGAATGAGAAGGGGCTAAGGTGATGACACGTGGCAAATAAAAGTTTTATTTATTAATTAGTATAGATTTGTGTGATGTAATATGTAAGCAAGGTTAGTTTTACTTTGTTTAAAACAACTCTATCTTGATATGCAAATGAAAACCATTACCTCAAAAGTGAGATCAGAAATGAAATGAGGTTATAATATGATTAAATGTGGATACAAATATTGTTTCTTATTTCCGTTGTTTTGCTTGATGGCATCACTCTTATATTTGACTGCTATATATATTTTGTTTATATTCTTTATGGAAATATCCACCATTATGTGTTCTTTCGTCTTTCAACAGATTCTATATTATGACCCTGATCTTGGTAGTGTACCAATGAATTTCCGTGATGTTTTTCTTCAGTGTCAAGCTCTCGAAGGCATGACAGTGTCTATGGTAAGTATTAATCAAAGCAATTTATTCTCTAGCATGAATACTAGTCTGTAACATGCAACCACCAATGGTTGGTATAAACTTGCAGTTTATTGATGATAGTTTATTTTTAAATATCATATCAGTTCTTTTGTATTTGCTGATTCATGGAGCTTAACCGCAGGTTCACTCTTTTGTATGACTCAGATTCTTGGTGCACCAAATGAGGAGGAAAGTTTGTTGCTGCTTGAACTATTTGGGTATCTATTCTCACTATCCTCATTGAAATTCTTCCAAAGCTAGGGTTACAACTATTCAACTATCAAGTAAATTTACTTTCATGCCCTTTCTCTGGATGTAGGATTTGTCTAACAGGAGGGAGGGACGTCCATGAGGTGGTAGTGAAAAGTATAAAAGGTCTGGCAAAAGTATTTACAGATTATGATAGTGAAATGCTGGTAATATTATCTCTTAGATACTTTTGACTTTTGAGAAGAGCTAATTGCATAAGAGTTGACATACTTTGGTCTGATCTCTTTTTTTGTGTAACCAAACTTATTGTAGGACAGAAAAACCATCAAATTTTTTAAAAATTATTTAAGTTATAAGGTAACCTAAGATAACCAGTTTTTAGAAACCACTAAGCCCCATGTCAAAAATAAGTAGTGGTCAGTAGATACATACCAATACATTAGCTGACACATCATCAGTTTGGCAGGTTACTGGGTCAGATTACCTTACGTTAAAATTTGGCTACATAATCAGTTCTTTTGAAACTTTGATGGTTTTGCTGGCCTAAAAAAGTTGGTTTCCCAAAACGACAGAAGTCTTGACCAAAGTCGGTTACCTCCTTATGCTGTTAGTTCCTTTTGAATTTAATGAATCTACAGGGTTGAATTTAAACGGCTCACAACTTGTCTCAGGTAAGGAGGGAAGAACTGCTTCAATTTGCTCAAACTGCAATTACTGGGCTGAAAGTGATGGCTGATGTGGCAAAGTAAGTCAAAAAAAAATCTTTTATAGTTTGCACGTGTTATGCGTAGGACTTTTACATGATTGCTTTCCATAAAGTTTGCATAATTCTGTCGTTTAATTTAGTGATAATAATCCTTTACCCTGTGTTCTTTCTTCCTTAAAAAAAAGAAATACCTGCTGATGTACTTCTTATTAAGTTATTGTTTATAACCTTTATTTTTGTGTAAGGGCTAACTTTTATTGTGTCTATTGCTTGTTTGTTCTGCCCTCAGAGTAGATTCTGAAATTTCACAAATACAGCAAAGCTTGGATACAATGAAATGCCATAAATCTGATGGTGAGAGCAGTGAGAATTCTTTTGAAGAAATAAACAGTACATCATCAATGGTAAAAATCTCAAGTTACTGTTAATCTTCTAAATCATGTCTTAATTTCAACTTTTAATTGGGTCTAACATTTGACAAAGAAAACTTGCAATTAATTTAGCCATATTTGGTAAATGTTCAATTGAAGTTTTCGGATTATCAAAGTGTTTAAACATTGTAGACAGCAGCTTAAATTTATAAAAAGCACACTTTTCTTGACGCAGGATACAAAAGAATCTGTTGCCCATATTCAACTGTGCTGCAGATTGAAGTCACTTTTATTAAAAAAAAGTTTGTTAAAAAAAGGGGATACACCACAGACTCATTTTCAGGAAGTATGGGCCATCTTAGTCTTGACTCTTGATCTATAATTTTTATGGAAGTTTATCCTTCTTTTTAGCTTATTGAAGGATTATATTGTCTGATTATCTAATTATTATGTAGGTTGATAAATTAAAAGTTTTGTTAGAATCTCTTCATAACTCGGCCTACAAAACTGAAAAGCGTATGTTAGAGCATAGGTAACCGTTTATCACTTCTTTTTGCCTTCGTATTTATGTAACTGTATGGGTTTCAAGGGAAACTAATTAGATTATGTGCATTTAATTTACTTTAATTGTCTTGCTTTATTTTTGGCTGCTCAAGCGGGAAGTTTTAGTTGGGATGCTATTTATTTATAAGTTATAAAGCTTCTGCAAGAACCAAACATGCTTATAAGGGTAAATTAGGGGTGCTCACTTTGAAATGTTAAGGACTTGAACTAAAGAAACAGATGATAGGATCTACCATTCTGTAAATGTTTCCTTGTTTGATCATTTATGATGGATTTGATTTTTTTGGGCAGTGAACTCCTGTACCTTTATTAAATTAATATCATCTGAATGTTTTGGTAGGGAACAAAAGAAAGAAATTCTCACTTTTTGTGTAGCTAGAACCAGTGAAGTCAGCCAAATTGAGAAGGTGTGTTGGTATTTTATAGATTCCGTCATCTTATAATGAAGTTTAGCAAATGTGCTTGTTTGTTGCATCAGTTCTTTGCATGATTGGAAATTATTGGTGTTCCAGCTATAACAATAATAATAAAAATCAGGGGTAAAGTACATTGGTCCCCCCCCCCTCTCTCTCTCTCAGTAGTGTAATTTTACGTGTTTTGCGTCTGAAATTTTTTATGTCTAAATATACCTGTTTTCGTCTGAATTTTTGAGCGCCTCCCCGCACGTTTTTGTTCAAGCTTCGCCACTGATAATAGTAGTAATAAAAAGAATAAGAATAATAAATACACTCTTTTTATTGAGCCAGTGATGGAAGAAACCCTCTTGCCTGCCTGGCTTTTTTTAACATATTTTGATAACATCATAAAAACATTATCGCTTGTGTTTTATTACTACTTTACTAGTGATGATATTTTCAGGATTTGGAAGCTGAAATTAGTGCGATTGAAAAGCAAAGGGACAAACTTGAAGCTGAGCTGAGAGAGGTAGCCTTCTTTCTTTACAATGATGTTTGTCAAATGAAATACAAACATGAAGAAAAAACTAGGGCACATTATGACACTAATCCTGTTAGCAGAGAGTGAATTTTAAAATATTCTACACTTTTGCAGTTTAAGTTTGTGAAACTTTATTTTGAACATAACATTGTTATGCTCCTTTAATTTGTATCAGTAATTATAATCAATACTAATAAGCACCATTATAACAATATTGTCTGATTAGACTGTGTGTTTAGGTCAAAAGCACATTGGTTGATGCAATAACTCGTCTTCAAGATGCCAGAGAACAACGCTTACAGTTTGATGAAGATAATAATGACTTTTTTCTAAACCTAAAGGAAAAGGTGCGATTTTCTTAGCATATATTCTTCAATGTAGATCACATTTAGGACATGGGTTGTGTTTATCCCAGACGTGTCAAACAGAAGAAACTTAGCTAACACATTAATACAAGCATCCTCCTGAATTGTTTTATTCACCGATTTATATAATTATCGTAATAATCTTGTTTTTTTAATCACCAACACATCAAATAATAAATGCTACTAGTTTTGTTGGTGCAACCTGGCCCGGCCCGTTTAACCCATCCATCTTGTCACTTCTAATAGTTTACCCACATAAAATCTCTCTTTTGTGATATACCCTTATATTATGTAAATGATATTGCATAGGAAGATGAACTCTCAAAGGCAATTGTTTCATTTAGAGCAGAAGCAGATGCTTGTAATGCATTTATTAATTTTCTGGAATCTACATGGGATTTCCAGTCCTCATTTGTGAATCAAAGGGACAAGCAAGTCAAGTATGTACATTTGTTTGATTAATTTTGGATTTTATATATGCTCCTAGTTCATCGTGTATCATATGACACTTTATGATTATGAATTTTTTTTTTGCATGTTTAAGTGATCAATTGCAGAATCATGAAGCATACATTGTAAATGTGGTTTCTAGTTTCTTAACTACATACAAGGTACTTTAAATCTTATCATAATAACTATGTATTTTATTATTTTTTTTATAATTCCACCTGCTTTGGTAATACTGAATCTTTTAGGATCAACTGGAGCCTGCTATTGCCAATTTGAGGAAGCTGCTACAGAGCTTGAAAGGGTACATTTGTGTACTCAATAGCATAAAACGCGCAAAATCGTTTATAACATTTTTTAAATTATGCTAGAATTTGGTCTATTATAGGTATCAGTATGTAATCGATCCTGATGAAGAATTTTTGCAAGATACCAAACAAAGGGTTAATATTGAGCAGGAATATCTTGATGCAGAAGCCAAGGTGTGGTTCCACCTCAGCATTTAAATGCTATTAGTGGTTGATTAGTTGCATTATACCTTACATTATCTGTTAAAATTGTGCAGGTTGTAAACATCTTTAATACAGTGGAAAGCATTAAAGAACACTTTTATAGTGCAGTTGATGATGCTTCTAGGTAAAGTAGCCAGTGAAAATCAATCAAATTAGTAATCTTGACACATGACACATTATTTTGTTACGAACACACAACTTCATTATTTTTTTTAAAAAAAAGAGTCTATTCAGGTAGTGTTTATCTCAAGGGTTCAAATAAGAAAATAGTCAATGGGTTTGAAAGTTGCCAAAAAAAGTCAACCCATTCCCTTTTATGCTATCTTCTTATTTCACTTATGTTATCACTTCTAAATATTGTATGTTAAATCTCTGTGCAGGAAAGATATTGAAGAGATTAACAAGCTATTCAGCACGATTGAAAAACTTGAACGTGACTTCAAAATCAACAAAAGGCCAACTTTGAGGATTGAAATTCCAACTGATGAAGATCTATCTTTATTATCTCCATCAACAGGAAGTCCTCAAGGTGTTAAGATTTCATCTCCCGTACGCGTGATGCCGGATTTTAAATCCATATTTTCTCAAAACTTAATCAAATCTCCTAGAAGAAAACCATATATACCCTTAGGCGTGTCCTGTGAAAACTCTCCTGCTTCAACCATGGAAAATGATATTAAACCAACAGAAAATAAACAACAAAAAGTCAAAGTGCAGGAGCCTGAAAAACCGTCACAAGTTGATATAAACGTATCAAATCCGACTTTAAAAGTTGAGAATACAACCTCAAGGAGTGAGCAGTTACAAGTGCCAGAGAGCCAAGAAAGCAAAATGTGTGAACATGCTACATTAGACCTTGATAAAGAATTGATGACATCAGCTTTGAAAAAAGAAACCGGTTTGAATACTGAGACTACACAAAGCGGGCCCGGAGAAACACCTGAAGCCGCTACAGGTAATGGCGAAAAGTTAGGCCTGTAAACGAACCGAACGAATACAAACTGGGCATGTTCATCTTCGTTCATGTAACTTTAACCGAACACAGACAATTAATCGAACACATTTTTTTGTTCATGTTCATTCGTTAAGAAAATGAATTTGTTCGTGTTCGTTCGTTGAAAATCTTATTAAACATAAATGAACACAAACGAACAAGTATATATCAAGTATCCAATAATGTTAGTGTTGACAAAGACATATAAACTAGTGGTTCAAATGTACATGATTCATTAAAAAATTTGTCATATTTATATATTTGAAATTTCTGTTAATTTTTAAACGGACAAACATATATAGACGAGCATATATGAACACGCATAAAGAAAAGTTCACGAACGTAAATGAATGAACAGAACATGTGTTCATGTTCATTTTTATAATTAAATGAACAACAATTTTGGTTCATGTTCATTCGTTTATCAAATAAACGAACATAAATGAACTTCCTGCCGAAAAGTTCATTGAATGTTCGGTTTGTTTACATGCCTACAAAAAGTTACTACTCTAGGATGCTATAAAATGGGCGGGTCATTGTAACGGACCAAAACAATTTCGGGTCAAAATTGGTAATTTCTGGTACGGGTTGACCCGAAACACTTTTTGTCAGAATTATCTCTTTTTTTTTTTCTTATAGATAACTGGTACAATATGTTTACGTTTAACTAAATTATACTATTTTATAGTATAATATTTTTTTAGTACAAAACTACAAACGTTTATGAGAGTTATATGCCATAAAATTATAAAAATACTGTTTTGGCAACCTTTGACCCGTTTGACTTTTAACTAGCTATGCTCAGTTTGACCTGTTAAAAGATAATACATAACTGGGGTTGACTCATTCGTAAGTAGCGGGTTGAAAATTTCACCTCTTTTAGACTCAAACGCCAAAATACCAGAATTGCCCTTGGGTGCAGAACACTTAAGTGGGAATGAGAAGAAGTCAGTAGACCCTGATGAGAAACTGTCAAATTCAAACTCAGAAATCAAGGAGAAAGATCAAGTTTCTACAGAAGATATTGCTAGCAGGGAACCTGATGAAGTTGTGCAAGAACAAAAAGATGACAGTTATCCTCACAAAAATGACGAAACTAGCCCTGGTAAGTCGGAAACCTTTTGACTTGTCACAATC
Organism: Bidens hawaiensis; assembly: GCF_021521415.1. Classification (NCBI taxonomy): domain Eukaryota; kingdom Viridiplantae; phylum Streptophyta; class Magnoliopsida; order Asterales; family Asteraceae; genus Bidens; species Bidens hawaiensis. The sequence continues at coordinate 813,176 of NW_027491178.1, read as the reverse complement.
TGTCCCACATTGGTTATGCAGAAATAAGCGGGTCAACAGGTGAATTTAAGAGGTATACCTTTTAAAATACATTTTGGGTTTGTCTCATTCGAGATATTACATAACCCAAAATAATTCGCTACTTGTTAATGATTTGAAATTGTCATCTGTAGTTATTCATCGGGTCCTTAGTTTCAAATATTTTGTATTCTAATTTTGTTTTGCAATATGATTCACAGGTGAGGGTGATGGCTTTGACAGTAAATAAGGAACACAAAGCTTGTGATTTCATAAGATGGTATACCTTGCAAATAATAATATATAAATTTGTTATAGAAGAAAAGCCCAGGTCCAGTTTGTGTTGGCTGAGCAAAGAGTTCATCAACTTTCTTAATGTTTATAAAACTTTCTTTATATATTTAGAAAAGTCCCTTTTGTATTTAGTTTCGGAAATTCACATTTTAATCGATTTATGTCAAGATCGAGAATTTATTATTTATCGTTGTTGCAAGTTCAATTTCTGACTTGACTTTCCGACTCAAATCACTAAATCATATCAAAGACCAAGTTGTGTTAATGACCTTGAAAACTCCCGGATACAATTTGACGCGTAAATCTCCATTCGAATACAAGAAATATTCACACAGCAATATTATGTTCAACCAACAACTCATTAATATGTTGATATCAAACTTATATATATAAGTTTTGGGCTTTTGACGTGTGATTATATTGTACGTGTAAATGAAAATGATTCACCAATCGACAGCATGTTCAAATTGAATAGTAGCAAATTTAGGAGTGACCTTTGAAAATGTTCGGTTAATTGATGTCACTCGAGTATTGGATACATATATACACATAAAACGAGCATGATATACTATATGCCACCATAGATTACCCGAGTTGATCCATCTAAGTTTCAACATGTTACACTGTAAACATAATATAAACGGGAGTAAACATTAAAATAATTGTAACTTTGTGTTTAAATTAACATAAATTGATAATAAGTGGACTATAATTTTTGTAATTTACATATTCAGATTTCGTAACTAGCTCATATATCAACAGTGGCGGCCCGGAAACTTTTTTTATGGGAGGCGGAACTTTTCAAGGGTCGTTTGATTATATAAATATATTATTGTTACATATGGTTAATCACAGAAATTATAATGAGCAACATATATTGTACTTGTGAATTTTTAGAATTTGAAATATAAAGGAATACAGATATTTTGAAGTGTTCTCTATTCCCCTTATTAGCTCTTTAATTTGTTATTGACATAAAAGTAAATGATGCATGACATAACGTAAATACAAATAGAAGTGGATAAACAAACAAAATAGGAAACTTAATCAGAACATAGTGACAGATAAGTATTACCATTTTTAAGCCACGTCCCTTCAATTTATTACACATGGCTCTTATATTCGATTATAAATATATACAATCTCCTGGTTAACCTTATAAATGTAAAATATATTATTACTTCCTATATTCGAAAGAAAGAAATGAATTTGGATATCATGAGGTGGTTGAAGCATGAAAATATAAAAATAAAGGGTCAAGATTAAGTAAACACATCTGATTAAAATTGTACTTGAACGAAAGCGTGCAAACATATATAAATTTCGAATTTTCATTTCTCTTTTTCTTTTCCTAGGAATAACTTTTCTTCTTAATTCCCCCTTTCCAACCGTTTTTCAAACATTTCAACAATTCATGTACAAATCTTGAAAAACCAAGGCAAAGTTCAAGAAAAACATATACACCCATCACCAATTTCTTTTTCTAGGACCTTGATTGTTGTTCATACCTTTAACCAAAAACCCACATTTTCTTTAAAAGAGTTACCCAAAAATGATGAACAACATGAAGCAATTACACAAACAAACACAAACAAATCAAAGAAGAGATGAAGAAATGCCTAATAATCAACCACAACCATACTCACCTAAATCATATAAACAACAACAAACATCATTATCCAGAAGACCCTTAAACTACCTCTTCAACGAACAACGTTTTCTCTTCATCATCATCGGTATCATGATCGGTTCCCTCATATTCATATTCCAACCATCGTTATCCGCCATCACCACCACCACAGCCTCCACCACCTATCATATGCATTCCCATGTTATGCCCTCAATGCCAAGATCAATTTCAATCTCCCACCGTGATAGACCGGTCATCCACCGCCCACCAACCACACAGGTCCCCGTTGGCATCACCCGGAGGAGGATGCGAACGTTGGTGACCGGTGGGGCAGGGTTTGTGGGTAGCCATTTGGTTGATGTTTTAATGGCTAGAGGAGATGAAGTTATTGTGATTGATAACTTTTTTACTGGTAGGAAAGAAAATGTGGCACATCATTTGGATAATCCTAGGTTTGAGTTAATTAGACATGATGTTGTTCATCCTATTTTATTGGAGGTTGATCAAATTTATCATTTGGCTTGTCCTGCTTCTCCTGTTCATTACAAGTACAATCCCATCAAGACCATCATATCCTTTGCTAAATCTTGTTTTTATTCGTCAAAAAGATTGTGTCTTTAATGTGTTTTTGTAATCTTTTGTTGGTTTCTTGAAAAGGGTATTGCTTAAAACACTTGAAAATGAGATAAAAAGACATGCTTTGACTTTTAAAGGGTCAACGCAGAGGTTATCAATTTTATTTTATTTGGATTCCGTAATGAGAAATTCGGCATTAGTATCGTTTGTGCTCATAGTATTGCTCATTATCATGCTTATCATGTTCAATAATTTGAAAAGGATCAAAGAAACATGAATTTTAGAAGTTGTAACTCATTAGTTGACCTTAAAAGTCAAGTGTGTTTCTTTTCATGGAAAAGGGTATTGGTTTATATTAGAAGATACCCTTTTCAAGATTAATGTAGTATTCTTTTAGAAATTGAAGTACTTTTGGTCTCCTTGACTCGTATCGTTACAAGACAAATGTGATTGGCACTCTGAACATGCTCGGGCTCGCTAAAAGAGTCAAGGCACGGTTCTTAATCACAAGTACTAGTGAGGTTTATGGCGACCCGCTTGAGCATCCTCAAAAGGAATCATATTGGGGGCATGTGAATCCAATAGGTGAAGCTTTACATCTACTATCTTCCTTGAATTAGTAACCTTTGCACCTTTTGTTTTGTTTAAGATTTATGATGATATATCATAGGTGTTAGAAGTTGCTATGATGAGGGGAAAAGAACAGCTGAAACATTAGCAATGGATTATAACCGAAGTGAAGGTGTCGAGGTGATTTTCTTGTCCTTATTCATGTCAGAACTGTACAGTTAAGCATGATTAAAAGAGTGTATTACGTGTAGAAAAACTATGTTTTACACTACAATCATGCATTTTTCAGGTTAGGATTGCACGCATTTTTAATACATATGGTCCTCGGATGTGTCTAGATGATGGTCGTGTTGTTAGCAACTTTGTCTCCCAAGCCCTTCGCAAACAACCCATGACCGTTTATGGTGATGGGAAGCAAACCCGAAGCTTTCAGTATGTCTCGGATTTGGTACAATGTTGCTTTATGTAATGATATTTTATTTTAATGTTGAATAGACTGTTACACAAGTTTCCTTTAATTTTTAGGTTGACGGACTCGTGGCACTCATGGAAGGCGAGCATATCGGACCATTCAACTTGGGCAATCCGGGGGAGTTCACCATGTTAGAGCTTGCTCAGGTTTAATTCTTGTTTTAACCAAGGAACCATAGTTGGACCAAAATAATGAACCATTATTTAACTATTTAGTGTTGATTCCTTTTTAGGTGGTTAAAGAGACTATCGATCCGAATGCTGCAATAGAATTCAGAAGGAACACTGCTGATGACCCTCAAAAACGGAAACCGGATATTAGTAAAGCCAAAGAGTTGCTAAATTGGGAACCCAAGATACAACTCCGAGACGGTCTGCCACGAATGGCATTAGATTTCAAAAACCGAATCTTAAAAGAAGACGAAGGGGAGGTTGACAAATAAGACAATCTGTAACTATAAATTTGGTTAACTTAGTTGTGATATAGCGATATACAACATGATCACGATGGCATTCTTCCTCTGGATCCGGAGGTTAGAATGCATGTTAGATTTTCGTTTTGCAGGTCTTTTTGACTTGAACCCTTTTGCGGGTTGGTGTAATGGCTTGATGTTAGTTACTAGATCAAGATGTATGATTCATAGTAGAGTTAATGGCTTAATTTGTACCTTAAGAAACATTAGCTATAAGTCTTACTAATCTAACAACAAAATACACTAAAAACAGCAATGCAGACAAATTCATAACTTCCCAATTAACCAAAACTGAAACAAAACATCATATAACCAAACAACCATAATCTCCATAAACCGAATAACCAATCCGATAATCATAAACGAAAAACATAACCAAGTATCAAAAATCTAACCTTTTTCCTATATACGGATCCGCCTCATCTTCACCTCAACTCTTGGCATACGCGCGCTCACTCGCCACCTTCCCCGCAAACGCCTTCGTCGCAACCATATTATCATCAAAATACTTCGTATACGGGTGCCCTTTCGGAACAAGCCTCCTATACTTCCCAAAATTATTTTCCGCGTCATCGTTCTTCCCCAACAACGTATAAATAATCCCTTGACATAAATACGGCCTAAAATCCCTCGGTTCCTCCTTCGACAGCTCCTCGTAAATCTTTATCGCGTCATTATAATCCCCTCGAATCACCCGAATTTGCGCCAACAAAAGCTTAAAATCCCGAACCTCGTCTTTCTTTTTCCTTTTCTTACACAACTCAATCGCGTCAACAATCCGAGCCTCGATACTTTTCAATTTGTCAACCGATTCGCTCGCGGACGCCACCATTACTAATCCGTGATACGCCTCAACACGAAACGGATCCTCCTTTATAATCTCCTCAAACCCTAGCTTCGCGGACTCGTGATCGCCAGCGTATGAATTTAAATGATGTTTAAGTAACTTCCACTCGCCGTCTTCCGGTTCGACATCGATTAACTGGTTTATTAACCCGATCGCTTCCTGGACTTTACCGATTTTAATTTTGATTTCCATTAGGTTTTTTAGGGCTTTGGCGTCTTCAGGATGGGTGCAAAGACGTTGTTCTAGGGTTTGTTCTTCTTCGTGTAATTCGGTATCGGAGTTGAGGGTTTCAACGGCGGCGGGAGGTGGTGGTGGGGCGGCGATGGAGGGTTTGACGGTGAGGCGAGAGAGAAAGACGGCGGCGACGGTGACGCCGGTGATGAAGGTGGTTTTGAGGAAGGGGAATGGTTTAGGGTTTGTGGGTTTTGGGATTTGGTGGTGTTTGGAGGATTTGATTGGGGTTATGGATGTGAATGATTGTGGTTTGGTGAAGGTGATGGAGTTAGGGTTTGATGGGTTACGGCGGTGGTGGTGGTGGTTGAGGGTGAGTGGTTGTTGACGGCAGGTGAGAGCTAATTCCATTTGGGTAGTAACGGCGGCGGTGGTTTTGAGGTGAAGTGTTAAACCCTGATGATAGGGGTGAAGGGTGGAATATGTTCTAAAACCTCTCACAAGGAATAAAGAGATGAGAAAATATTTATTATTATTATTTCTTTTAATAGGAAAGACTCGGGATTACCCGACAAATGATTCAACCTTCGGTCTGAAAAAGAACTGAACATGGTGTTCGGGTTTACCCGCCCAGGAGGAAACACGTAACAGAGAAAATTATCAGAATAAAATGCTTCAGGTGACTTGAACCAACGAACTCCAAAAAGGTTTATTTATGTGACTTGGTTCAAGTTCAAATCTACTCTTGTTTTAGCCCAAAAATGATTTCTTTGAAATTTACTTGGTTGTAGACGAGTTGGATCTGCTTGATTTGTTAATAATATGAGTTTAAGCTTGACCATGACCTCGTGTGATTCAAATCGTTTAAGTTAATTAACCCAAAATTATGTTTTTCTGTTTAAGAAGTGGTGTCAATGTGAAAAACCGTTGTGATATATGGAATTTCATATCAAGTAATATTGTTTTTTTTTTATTTTGTAAGTAAAAAGGTTATTTATATGTAATATATGGTTATTCGAATAAGTGTCTTTTAAGAGGTCCAACATCTTGATATTTGATACGGGAGCATTGGGTTTAATTGGACCTACATAAAATCACATAACCTTTCATTTCGGATTTTGAAGTCTTTGCAAATCTAGTCTTTTGCTAACCATTTGATTGCTACTAAGATGTGCATCAATATTTACTCTAATACAGACATTTTTAACTATAAAGCTCTTCTTTTATTCAAAACAAATACAAGGTTAATGCCAGGTAGTGACAAGATGGTAGTTAGCTACTTTTTGTGTGCTTTGTTGTGAAACAAGCCTAATAGCCAAGTAATATGACAAAGAGATGTATGGAGAAAGGGAGAGATATTATTAATAAGGTGTATATTACAATGAGGTATAATAAGATGTTATATAAGAGAAGATAATTTGGACAATAAGCCTAATTTATATTAAGTATTGATAACCACCATAATATATATTTATAACACCCCCCCTTGGTTATCAACTTAATACGCTTGGAGATGCTGCCTCATTAAAAACCTTGCTAGGAAAACCCAGTGGGACAAAACCATAGCTAAGGGAAAAAGAGTGCAACGCGTATTGTCTCCCCCTTATTTATATATCCGTCAAAATGGTAAATATCGATCTTCTATGAAATTGCCCAAAACTTTTGTAATCAATCATTTGCGTCTTCGTTCGTTGACATTTGAATCCTTAAGTTGAATGATGTTGTATGATCTTCACGTGAAAACTTCTATTGCTTCATCTGGTAAACACTATGATCCTGTTGTGCTTCTCTGCATCAACAAGACTAACCAAACTTGTTTTGATGGGTTAGTGAATTATAAACACATACCTTTCATACCTGAAATATATGTTTTAACCCATTCTGATGTCTCCTAGCAGGGCACATGCCGATAAATATAAATAAATAAAATAATAATCATATATAGCTAACAGGACAACATAATGCACATACTCATTTAATTATGGTATTTCCGAACCAATAACATTTCATATTTAGATAGACAGTGATATAGAGTCATTGTTAGACATCCTTTAACATGCTAAATATGATTAAACTTGTCCATGGTAAAATGTCTCAACATTTTCTAAATGCACTTTGATGGATTCATAAGCATATAATTACACATCTACTCGAACTATAAGTCGAACAATAAGCACACTATGTCAAGGTCTTTCAAAAAGAATTTTCTCTTTAAAAGATCATAAGTTTCTCTTTGTGATATGTACATCATTGTAAACTGTGATTATAATGACCTTCTAAGAGTGAAAATTTGATAAAAATATGGCTAATTATATCCAACTTATCTCCCTCTTTATCAAAATATCTCTTGAGTTGTGTCAAGCTCAATCCAAATAATTTAGTCCATACGTAATAAGCTTAAATCCATGCATTTACCAATCCATCATGGACTTCTTTCAACTTGACAAATGATGCATATGCATTCACTTTTCCAGAATTTTTGTTGCATAAAATTTCTCATTAACACATCATTTTGTATCACATATCAAAAATCCATATTGTATGCTTTATTTGTTTATTGAGATATTTTACTCATCACGTACATTCTCTTCTATGTGTATGCTTGTTGATGCACATAATCAGTTAACTTTTCAAGTATTCAATTACCTTAGGAAACTCTTCAGGAGTTCCATTTATGTTCAACATATTCAATAATCATAAGATATTCAAATATGAATCTGTATACAACATGAGTCATAGTATTCTCGAGAATTTAATTTACATGATTTGATAATTCAAATCCTTCGAAGACTTTCTTGTAAACTTTCAGTATCAACTGAATCACAATATTTATTAGACGCATATCAATTATCTCTATTTATTACCAGACTATTTAGATATCAGAAAGTCATTGCTTCCACTGTTGGAGAATGTGTCTCCTCATAATTAATCATAGGTCTTTGCAAAAATTCTTGTGCCATCAATTTTTTCTTATATAACTTGATGAATTTTCATAACTCGTATACAATACCCGTTTGTATCTAACACATTTTACAACTTTAGTTGTACGGACTGTTGGCCTAAAAAACTTTCCTTTAATTAGAGAATTCAAATATGCCATGTTTGCGTCTTTCCACCTTGGCCAATCATTTTTACAGGCAAATTTAGAATATTGATCCTCATCATCATCATTTCAAGCGCTAGTTATACATATATATAAAAGTATAGCGACGTCGACTTTATTTCGATTCCATATATCTTTGTAGATATGATACAATATAATTTATTGAGAGCTCTTTGTTTTCAGGTACCTAAGGTTCTTCAAGAACCATCATGTTTAATCTCTTTCAAGAGACCTTTTAGTGCACCTCGACTTGACCATATTCATTATTTACTCCAATTTTCGAGGAAATTTACCTTTGGAACCGATCATTCTACCACGCTACACGCGTGCGTTAGACTAATTATCAATATGCGTTGTCCTTCCGAGAAATTTATGAATTGGAGCATTAGCAGTTTGTATAGGTGTCTTAGTTAGACACTCTCTTTTGGTCAGTGAATCGTCTGATAATTGATTCGCTAATCTTTATACATGAATTATCCTTTGAACTTTTAGTTCATATAATTTAGTTTGAGGATCAATGATAATTCATTTTAATTAAATTTGTTTTCCAACTGCTTTATTTCCCCCCCTAATGTTGGGAATGTTGATTCACTGAAGTGAAAAACTAATGAGCTATAAACAAATATCATAACGGCTCTAAGTAATTTTAGATATTGACATAAATTCCCAACTTCCTTTGTGGCCTCATCTTTGTGTCTTGTGGTGGAGTAATTTCAGTATATGACACACATTAGATGAGGAATACTTGGTTACTGACCAAAAACCAACTACAATGGGGAAGAAGTATCATAACTTGTTTGGCTTGATGTGAATTAGTTTTTAAACATGTAAAATCATATGTACTCAAATACAAACATGAACCTTTGTTCTTGTGATAATTGCCTTTGCAACTAATTATAGACGTTGAGTAATCGTCTTAAACAAAACAATTTATGTAAGAATATAATATGTTATGAAGTTCAACACTTATTCCATATCATTATTAACTTGGGAATCAAATTCATTATTATAACTGAATGTAAATATACCAATATGGAATAATATGCTTGCTATCTTATTAGCTAAGCCACATGTCATGCAAACATCAAGTTGCAGTCTTGATAAATATTTAGGCGATGCATCGATTTTCAAAACACTAAATGGTATCATGTTAGGATATGTGTATCCTTTTCTCAATTCTATAACATCTAGGGATTCACACCCTCCTTCAGTTGGTAAATAAATGATTTCCCTTGAGAGCTATATTACATGTATAATAATTATGAAGAATCTTTTGTTTCCTCAATAAATTTCACATCATTGACTTTGTGTGGTCTAACCGGTCACGCCATAAGATAATCATGATCTATAAACTTCAGGTTTATGATCGTATATGTATCATGCTTCTTTAGTGCAAGATTGTAAATATGAGTGAACATTGTATTATCGTTTCAAACGATCATGTGATTTCATTTTTGCATTTCCAGATTTTGTTCTCATATATGATCAATCTCTTTGTCACATCTCATATATGATCAATCTCTTTGCCATATGTGATGGTCGATCTCATTACTAGCATGACCAACATTATAATTTCAATTGCCGATCTCATTATTAATATAATCATTGTTACAAATTTTCTATTATATCCATGATCGCAACAATCAGTGTGTATTCACATTCACTTTGGGGAATGATATCAAACCAAACACTTTTCATGGCTTATTCATAATTTTCTCGGACATAGATACAAAATCATTTCAAACCCTTCATACGTTTTAATGATATGCTACTTCAGGAGCATATTTGAGGTTTGACAAATGAAAAATGGTCTTATCCGGTTTTTCCTCATAATTAATCTTCTCTTCATATATCAAGTAATGAGAAGTAATTATATGCCCAAGTCATGCAATTTTTTATTTTATTTTACCCGGTCTAAAAACTTACGACCTTTTGTAAATCAATAATGAGATTTGAGAAGTATGACACTTCGAGTGTCATATCAAAGCACCCTTATACTCTTTCATAAGAGTGATGATCAACCACAACTTTGGTTTTATTGTTCAATTCAATTCAATCAATATAAATATAACATTAGAAGGTATGCTTTAATAGTATCATACATGACGTTATTACTTACCACCATATAGAATGAGTTTAACTAACTTATTAAAATAACATTTTTATCACTTAAAATCAAGCATATAGTTTATGTATCAACGTATCACGGTATAATCAATCAATGCTATATCTTAAATATAAAATTTTCTAGTCTCTATTCATTCTCTTAGAGAAATATACGAACCAAAACAGTAATAAATAAATATATCACTGACCATATAGAATAATGAATACTTATTCAACCAAAAGGGAAAAAACACAATACCTAGTTTATCAGGTATTATATGAACATTTATCATCACAAATATTATCTTAGGTATCTAGAATTTAAAAGATTTTAAAATTAATCATGACAATCCTTCAAAAATATGTTAATTTCTCCTTTCTTTTTTCTTCCTGGTTTAAAAAAAAATTACTTCCAAAAGTTTTGCTTTAATATAAGCATTGTTTTTACTCAATTTAAACTAACATCAAATAATACCAAATATCAATATTATTTCACAATATATAAACACCATATTATCATAATCATCAAAACATACCTTTCACAAATATCCATATTATAAACTATGATGGATACAATTAGTCACATAATACACATAAATAAATCTTTGAGCCAAAATATTATTAATCAATAAGAGGAAGTGATGTTTTACAATCAAAAGTGCCCGGAAACCACTGCTTTTTGTTTCATTGATTTACAACCTAAAAAAAATTACTTTATGATATCACAAAATTAATTGCCGTTATCACTAAAAATGAATTCTATAATGGCTTTGGATGATAATAAAACAAACTTTGACTAATCATTCCATTAAAATTTAGATAGATAGGAAATAAATCCCATGAATATTTTTGAATGCAAAATAGTATCAAATCAATATGTTAAATAGCTATATTAAAATTTATTAAAAAATATCAAAATACTGTAAGCAATAAAACACCTTCTGTATAACTTAAAAGTAAATCTTAAATTATTTTATTAGAATAATGACACATGAAATATTATTGTTATACTTATCTAAAACCGATTAGTCAGATTAAAAATTACTAGGGATATTTTAATCAAGCTTGTTATGGTCGGATTGATTTTAATGGTATATCCGGACAAAAAAACTTTAATTTTACACTTTTTAGTTTTTATTGTCTTCTTGTAAATGAAAAGGAGAATTAAAATGTAGAAGGTACTAAACTATTAATAGTGGCGTAATCATCTCCCTGAGTTGTGTACACTGTAGTGACTGTACACTTAATTTATTCAATTGGGCCACACGTAAAGTAATAACCCAACTATAAAACAAAGTTTACTTGTGGGCTACATAATGGATGGGCTTTAGAATAACTAGTCATGAATAAAAGTCACACATGTAACCATAGGCCCAGAAGCATTGAAGCTACACAACCAGGCCCATATGATTGTATAATTAGAGGTACACAAATCGGGTTTTTTAAATACCCGGGTTCGGGTATAGAACCGGGTTCGGGTATGACCGGGTACGGGTATGAACAGGTATTGGTAATAATCGGGTCGAGTATTGTCTCTAAAAACCATACCCTATGCATCGGGTTCGGTCGGGTATAGAACCGGTTATTCTAAACCGGGTATTAAAATACCCTGTTATCGGGTATTGAAAAACCCTATTTAAGCATTTTTTGGGTTTTCTTCCGGGTTTTTTAGGGTATATAGATTGGATTTTTAAATGTTTGCACTTTTTAGGGGTATTTTTCTGGTATTTTTAAGGTTTTTTTCAGGTATACATCGGGTATTTGAAATACCCGGTTTTCGGTATTGGAAAAACCCGATTCCGGTTCGGGTTTTCGGGTATTACCGGGTACAAATCTGGTCCGGTTCGGGTTCGGGTTTTAGTGCCAAAATGCATACCGTATCTGTACCCTATGGGTAGGGTCGGGTACGGGTTCGGGCATTAAAAACCCGGGTATTAAAAAAACCGGTTCCGAGTTCGGGTTTTTTGTGCACCTCTATGTATAATTACTAATTTGTTTTGATTAACCTATCAATTTCATTAACATGGTACTAAAAAACATACAATAAAATCCTGCAGCGTCTATGTTCCACATTCATTCATGGGATAAATGTCACTTGCGAATCTTGACGCTCTACCTGTTTAATTAATAAGTTTTGGTCTAATAATATCCAGGGGTGATGTAAGGTGTCCCATTTGTAATAGATCGTGGGTTTAGTCTTATCATGAACAAATAGTGTAAGCTTAGAGTGTGTGAAAGTTTTCCGTTCAAAAAAATATAATAGATTTGATACATTTATTTTAAAAACAGATTTTTTTTCTATTAGCAACTTCAGTTATTTTAAATATATCTATTAGACTCGATCATATTTTCTAATGGAGAACGTGAGAGAGAAAACGAAAACAGTTTTCAATACACAAATTTAAAAAATCAGTTAAACGAGAAGTTTAATTTTAAATTACTAGTAAGGTGTTGTTTGTTTTTCCTCAAAAGCACTTCTGTACCTCTTTTGTCTGCACTGAGAAGAGGACGCGTAGACGTTGGGCTCTGCAGTGTGTTTGTTTTTCCGAAGACGTTTCATTAAAAAACGTCTGCACGTCCTCTTCTCCTAGAAGCATTGTTCAACCCACTTCTCACCTCTTCTCCTCTTTTTCTTATTTTTTTCATCATTGTTCAAGCATATTTCAAAGCACTTCCAATCAATTAACAATAACAATAACAATGGCTGCAATCAGTTGTAGGTATCTTTCACTAACCTGCACAGCAACACCCATCAATCAACAAGACTCCAATTCAGCCACTTTGCCGACCAAGATAATCTTGCCCAACAAGAAGCCCCGGAAATGGTCCACCGGCGTTGCTCCGGGAGACTACGGCGGACCACCCACCACCAAGCTCCGTAAGTACCGGGCACCGGTGTTGCTCCGGGAGACTACGGCAGACCACCCACCACCATCAAGCTCCGTAAGTACTGGGCGGTGAAAAGGAAGACCCTTTAACCTCCGATGAGTTGATCTGGAACAATGATTTCATGCCTCACATGAACGATTGATTGGAGATTCGAACTCGGACCCGACCATGTCCTCTGTTCAGGTTTTAACTTTTAATCCCAATTCAGTATTATTATTATTATTATTATTAAGAATTATATTTATATAATAAAAATGATATTTTGATGAGTTACCATGCATTTTGATGATTACCATTAGTTTGTTCGATTCGGTTTGTTTAAAAACACTCTGTTTTATTTTATCAGTTTGCAGACGTTAAAAACAAACAGTCTATTTCTTGCAGATTGCAGAGGTTTGGTCCACCTCTTCTGCTACAGATGCTTGCAGATGTAGTCCGCAGACTGCAGACGATTTACCTCTTAAAAAACAAACAGCACCTAAGTCATCATGTAATATTCACCAATCATTAAAATCCATGGAAACCAGACACTTTCAAGTTTATATTTGTGCACACAAGAGGTTAATATATTTGAAAAATAAAACCAATGCCTCATGTTTGAGTCTGTCTATTCTAATAAAAACCTATTATTTTTGTTACTTGTCAATATCATAGCCCTCTTTATCTTTTATCCAATCAGTTTTCATATATGGTCCTTATTTTTTAAGTCATTTCAATAAATGACATTAAAATTATAGGTGTATTCCAACTAAATCTGTTACTACATATAATAAGTATTCTCCATATGGATTGACAAGAGACGATTAGTGAATTTTTGAAGTGTTAATTAAAGTGTTTACTATGGTTTATATTCAAAATAAAAAACAATAAACATTTGATTCATAATATGTGAAATGTGAACAATCAAATTGAACTAAATCCTGATAACGTTAGCGGCTAAAGCTTAGCCTTTAATACCTAAAAATACATATGATTTTAAAAGTAAAAGTTTTCGGGTTGACCCGAAACTTAGAATTCGGACCCAAGAACCAACTCGAATTACTTAGGTTCAAGTTCAGGTTAGTATTTTCTTGGTTTCGAGTTTCTTGGGTTAGGTTAGTTTGGGTTCAGGTATGGGTTTTCTTGGGTTGGGTTTCATGTTACCGGAAAAGTGACAGCCCTACTTTTAACGATTATAAATAAGAATCACTCTACCTTCACTTTATGCAACTTTAAATCTTCTAATATTCTTCTAACTCAGAATAATCACTATTATTTGAACATGGTTTTATTGTTAGTATGTATTTTTCATTTTCCTGAAAATTACATTCATATGAAATAAACAAATCATTTTGTTATATTTAAATTTTCGTTTTTTATGTTGCTTGATTATACAATTTTTAGTAGTAAAATATAAAGTCAATTAAAAATTTGTTTTACATAGAATATTCACGACAACAAATTTATCATGATTAATCAATTTCAAATTGTAAACATTCTAAGGATGATTATATCATCAAAGTTCAGGTATATAGTTTTTGGAATAATCATGTTGTTTTTGGATACATGAGCAGATGTTCTCAGATGACATCATATTAATTGATTAAAATGATATTTTATGTGTATGAATATTTTTTTATTAGTATCATGAAAATATATTATCATTTATCTAGAGTTGGTATGTATTTGGAGAACATTTTTTTGTCACACGGACAACTATATATGGCTATATATCAAGAGTTATAAGCAGGCTTATATGTTACTTTATTAAAAGTTACAAGCAGACATGGACTAAAGATTTTGATTCTTGATAAACAATGTATACTTGCTAATACAATCATAAATGTAGGGTATAAGGAAGTTTTAACATATTTGTGTAATCTTAGTTATGTAATTTTAATTTAATTGTAATTGTATTAACAATATATGATCAATCTGTTGACTGTATTTCACTTAATAATCAAAGTTTAAATTTTTAATTACCCGTGTAACACACGGGGCTCAAACTAGTAAATAATAATAAGCTAGCAAAGGAAAATACAAAATGTTATATGACACGTGTAGACACGTGTCTTCACGTAACCGATGAAGTCTATCACACGTCCCAGTGTCCATAAACCTTGTACACCCATAGCCATCTTGTGCTTGCTTTCAAATAAGTTCAGATAGGGATGGCAACGGGGCGGTTTCGGGGCGGGGAATGCCAATCCCATACCCGCCCCGGTTTATAAAACTCATTACCAAAACCGTCTAAAAACCCGCGGGGACTAAACGGGGAATCCCCATCGGGGATTCGGGGAAAACCGCGGGTATTCGGGGAACCCGTCTAGCATAAATGGTTTTTAAACGGGCTAAATTCCCCGTGGGGATCCCCATTTAACCGTCGGGTTCACCGTTTAAAACCCGATTGTAAGAAAATGATACAAAATTACAATACAATATTAATACACAAAAAGTTCAATATCCAAACACATTACACATACAAAAGACATTATTAATACATAAAAATGTTTATTTCTCCCATCACAACGGAAATTAACTTCATGATTGATCCTTCTTACACGTCCATACCGCACCCATTCAACCATTCAAACACTTGTCACGCCGGATTGCTATGATAATCAAACATTAACATATTAATTGGAAACTATATAAGAATCAATGTTAAACCATATTAAAATGTAAACGATAAACCATATATATATGTATTACCTCAATACCATCGTCACAATCATATTCAATAGTTTGGCAATATGCCTCGGATTCTTCTGAACAAGTTGCTATATTCATATCACAAAAGTCAAAAGTTTATATAGTAGCTAAGTTAAAAATAAAAAATAAAATGTTTGTTTACCTTTGATTTCATTCAACAACCAACTTTGGGCGCACATTAACGCTTCCAATGTTTTTGGTTTGCTCTCCTGTGGTTGTGTGTGATGGACCTTCATTGCTTGTATTTGGTGAAGATTGGTTCATACAGTTATTGCTATCGGCTTGTGAGTTATCACCCGGAGATGTTTGTGGTTGTTGTGTGTGTCCTTCCATAAATCCTACGAATAATTATGAAAATGAAAATGTTCTTAGCATCGGATATGCTACAAAAACATCCAAGTAACTACAAACTTTAATACCCAAACAATAGTTCATGAGTAAACATTTATCATGATGGATATTGCAATAAATAAAAACAGCTGCAAATTACTACTCAATGGAAAACTAAAAACAAAATCTAATGTTTCATTACATTAATGGTGACTTCAAATGAAGAACGATATCAAAAATCACCCAACTAAATTGCATAGTTTAGCGCACATACATGAGCAGACATGAATAAACAAGCATAAATAAAACCAAACAGAAATGAGCAAACGTCAACAAACTAAACTCCAGCATTGTTCACTGAACCTTCAGTTCATTCACAGGCCTAAGTATACACAGCTACAAAATGCGAACAAACTGAACTATATCTAAACCATCACTTAATAAATCATTCTCACAATCTCACTTCAAATTTTCATTTAAAAAAAAACAAAAACTCTCGTCACATGAACACAACTACACTAAATCAAACAAACAAACAAGCCGCACTATCCTCCAAATAAACCCTAACAACACCACCATATCCACAAACTCATACATTCCTACTGATTCCACAACGAAAACAAAACTTAGGTAACAAGTGCCACTGTATACAAGCAAGCAAGCGTTTGCAATATACAAAGCCTAACAACTATATAATAATAATAATAATCCAAACTCATACACAAGACGTGTACATTCCTACTAATTTCACAACGAAAACATAACTTAGGTCACAACTAACAAAATCAAAAGAATAATAATAATAATAATAACACATTAGAAAAGCATATCACGTACACAATATCACATTCACAAACTGATTTTATGATAAGAATATCGCATATCACGTACACAATATCAGAATGGGGAACGCCGGAACGGGCTGTGCAGAATGGCGATTGGCGAGTCGGGCGGGAGGTTGTTCTAGGGTTAGGGTAAATGGCCAAATGGATTGGGAAAGTAGGAAAAAGGTTTTAATTTTTAAACGGGTATATTGGGAAAATAAATAATAAATAATATATTATATATAAATATAAAAATTATATTTAATTAAACGGGTTTTAAACGGGTATACGGGGCGGGTATACGGGGCGGGTACAGGCTATACCATACCCGCCCCGAACCCGATTAACTTAAACGGGGAAAACCCGAACCCGGACCCGTCCCCGATTAAGTGTCCCCGAACCCGCCCCGTTCGGGGCGGGTTTCGGTTTTCCCCATCGGGTTTGGGTTTTTTTGCCATCCCTAAGTTCAGACACCTCATAAATGCCTTGTTTTCTTATAATATCTCAAACCTTTTTTAATTAATATAGTTTTATAATAATATTTAAAAATCTATAGCATGAAAACAAATGGAAGAAAGTTTTAAGGTTGAGGTGGCGTATGGATGTGACAAAAACACAATGGGTAAGGTATGGATACAGATTTTGGTGATAAGATAAAATGAAAGTGTGGGTAATTGTTCAAGAATATCTTAAAACATCTTAAAGTTTGGGTTCGAGTCTTAAGACGTAAAAGAATTTCTCTTATAAAAAAGCTAAAATTAAAATGTGTATAAGTTTGTATATAAGAATGTTTATCAAGTTGGTTTTGGGGTTACACGTCTTATTCGAACCAGGTTATTCAAATTATGATTTTCAATTTATTTGAATCGAGTCGAAGTTAAATATAAATCGAATCATATTAGAATTTTTTTTTAAAACAAAAGCAATAAGATCTTAAGGATCGGGGGGGGGGGGGGGGGGGGGGTTGGGTTGGTGTGACGAGATGCCACAATATGTGATAGTTCGGGATGAACAGGGCTGTCGTCCCATCCTTTCAACACCACCACTCTTTAAAGATAATTAACATAAAAGCAATAACAAATTCTGAAACCCCAATTCTACGTCTCTAGGAACCCAAAGGCAAAGCTAAGACTAATTTGTACCCTCCTCCTTAGAGTCCTTAATCCTAATCCTATATCTGTAGACTATAACCCGCGGTCATGTCCTGATAGAGGTGAAAGTCCAACAAACTTTGCCTAATTCGCTTACTCATGCTAATTTGGGTTTGTCTCTAGTCCTCCCTGCCATAGTGAGGACTTCCACGGTTCTTACATTTAAAGAAATTACTTGTTTCAAGACAAAAAAAAAAGTTAATCATATAAATTATAAAATGCCATTATACATTTACGTATAAATATTGTGTTGTACTGGGTATGACCATTTGAAGCCCTTTTGGCTCATTATTCCAAGCATTTGACAAACAAAACAGTAAATAATGTACGTCTAATAGTATTAATCTTGCATAAACTAACAATATTACTACATAATGCATACTCTAAAACAATAGACACAAGTGGATCATTTAAGGCATTAATTTAACGTGCAATAACTGGTTGATGATGTTGATCAAGAAGCAGAAAGTGACTCTGTTTGATGACCCCTTGTTGTGTTGTTGTATGCCTCAAAGAAGCCTTTATTCTCTTTTTCAAGCTCATTCCACACTAAATTCAAATAACATATGAAACATGTGCATAAACATAAGGCCATTGATGTATGAATTAGATTTTTTATTTATCTCAGAAATAAATAACAAAAAACCAGAAATAAATATCTTCATTACAACATATTATTCTTAATTTTTCTTTAATTAATAATAAATAAACTCATAATTTATTTCATTTTCCAGTTCATGATATACTTAGTTTTGGTGTTAGGTCTCTAGTTGATGTCAACTAACTTTAAATAGTAGTTATTTTATTTCAAACTCAATACTATATTTAATTAAGCGGACATTAATGAAATCATGAAATCTGTCAAATTATTTATATTTCTATGCCACAAGCAATTAACTATGGACTACTTTACAACTAACTATGTTTTAGCACGCCACCAATATTATAAACTCCACCTACAATTTAAAATCTATTAAACCAATTATAGTGTACATTTAAAGATATTTGTAAATTTAAATTGAAAAAAAAACAAAAAAATATTAAAACAAAAAACATTTCTGAAAATCTGAAAAGTAAAAAGGAAAGTACCTGTAGAAGTGATTGCAGGCAAGATGTTTGCATGCTTAGATAGAGCTTCCATGCATTGTTCTTTGCTCATATTGAATACTAAACACTCTTCTATTAGATGATGCACCTGCAAATTTATATTCTATGAGTTTGTGTATATGTTTATATATACCTGTTCAGTTTAAAAGGACGGTTTATTCATCTAAATCGTCCTGTAAACTGAACAGTACGTATGAATATGGTCAGAACCGGCCTAAATTGTTTTCCGGTCTGAATTGTTTCAATGAATATGCATGTAAACTATACATATGTATGTGTAATTATATCATATAGAGATAAACTTGATGTATATATTAAGAGAAAGGAAGAGTAATCCACCATGTGAATATATGAAGCAGAAGAATCAGCCATTTTTATTCTCCAAGAAAACCCTTTTGTTTCTCTTTAAAGGTGTAGACCAGATGTATACATCTATGTGTATAATATATATATAGAGAGAGAGGGTGATTTATCTGGGCAGTTCTTGAAAGTTGAAAGTAAACATGAATTGGGTGGAGTGAGTAGCTTATTTGACTTGGTAACCTTTTAACTATTAATGCAAAGTATAACAAAAGATATTTTAAGATTTCAAGGCATTAGCATTTTTATTGTTTTTCTACCACAATAATATGTTATCATAGACTCACAGAACTACATCAATACTGTATTAGAGCATTCTTAGCTTGTGTTCTATTATTATGTAAATAGGTTTTATAAATTATATAGTATGGTATAAGTTATTGTAAGCAGCGGAGAGAAAATATTATACGGGAAATCTAAATTTGAGGTTTCACTATTCACGTCGTATATTTTTTTTTATTTTCTAAAAGTAATTGTGAGTAAATGAAAGAGAATAAATAATGATAAATATATAAACATTTATTATTTAATTGAAACTGAAAAAGAAAAGATAGTTATTATTATTATAATTATATAGATATGGATAAGGAATGAGTTATGAAAAATTTTAATAGATTAGATAAAACGTGGTTTGTGATAAACAAGTAGTTTTTAAAAGTGTTAATAGAGAGAAAACCAATACCAGATTGATTAAAAAATAAAAGTGATGAACCTCTTGTTAATTTGTAAACCTAAACCATGTAAACTAATTAACACATGTAAAATATTTAATTAACATAAAAGTTCTTTCAAAATTTTTTAAAAAATAAGTTAAAATAAAAGCACTTTAAAAAGATAATAGAGTAAATTTTCAAAGTGATAATATAGTTTAAATGACAATAATTAAAATAGTTATATTTAATTGAATAAAGAAATGTAATTTAGGGTAAAGCATGTGGATTGCTATTGTTTTTCAAGAGACATAAGAAGACAACACACCCATATTGGAGATTATATATTATACTAAGAATATATTATAAAATATTGAAAAAAATATTATTTGTAGGAAATGGTAGTGGGTCCCATATCCCACGTGACAGGAAGATTTGATTGGTTAACACATGTTATGAGGATTTTTAGGTTGCTAAGCTTTTCCACGTGGCTCTTACCCACGTGAAGTGGGTCCCAGCTGCGTTCTTCAAAGTCGGTAAAGTGAAAAACATCCCACTTTAAATATAAAAACAATTAATTATTAATGCAATTAGGCCGGAGTCACGGGACTCCAACTAGTTCGGTGTTCATACAATCATACATTCATACCATATGCCCGGTTCGTCCGAGAATTATAATAACTTGGGATAATCATAACTAGTTGAGCTCAAGTTTGACTCGTTTAATTTAAGATGATCATTTTGTTTGTTTGCGCTTAAATGTTTGGGTTTATTGGCTAGTCCTAGACTTAATCAGGCATGACCTAAGCGGGATAATCGACGCGTACATGCCTAGTTGTGCTTGCACAACGAATACATCATTGTTCGCGTGTAAGGCAGGACGAACCAGTGGACTATAATCATAAGCAAGATGGATTGTTGACCTTGAGACGCCACACAAGGCATCGAAAGATTGCTTCGTGATATTAAGCTCGTTTATAGAAGGGTTTAAGCTTAAGTTGGGCTCATCAATATATTTAGTTATTTCCGACTCATTTTTTTTTATTAATAATTACGTATTATTTACTGTTAAGTTTCAAAATAAATTTATATGATTCATAATAGTTTTTAAATTAGTTTTATTTTAACAGTTGTTTTCATGTTTTTATTCTTTTGTAATTATATGTTTTTTGCTTTATGAATTTCCAAACAACCCATCTTCACAATTTGCATTCATCAAAGAGGAATGGTGGTCAATTCTGGCAACATTTTGTTTTTTCACGAAAACTTACGTTACTCTTAAAATAATTAATTGTTTTTATAAATTAACTACATGTTTAAAGATTGAATCAAGAGACAAACCTTTATGGCTTTATTACAATGATGATCAATTTTTATATAATTCCTATTAATCATGCAAACTCAAGTAACTTCTGGTAACATTTCAATAATATACTAGAAAAATTTTCATTGTGCATGTCTCGTTGAATGGACAGTGAGACCCTGATAGGGGCTCAATCTCTTTAAACTTTGTCAAGGCGACAATGCCCCCTGATCCCTGGGTTCGTTGGTGCATGATATTAGAATAGCCATTAATGAAAGTGTATTCCACACCTTCTAACCCGCATATATATTTATGTTTAATTATCTCTAACGTTAAGTAAATTCCAGTTAACCAAAATGACTTGATGGCATTTAAATTACTAACAATGAGTTGTTACACTAGGCTACAATGAGCTAGTCGGTTGTAAACGAACAAATCAACACTGTTGAACGTCATTAGATATGTTAGCGCTTGCCTCTCTCTCAACCAACGGGTTTTGATCACTTGACCGAACAACGTATTCAAATTTCAAATTTCAGTGTGGTTTTAAATTTTTCTTTCAACGTTTTCTCGTAATAATTATTTTATATTTAATCTATAGTAATAATCATGAATTATTGAAAAGTTAATTAACTAATTATGATTTGTAATATTAAATTTATTTCCCACGCCACTGATGGCGACCCATTAACAAATCACGATTAACAATCTGGGGCATTAGGCAATGACCACGACCCGTGATTTCTTTTTCCAAAACTTTACACAAATTGTTACTTTAAACTTTATTGTTTAATATAACAAAATTTTTGTTTTATTTATTAGTTGATATGATGAGTTGTCTATCTACCAAATTATGTTTAATCTGTTTCATATACCCTTATAATCCCCAAATTTTACTTTTAAAGTATTTTTGTATATTTCATATCAGAAAATCAGTTTACAGTTTTAATAAAGAGTATATGTTCCGAAGTGGGGTATAAGTGGAATTAGAGTACATATAAAACCACTATAAGTTAAGGTACATGACTACATACTTAAAACGTTGGTTCATGTTCAAAGTCCACAAATTTATGTTGGACTTCAATGTATACTTGTGTCCCAAAGAAAATTCTTGACAGGTACTTTGAAAGTGTAGGACACAAGTACCTAATTGGACCTCCGACCAATTAGGTGATGACATATGCATGTGTGCATTTCATATGAACTTCAAACCGAAGAGGCAAACTGAATTCTAGTGTGAATGAAAATACACTAGTTTAATTTGTCTCAGAGTGTGTGTTAAAGTTGAATTCATCCTATCACATTGCACCATCCGGGGTGGATAAAGCACATGTTGAATCAATTGACCCTGTTGTGGTGGATGAGCCAATAGTTCCCATTCCTCCATTCAATGCATTTGCTCCACTCCCACAACTGCCCATTAGCGACCGTGACCCAGCTGAAGCCTCATCAATAGCTCCCCAATAACCTGACCTTGTTATGGTGAGCGCGAGTGACGTGGCAGCGGACATGAGGCTCACACCCCCAATAAGCTACCACAACACACAGTCTCACACTATGAAGATCACTAACTATAATCACATAAGTGAAGTTTATTAACTTACGTGAATTTTAATCAAATTTTGAGTTTTTAACATACTAAAATTCCATTAAGAAATTATGTGGTTCTAATGATAGTTTCTTTATGTTCTAGCATTCTTGCCAATATACACATCTATGCACTCGTATCTAAGATTATATTTTCAATTTTCGAAGTTGTGTATTTAAATCACTTTGAACCCGAGACAAAATACAAAAACCAAACCATTCACACTATACAAGTATACATCTAACATTCAAACACGCTCACAATTCTCAGATCACTTTTGTAGGTGTAACAGTAAAACCATTCATTAAAGACAAAATTACAAATTTTGTCCTTTAAAAAAAACGAAATTACGGTTCGTGTCCTTTTTTTAGTTTCCTTGCAGGCGGTGTACTTTAAACTTTTTTTTTTCTACACGTTATGTCCTTTACACTAACTGGGTTAGAAAAACTCAGTTAAATACCCTCACGTGAGGCACATGTTAGGGCATTTTTGTCTTTTCGTCTATACCAGCAAAACAAAACCCCTTATTTGTTTAATTTGAACATTAAACAATCTCTCTCTCTCTCTCTCTCTCTAACACACCACCACCACCACCACCACCACCACCTGACAACCACCCGATAGCCAAAAAATTCGGCATCATCTTCATCTCTCTACAAGAAAGCACCACCAAGGCCTTGGTACCTTCTCCATCGCTTGTGACGACCACTGCCGGGTTAAATACCATATCAGACCCCACCTATATATGCTCTCTCTCTGGCCAACAAATCTGTTAAGAAAGAAGGTGTCGGCGGTGTGGTGTTGTGGTGTTCCGAGGTGAAACCTAGATCTGGTGTTTCAATCGACAAACCCCAGATCCGGGCCGCCATATCCATCGTATGAAAATTCCCACCCACAGATCCACTTGCCTCAAAGTAGTTGTGGGTTTGGTGGGTATGGTGAGGTTGAAGTAGTAGACGGAGAAGATGAAGTGGTTGCCGGAATTTGGTGACGGTAAGAAGCCGGCGGCGAAGATGGAGTTGTTGGATTTTATGAACTGGGTATCAATTGGTTTTGAGTTTTGTTGATGTTTTGAGATTAATTTTGTGCTTGTTTGTTTGTAGAAGAACAATTGTTTCGACTAATCGTTTCTGGGTTTTTGATTTTATGAAATGGGTATTTGATTGTTTTGAGTTTATACTACTGTTTTGAGATTTATTTTGTGTTAATTTTGTGCTTGTTTGTGGTGGTGGTGGGTTGAATGGAATCTGTAACGAGGTGGCCGGAATTTATGGTGGCCGGAATTTATGGTGATGGTGGTGGCTTAGAGAGAAAGAAGGGGAATGTATTATATATATATATATATATATATATATATATATTCTTTTTTTAAATTTAAGGATACATTAAAATTACAATTATGCCCATCACATGTCTGGCACATGTCATACTTAACTGAGTTTTTCTAACCCAGTTAGCGTAAAGGACATAACGTGTAGAAAAAAAGAGTTTAAAGTACACCGCCTGCAAGGAAAATAAAAAAAGAACACGAACCGTAATTTGGCTTTTTTTAAAGGACAAAATTTATAATTCTGTCTTCATTAAAAGCTTTGATTTCTATGAAAAATATCAAGACTTTTCTATTAACATAGAATTTTCTGATTACAGAGAATACCCGTACCGTCTAATATCTCCTGTGAAGAAAGGATGCCTTAAAGCTTCCCGGGCTTTAAGCCGCTCTGATGGGTCGAACCTCAAGAGCCCCTGCAAGAGGTCAATCAGAGCCCCAGCAGAGTGATCCACATGCTGCATTACCAGATTCTGCATTCAAAAGAAATTGTTTCAAAAAAACACAAAAAATGTATACTTAAATGCTTCTGTGGGCCTCTGTGTATGAAAAATAAATACGATAACAATAAAATTTAAGGATTAAAATGCTAATTACCTGCAGGCGTGGAAGTTTCCACACTGCCCTTATGCTTTCTCTTGAAGTTGCACCCTCAGGCCAATCTAACCGTGCACCCTTTCTGAAATACTTTTCAGATCGACGGCTGACAAAAATTGATGTTAACGTTAGGAGTAAAAAGAGGTCATACTTTATTAACAGAAGCAAACACTTTTTTGTCCATCTTTTGATCTTCTATTAAAAGTTCTGCGATTTTCAAGCGTTTGACATGTTCTTTAAACCACAGACATAGTCAGATGCATTGCATGTGACTAGACTAACCTTCAAATCTAACGCCCGTTAAACCAAAGGATGAAAAGTGTGATAACATCTAAACATAAAGGACGATTTCTGTAATTTCCTTAGTTTAAAAAGGATTCTTTAAATTTACTATAAACCTAAAGAACGAAAACTGTAATTTACTCATTTTTTTATTTGAATCGTTTGAAATAAAAAAAAAAAAAAAAAACAACCCAGGTTGACCCGTTTATGAGTAAAGGGGTAGACACTGCCACGTCTAGATATAATATATAAAAGTTTCAGAATATCGTACTCGGCTCTCATAATCATATGTTGAGGAAGCGGCCCTAAAACTCTCTCCATCATGGCAAGATGTTCTAAGTTTTCATGAGTTTGAAACAAAGCCTCACCCTAATTGCAAAGAGGTTAATTTAATAATTTATTTATAAGTTACTATATATAAAATAGAATACTTACAGAGCAAAGTTCAACAAGTATGCAACCGACACTCCACAAATCACATGGATAATTCCATCCAAGGCCTGTTTATAACAAAACACGAAGCTAAAATAACAAAAATGATATTACTTGTTGACACCACAGGATAATATGGTAGACGACACTTACCCAGTATAACCTCTGGGGCCCGGTAATGACGTGTTGATACAACATAACTATGATCCTGATGTTCAAATGCAGTACTCCCGAAATCAATTAGCTTGATAGCACTTGTGTTTGGTAAATTCTTGAAGTAAGAACCGTCTTTTCCAGATCTTGAGAGAAACTTCATTACATAACAGCAGATAAAAACAATAGCCATCAAAAGTTTTGTTCAATCCATAATATTAACAAATTAAATGATATAAATACCAACATTTCCTCAAAGCAAAAAAAAAGTAATTTGTGCGATAGAGAGAGAATAGAAAATAGCATATTAAATAAAAAATTTTACATGAGCATGAACTACATCATACCTTGTAATCTGGCACCTTGATATACTCTGATGAAACCAGGAGAATATTTTCTGGTTTTAAATCGGTATGTATAAGGCGTAGATCATGCATAACTGCAATAAAAACAAGCAGCAGATATTAAAAAACTAGAAGAAAAAACGACGATGACAATATTAGTGATACACACAAAGATAACATGTAAAGGTAACATGGCAAATAATAACATGACTTAACCAGAAAGACACATTTTGCATGCAAAAATTTATATAAAAAGAAATTGCAGAAAACAATAATGGTACAAGTTTTTTGCACACACATGCTACAGATTCCAAAAGTTGTCTGCCAAACTCGCGAACAAGATCAATGGGAAATGAACGGTAGTTGTTTTTGCGAAGAAAATCATATAAACTTGGACCGAGCTTCTCAAAAACCTGTTAAGAAGGTTTTTAAATCTCAAGCATGACAATGACGTGGCGCGTCAATGCCAAGTGCTAAATTTAAATATCAATGAATACTTACAATACATATATGATTACGATAGTCAAACCAATTCCGTATTTGCACACAACTGCAAAGATAAAGTCGTTTTAATTTCTACAACCAAAAAGTTGGAAAGAATTGAACCTACCGTGAGCCACCAACATCGTGTCTTGCAAGCTTCTGCAAAACATCAATTTCAATCATGGCAGCTTCACGATACTTGTTTATTGACCGGATAACTTTAATTGCTACAGGCTCTTTCTTTTCATTGTCTAAACACTCCAAAACTTGCCCAAAAGTACCTAAAATGATTTCATCAACAATTCCAAAAAGAAAAAAGTTAGTTACAAATTAAAATAGAAAAAGAAACAGAAACAAGATAACTAACTTACTAACCTTCACCCATTTTGCTCAATATCCTATCTGCAATTGAGAAATAAAACATCATTAACAAATGTTGTGAATTTTGTCCCTATAGAACTTTTGTGATCAATAGTCCTCTAGGTTTGTATTTTCATTAAAAGATATAAAAAACTTCTCATGGAGCTATGGTTTCTTACATCGAGGAGTTATATTCTCTCCTACTACAGATGTATAATGGCCTTCTTTATCATCAGGTCTCCATGGAGGAGAACCATTGTGAGGTATCCCTTTGTAATATATTGAAGAGTATGAGAAAATCGGGACTGTGCTATTTATAAACTCTTGCCCACAGTATAAAGCTGGATGTACCTGAGTACCAAACAAACATTAAACATTAAAACTAACATCAAATCAATCAAGTCTTGTAAGATTATATATAACATGGAACCAAAGTGTTGGTATATGACATGCATATCCTAACCATATCATATACAAGTCAAAATGATCATATCATTTGTAATTCTAACAGATCCATATTCCTGAATTTGATCATAATAAGTTTATACAAGATTGAACATCCTCATAGTGTTTCATGAAGTTGGATGATCAATGATGTCATGTATGACTATATCAAATATATTTGTGAAACTAAATATACATGACAGGAAAATCAAATCATCGTATCATACTTTATATCTTTATCAAATTCCTCTAGATTAACTGATTATTAATTTGTTATTTAGGGATTACGATTGAGCAATCGCTTTTGCATTGCTAGAATATCTGAATTCTGTGTCATCCGTGTTCATATTCTTCATGATTTTTAATTTTTGTTCACAGAATGTTTGCAGGATCGTGTTAGTTTCCACCGAATATATAGATTTCAATATAACTTAACAGATTAATATGCTAGCACGCTAATCTGTTAAATTATACTACGGTGTATAATTCTGGTAGAAACTAACACAATCCATATACAACAAACATTCCGCACACAAAAAAGTTAAAAAGTCATGAATAATATGAACACAGATAGCACAGCAATTTAAAAACTCAAGTACGGTAAAAGTGATATTCCTAAATCGAAATATACCTAAATAACGTATCAATACTCAATCAATTCAAACAAATTCGTTAAATATATAAAATAACACACGAAATTAAACCTTCGGAGGAGGCGGAACATGATCAGGCACGTCCCAAGCCAATCGAGGCCGTTTCCTCGGTAGTTTATCGACATTTCTGTGAGGAAACTCGATGATCCGTTGCGTCTCCATCACGTAACACGATTTATAAAGCTAAGGTTTGGATACATGTATGGATTGAGATGAATTTGTGCATTTTGTGTTGCAGGAACCCTAGATTTAATTGAGGAAGAAAGGTAACAATGGAGGATGAGCCAGAAAGTAACTGTGGTTAGGTTAGATTGTTAACTCGGGTGTTGGGTTTGACCGTGGTTAGGTTATGGCACGTGACTGCGAGCTTTAGTGGCACGTGACGTGAGTACCGAGACTCCCTTTCTCTTTTTCGTAATTTGGAGCATGTACTAATTTAGAGGTGGGAATAAGTTGGACCGGGCTTGTTTAAGCTCGAGCTTGACTTGTTAAATTGACGAGTAATTCAGGGTAAGTTAGAACTCTACTTGGCTTATAGAAAGATCGGTTTTAAAATTCAAAATGAAGTAACGACATAACTTGTTATCCACTTACTTGTCTCTCTATTTAATTGAGTCCTTTTTATTATAAATGTTAATAAACATATGAAAATTTGTTTATATATATATATATATTATAATTATACTACTATTTATTTTTTATATGCATCATATGGTTATTAATACTTTCTTTATGTTTATAACTATTTTATATATAAATATTTCTTATGCATGTTTATAACTAATTTTAACATAATATATATTATTTAGTGTATTTATACTAATTATCCCGGGTTCTAACCTAGCAATTGTTATATAACTATATATTTTTTATATTAATTAATTAATTGGTTTCTATAAGCTTCAAGCTTACTTGAGCCTAGCGAAGTTCAAACTTGTTCAGACTTGTTTAATGAGCTTATTTTAGGCTCAAGCTTAAGCCCAAACTTGTCGAACTCGACTGAATTTGAGATTTAATGAATTAATCTCGAGTAGCTCATGAGCATATACTTGTTTATTTTTATGTATTGTTGGCGATCACATTAGGTAGTTCGGCTAATTTATAAAACTTTTGGTTGGACGCATGCCAAACAACCCATAGGTTAAAAGTAATCTTGTGTATTGTGTTTAGTTATTTTAATTATGAAATAACAAAAGACATGTGTCAACTATGCAACATTTTATGCAATTTATTGTTTTGTCTAAAAAATCTCCGGCTTGATTGCAAACACTTGAAGCTAAAGGTTACCTACAAGAGAAGTAAGCACAAGTTCAAATTTCTATATTTGTGTTCAAGCTTTTTGATTTCTGATGTCATTAGCAAAAAGCAACATGAGCATGTTCAAACGCGACAATGTTGTTTTTACTAAAACTCGTTTGCGTTTAGCATGCCTTTAACGTTATACTGAATCACTTTAATGTCGTTCTTATCTTTTCTGGTGTTCCTACCATAAATATTATTCACCTAGCCAAACTTTTAAGATTGGAAACTTAAATCACCGGCTACTTTTATAAAAAGTTTATAAAACTCCCTAGGCACAATAACCCATGTACACACAACTGGGCAATTATACATCAAATAGATACGAGCGGGTTTATGCGTCATTAGGAAAAATGTCCAAGCCACATTACCAACACGTAGGTTTCATTTGGAAAAATGCCTCCAACCGTCAAATTGTGTAGTGGTTTTACTTGAAATCTAAATAAAAAATAATTAAAACTCAAATATGTTGAGGTGCTTAATAAAAAAGGTTGATATGCAAAGCAGATGCGAGAGATGCACTAGTTTAACTATTTGTACATAGAGAAACGTCTTGCGTACGTGATGCACGTCCTTCAAGTCTCAGCTTTTGGAACTAAACGCCTCAGAACTGATTTCGCTTTTTAAGCCAAATGACAATAAAACACCAAGGTCCAAGGAAGACCAAATTATTTGGGTTGATTCTACATTTGGAAGTTTTAGTTATGGTGGGATTAAAAAAGTCAAAGTCAGTCAAGTCAAAGATATTGATGTTTTTCAATCTGTTTCTATAGATGACAATGTGGGCCTGTGGGCAGCACTCAGCAAAGATAACAACAGCATTACTAATATGACTCCAAATAATCATATCTACTTTGCAAATGGGAAGACAATCTATGGTGTTGTTGAAAAATCATTAAACACATCAGAATGTTTTGTCCGAAACAATTTAGACAATAATCGGATCACACATCAATCATAAATGATCTTTTCGGCTTTCGAAAGGTGTGTTTTTTTAATTATCCATGATCATATAATTTTATTCTTCAAAATCATTCCTCGCTGCTTCTCGTGAGATTTAGAGGACAGATTTTGTAAAAAAAAATCATTCATATCGTTTATTCGTTTTAATTTTATAATTTTATTTGGTGTTTGATGCAACGAACCGTAAGCATTATCCACTCATTCTAGAAAACTGCATGTTTTAACCCAAGGTTATGGACTTCCAATTTATATTATACATAGATCAAAAACATCTGTAAAAAAACAAAAACCGCCATTTTCAAGAAATGTCCATTGTCTCATACACCAAGGTTAACGTCATTTTTCGCAACCTTGTTTCATACTTCAGCCGTCTGATTATGTTTATCACACACTCCCTCTGATACTTTGATAGTAACAACCTTGTCATTGCAGTTTTCCTCACATTCTTTATCGATAGGAAGCGACGAAACTTTGTGATCCTTGCTTTTACCCCAAACAACCATATAAAGCCCTGCAACTATCACAACCGCTCCAAGAACCCTGTAAGAATATTAATATTAGTTACCAACTTATCATTAATAATCATATGTTTGGGTAAATAATCGAGAAGTATGAATTTTATTTACCTTCCTAGGTAAGTTTGCTCGGCTAGAATAATGGACCCCATGATAGCTACAATTATCAAACTCAATGGACTGAATGCGGTCACAAAAACAGGACCTCTGTCTTTCATTATTATTCCTTGGATGTAGTACGCAATACCGGAACACATTATACCCTGCATAGACATAAGTGTACTTTGGTGTTAAATATGCACACCCCATAATTATCTGCTTACATTTTTCTTTATTTTTCTATTTGTCACAACATACTTATTATGTAACATATACCCAATATATGTAGAGGTGGCAGTTGCAACCATGTTTTATTTATAATGGGTCAAACGGGCTAAATGCATTGAACGGGTCAAACGGGTCAATGTAGACTTGCCCAAATTGTATTTTCACAGCATAAAATCATCCAAATCATTTATTAAAAATAAAATAAAATGTTACTTAAGAAATTATTCATATCAGGTCAAACGGGCCAAATGCGTTGACCGGGTCAAAAGTTGTGAAAATTGTGTTTTTACACTATAAAACAATCTAAATCATTTATTCAAAAAAATTTCAATGTTATCTAAGCAATATATCAATTTTAATAACACATCAATTTTTTTATAAAAAGCATGGAATTTTTGGACAAAGATGGGTCGAACCGGCCCATATTTATTTGCCAGTTTTGACCCGTTACTCAAACTGCGCAACCAGCCCATTGTGCAACTTATGTGTGTGTGTGTGTGTATAAATGTTAATAGAATTGCTTACACAGTAGAGCGTTGCTAGAAGCGTGGTGTTCCTCTTTATAGCCCAAACCGCAGGATTCCCCCTCTCCATGATCAATGCCACTATACCGCCCTCAAGTGTCCCCATTAGGCATATCCAAACAGTCAAAGCCAGCTCAGCCGGATATGACCTTAGCGTAATTGCCTAACATATTACAAACAAAGGAACACACTAAAGTTAGGAATTACTAATACTATAAAAATTACTTATGAATTTTGATATGCTATCAAACATATAAATCTTACTTGCAAGACCATGAAGCAAGACCAACTAAAACATCCAACTACAATATAAACAGCACCCTTAATGGAATGGTGAAGATCCACCCCATTGTGTGCTACCATTTTGCTATTTACTGTTCCTTTTGTCCAAGGTAAGTCTAAAAGCGGGCCTTTAACGAGTGTCATAACCATGGATCCTGCGACCGTTGTGAGAGTTCCGATTACTTTAGCCTGGCTTCGGGTACTCCTTAGGTTCACCACTTCAAGCCTGCTCAGACAACCACAGTTCATTCACCAACTTTTTGTTAAGCATTTTGCTCACAAACTTTTTAGTTTTAATATATAACATATAATAATAGTTGTAGTAGTAGTAGTAGTAACAATAACCGTACTTATAAATTAATAAATATAGCAGTACTTATAACAATAATGATCATAAAAAGGTCTAAATAATTTATAATATTATAGTGGATATAGATATACATATAGATTATTTTATTTCGACTTGTTTGAGATAAAACACAACCCAAATCGGCATATTTAAAAATAAATGTATCAATGTCAAAAGTTTGTCACTTCTATGGATTAAGGACTGGAGAACTGAATTGGTAATATTGGTTTTGTGTATGAACTTATTGGATGGTAAAGCATGCATACACCATGACACATGTCATGAACATGTCTTATTCTTGCATTCATATGCATGTTACCTTAGAATAAAAGCTATGACAAAAGTTATAGCAGGAAATTGCACATTGAAACCGCAAATGTTGCTGTTGTAGCTTTCATTCCCAAAATATACAGATTCTGATCGATAACCGGCCTGATCAAACAATAAGCACACATCATTATTATCTAACCATTATATTATAATTTATACCACTTATTTTTTTTTCTTGTTATAAACTTAATTACTCAAAGAATGCAAGCAGCATAATCTTCCAAAAAACCGAGAGTGTCATTTTTGGCGCGGTTTTCCTGTTACAAAAATAATAATTATAAAAAACTAAATTCAGAAATAATGAAGAAACTTATGTTTATCAGTTTATGAGAGGAATGAGACCTGTCTACAAAAAAGGCTAAAGGAGCCATGACGATGGCGGCCGCAGCATGACGATAAACGACGAACACGTAATTATTCATTCCATCATTCAAAGAAACCTTAGAAATGATATCCATTCCAGCAAAGCCAAACTGTAAAAAGATGACAAGAAATAGGGACTTGCCCTTTGCATATATTTCACTCATTTTTTTACAACTTTGCATGTTTTCGTTCATCTCAAGGTTTACCAACCACCCTCTTATGTCTATATATATATAAAAGCTTCCAAATACTACTCTATGCATGTATGACACATCCCCACTTTTATCCTCAAAACAACATTTTTTTGGGTGACCCACATTTTTTTTTGATAGTCATGATTATATTCCAACAAATATTTGCATATTTTGCATGGGATTTTTTTTTTAAAAAAAAAGGAACATAAAAAAGGAAAAAGTACTGCAATGTGATTACGGTACGTTTTTAATTTATGATCGATACAGATTGTTTTCGCGTCATTTAACGTGAAGTAACATACCATGATACCAACATTAAAGCAAGGTTGCAAAAGTCGGTAGGCGGATCCTAGGCGGTCGACTGAGGAGTTGGGTGTACTTGGAGTACTCGGGGAGTACTCGGACATGGTAAATATATTGAAAATTAATTTTTAGATATTATATATATGCCAAATTATAAATTTACTAATATTTATAACGAAATAGGTAAAGATCAATATAAATAAGAGAAATACATTCTTAAATAATAAATTATTCTAAAAATTGTTAGTCATTAAGTAAAAAAAAATGATATTTATTCTTTAATATTAAAAAAATGCGAGTTATTTTAATTTTTTAAGCCAAAATCGGCCCAGGTTCACCGACTAGATGCGATTCTGACTAAGGTTGACCATCTTTAATCAATTCTTAGTAACTAGGCGGAATTAAAGAAACTCGTATCGGCTACTTTTACAACATTGCATTAATTAAGTCATGTTATCAACAATGACCAAGCTGCTTACCCTGAAAAAAAGGTTATTAATTATTGCATAAAGAAGTAACAAACTTGCAGATTTCTGTTTTGGGCATCTTGTCATTATTTTCACCCATAAAAAGGTAACCCATACTTTAAAAAAAATGATTTCTGATTTAAGATAAATGTGTACCGTAACTGGTTTAACTAATGATGTGACACGTCACAAGAGTTAAACACCCATAGGAAACACAATGCATAATAAACAGTAGACATATATTTTAAAGTATATACAGTAGAAACTCGATAAATTAATACTCGATTATTTAATAAACTCTCTAAGATAATATTTTTTGCCGGTCCCCACTCGGGGATAGAGTGCTAAATTAATAATTCGCTAAAATTATAAGATAATACATTTTTGATAATTTCTTTAGACCCCATATAAAATATAAATTAATAATTCCTTATATATAGCATATTACATGAATGATTTATGAAGGTTTCTTGAAAATTGATCTTGTATTTATATAGAAAATATTTTTAATGTCCATAAAGTGATACATAAATACGTTGAGGTGTTTAATAAAAAGGTTGATATGTAAAACAGACGAGAGAGATGCACTAGTTTAACTCTTTGTACATAGAGCAACGTCTCGCGTATGTGATACATGTGCCTGGACTCTCAACTTTTGGACCTAAACACCCCGAAGCTCTTTTCGCTTTTTAAACCAAATGATAATAAAACACCAAGGTCCAAGGAAGACCAAATTTTTTTGGGTTGGTTCCACATTTGGAAGTGTTAGTTATGGTGGGATTAAAAAAGTCAAAGTCAATCAAGTCAAAGATATCTATGTTTTTCAACCTGTTTCAATAGATGACAATGTGGGGGATAATAGTTTTACTTCAGTGGATTAATCTGTCAGCACTCAGCAAGGATAACAACAGCATTACTAATATGACTCCAAATAATCATATCTACTTTGCAAATGGGAAGACAGTCTATGGTATTGTTGAAAAACCATTCAACACATCATAATGTTTTGTCTGAAACAATTACACAATAATCGGATCACACATCAATCATAGATCTTTTCGGCTTTCGAAAGGTGTGTTTTTTTTAGTTATTCATGAACATATAATCCTGTTCTTGTAATAAAAAATCATTTGTATCGTTTATTTGTTTTAATTTTATAATTTTATTTGGTGTTTGATGCAACGAACCGTAAGCATTATCCACTCGTTCTATAAAACAGCATGTTTTAACCCAAGTTTATGGACTTCCAATTTATAGTATACATAGATCAAAAACATCTGTTAAAAAACAAAACCGCCATTTTGAAGAAATGTCCATTGTCTCATACACCAAAGTTAACGTCATTTTTCGCAACCTTGTTTCATACTTCAGCCGTCTGATTATGTTTATCACACACTCCCTCTGATACTTTGATAGTAACAACTTTGTCATTGCAGTTTTCCTCGCATTCTTTACCGATAGGAAGTGACGAAACTTTGTGATCCTTGCTTTTACCCCAAACAACCATATAAAGCCCTGAAACTATCACAATTGCTCCAAGAACCCTGTAAGAATATTAATATTAGTTACCAACTTATCGCTAAAAATCATATGTTTGCGTAAATACTCAAGAAGTATGAATTTTATTTACCTTCCTAGGTAAGTTTGCTCGGCTAGAATAATGGACCCCATGATAGCTACAATTATCATACTCAATGGACTGAATGCGGTCACGAAAACAGGACCTCTATCTTTCATTATTATTCCTTGAATGTAGTATGCAATACCCGAACACATTATACCCTGCATAGACATAAGTGTACTTTGGTGTTAAATATGCACACCCCATAATTATCTGCTTACATTTTTCTTTGTTTTTTTTATTTGTCACAACATACTTGTTATATAACATACACCCAATATATGTAGAGGTGGCAGATCCAACCAATGTTTTATTTATAACGGGCCAAACGGGCTAAATGCATTGAACGGGTCAAATGGGCCAATGTAAAGTTGCCCAAATTGTATTTTCACAGCATAAAATCATCCTAATCATTTATTAAAAATAAAATAAAATGTTACTTAAGAAATTATTCATAACAGGTCAAACGGGCCAAATGCGTTGAGCGGGTCAAAAGTTGCCAAAATTGTCTTTTTACACCATAAAACCATCTAAATCATTTATTCAAAAAAATTCAATGTTATCTAAGCAATATATCATTTTTTTATAACACATCCATTTTTTTAATAAAAAGCATAGAGTTTTTGGAAAAAAATGGGTCGAC
This sequence comes from Bidens hawaiensis, assembly GCF_021521415.1. NCBI lineage: Eukaryota > Viridiplantae > Streptophyta > Magnoliopsida > Asterales > Asteraceae > Bidens > Bidens hawaiensis. The sequence goes on along the minus strand of NW_027491178.1, from coordinate 776,790 downwards.
CCGGACCATATATATTTGCCAGTTTTGACCCGTTACTCCTGCGCAACCAGCCCATTATGTAACTTATATGTGTGTGTATATAAATTTAATTAGAGTTGCTTACGCAGTAGAGTGTTGCTAGAAGCGTGGTGTTCCACTTTATAACCCAAACCGCAGGATTCCCCCTCTCCATGATCAACGCCACTATACCGCCCTCAAGTGTCCCCATGAGGCATATCCAAACAGTTAAAGCCAGCTCAGCCGGATACGACTTTAGCGTAATTGCCTAACATATTACAAACAAAAAAATAAACAAACACATTTAAATTAGGAATTACTAATTAATTAGATTTGCTATCAATCATATAAATTCTTACTTGTAGAACCATGAAGCAAGACCAACTAAAACATCCAACTACAATATAAACAGCACCCTTAATGGAATGGTGAAGATCTACCCCATTGTGTGCTACCATTTTGCTATTTTCTGTTCCTTTTGTCCAAGGTAAGTCTAAAAGCGGGCCTTTAACGAGTGTCATAACCATGGATCCTGCGACCGTTGTGAGAGTTCCGATTACTTTAGCCTGGCTTCGGGTACTCCTTAGGTTCACCACTTCAAGCCTGCTCAGACAACCACAGTCCATTCACCAACTCTTTGTTAAGCATTTCCTCACAAACCTTTTAGTTTTAATAAATATAACAAATAATAATAGTTGTAGTAGTAGTAACAATAACCGTACTTACAAATTAATAAATATAGTAATAATAATAGTACTTATAAGTTATAACAATAGTGATCATAAAAAGGTCAAAATAATTTATAATATATATATAGTGGATTTTGGTCTGTGAATTAATATATTGATATGCATTATTACCAGGAGAATTCTGTTACAAAAGTCGGGCGGGTCAGGTTGGGTAGCGGGTGTCTGGTTGAAACGAATCGTGTCAAATTAATGTGTTGCTTGTGATTACAGAAACAGTATTATTAAAATAATAATCTAAATGTCCAAATATTAACAAGTAGAGTTTGGACAAGTATTCAGCCTGCTCCTTTTAGCTATTTTTTTTATTTATTTTTTGACATGTTTGAGATAAAACACAACCCAAATCAACCTATTTATAAATAAATGGATCAATGTCAAAATCCACTATGGTAATATTGGTTTTATGTGCATGAACTTATGGGATGGTAAAACATGCATACACCATGACACATCACACATCACACATCACACATGTCATGAACATGTCTTATTCTTGCATTCATATGTATGTTACCTTAGAATAAAAGCTATGACAAAAGTTATAGCAGGAAGAACATTGCACATTGAAACCGCGAATGTTGCTGTTGTAGCTTTCATTCCCAATATATACAGATTCTGATCGATAACCGGCCTGATCAAACATAAGCACACATCAGTTATTACTTATCTAACCATTATATATCATACCACTTATTTTTTTTTCTTGTTTTAAACTTACTCAAAGAATGCAAGCAGCATAATCTTCCAAAAAACCGATAGTGTCATTTTTGGCGCGGTTTTCCTGTTACAAAAATAATAATAATCAAAAACTAAAAAATAAATAATGAAGAAACTTATGTTTATCAGTTCATGAGAGTAATGAGACCTGTCTACAAAAAAGGCGAAAGGAGCCATGACGATGGCGGCGGCAGCATGACGATAAACGACGAACACGTAATTATTCATTCCATCATTCAAAGCAACCTTAGAAATGATATCCATTCCAGCAAACCCAAACTGTAAAAAGATAACAAGAAATAGGGACTTGCCCTTTGTAAATATTTCACTCATTTTTTTACAACTTTGCATGCTTTCGTTCATCTCAAGGTTTACCAACCACCCTCTTATGTCTATATATATATAAGCTTCCAAATACTACTCTATGCATGTATGACACATCCCCACTTTTATCCTCAATACAACCTTTTTTTGGGTGACCCGCATTTTTTTTAGATGGTCATGATTATATTCCAACAAATATTTGCATATTTTGCAGGGGACTTTTTTTTTTTTAAAAAAAAGAACAAAAAAAAAATGAAAAAGAACTGCAATATGATTACAGTACGTTTTTTATCGACCGATACATATTGTTTTCGGGTCATGTAACGTGAAGTAACATGCCATGATACCAACATTAAAGTCATGTTATCAACAATGATCAAGTTGCTTACTCTAAAAAAAAGGTTATTAATTATTGCATAAAGAAGTAACAAACTTGCTGATTTCTGTTTTGGGTATCTTGTCATTATTTTCACCCATAAAAAGGTAACCCATACTTAAAAAAATGATTTCTGATTTAAGATAATGTGTGTACCGTAACTGGTCGAAATAATGATGTGACACATCACACATGTTAATTTTTTATGACGGTAAATGGTATCATTTTATGCGAACCTTTATGTGATAAACACCCATAGAAAACACAATGCACAATAAACAGTAGACATATATTTTAAAGCATATACTGTATAGTATAATTCCATATTTTGCCATTTGTGCTTTCATAATAAGCACTGCACCATTAAAGCTTAAATCTAATCAAGTATCTACTTTAATGTGTTTGCGAAAGATTTTTTTATATGAAGTGATATACAAATGTTGGGAAAATATGTGGCTAGTATTTTGTGACTTATCAATCCTGTTAGTGAAGTTTGTTACATTAATTTAAATGGACGTATAATGGGTTATTTGTAAAAATCGCGAGGCACTAGTTGAACGGTGAGGTTGAGAATAGCGATTAATCGTGAGTAATCGGATTAAAATTTATATATAATTTTTCAAATATACATGTATATACCAAAGTTTTATATATATAATTTTCAATTGTGACCGATTCTGATCAAATAGCGATTATAGGGTACTGACTAGCGATTAATCGAGGATTAATTGACACCTATGCGAGATTTTTATTTGATCTTGCAAAAATTAAAAGTTTGGTCCATTCATATAGAAAAGGATTTTAGTTTGCTGCACACAAATACAAAACGTGTAAGATATAAAAGTTTTGATGTGGTAACCCTTTAATCAAACTTTACATCTATATGATCTCATCATAGAGCTGATTTCCTTTTCGTTCCAAGTTTCTTTAGGAGTGTAAATTAGCTCGAGCTTCGCTAGCTTCATTTCAAGCTTTATGTTAAAGCTCGATCTCAGCTAGTTTTGTTTTAAGCTCTATCTTAAAGCCCGAACACGGGTCATGTGAAACTTTTCAAGCCTCATCACGGCTTTTATTTATATGCATATATAGTTTTTTTTATATATGTGTATATAGTTTTTATATATATGTCTATAGTCATATTATTTTAAATATAACAGGAGATACATTATTAGTTATTTTTTTCATAATTCTTTATATAACTAGTTTTATATCATGTAATCTATATTTATTAAATTAAATAATATTTATTATATTTATATAAATAGTGAAAACCCGTTTATGCTCACGAGCCTAGATGAGCATGTTTAGTCTTGAACTTAATTATTAAATAAGCTTAGCTTTATTTTATTTTTGTTTAGGCTCGACTCGATTCGAGTCTTTAGCGGGCTTGAGATCGACTCGTCTGGTTTATGCCCCCAACTTCTTTCTTTATGAAGCTTTAAACGGATAAAAATACTTTTAGCTTGGTTCATGTAACGTATATGGGTTTGTGTGACTTGTTGATGGGCATTGATGACAATAATGCAAAACTTGCAAAGTGAAAGTTGCGTATGAAACCACTAATTTCTGTTTCAAGCCAAAAGCACATCTTTTTAAAGGTTTTTATGGGGAGAGATGGTGTAGGGCAATCGTATACCACAATATGCTAATTTATATGTTCATCACGCAACCTATTAAGATTTATCTGATAATGTGATGTTTGTTTTACTAGGTTTCCTTTCAATCGTTTATGTTTGTAGTATGTGGGCTACCCATCGCGTCACTCAAAACAATGGGTGTGATATGGGTCTGATAGATCGGATAACGGTTGTACGCGCCATATGGTACACATTTGGTGTGCTAAACGTAGATATTGCATACCAGGCTATGTTCCATTTGGAGATGGCATCTTACTTTTACCTTCCTTAAATGTTTTCTATTTACTCCCTCCTTCTCTTTGAATATGTCCTATTTTGAATTTTCAAAGTCTTTATTTATAAACTTTGACCTTAAATAATTTTGTTTGCGTTAGATAACACTTGATGAAAGTTATATGATTTGAGTATGTTTTAAAAAATGTTTTTATCGGTATATTTTTTATCAAGTTTTATATAACACAAAAAGTATATAATTAAAATCAAAGTTTATAAATAAAGACTTTGAAAATTCAAGATAGGACATATTCAAAAGGACGGAGGGAGTATTATTTAACTAGAAAAAAGAAGAGAACATATCACTAATCTAGAATATTAAGGAACATCAATATAGTAAAAAAAACTGTAATTTAAACATTTTTTAATTGTCAGAATCCCACACATCTTTTGTTTTAATTTTAGGGATCACAATCTTTATTGGGTTTTTTAATATCACTAACTTTTTTGAAAGGGAATTATAACAATACCCGGATTACTTTTTAGAAAGATAATTTATATATAAAATCACTAAAAAAATTAATATTCATTATTCATGGCTAAATAGGCAAATATGAGGGCCGTGTACGGAGTACCCGGTGTTACTTAGTTGGTCGTTAAAAAAAAATAGATGACTAGTGGTGTAAGAGAGCTTACCTAGCCATGTAAATGAGTTGCTTTTTTAATATGTCTAAATTCAAGCTTCACTTGTAAATAGTTTTTCAAGCTCGAGCATAGACTCGGCTCTTTTATTATTGATCAATGATTTAATTATTTTATGTTATAACATATTTATCATGTATTATAAAAAAATATGAAATTCTTATATTAAATGAGCTTTAATATAATCTCCGACTTATTTAAGTTAGGCGTGATTAAAGATTTTATTGAAGTGGTCTAGAGTCTAGACTACCATAGGGTTATAAGGATCGGACCATACATATCAGCTATTGCTGAACAAATCATTTTAGTCCGCGTTACACCTCAAATTATCCTTTAGATCCGTCACTGAAAGCATATTAATTTTTGTAAATCTAAAACATCATGCGACAAAACTAAAGGTTGTTAATTGTCTAGACCGGGTTCCAAGCCTAAATATCAAAAATGTTTTTTTTCTGTTTTCTTAATGTTCCTTTAATTTAAAAATAGAATAAATGAAGGACACACAACTACGCAAGTGAAAGAAAGAACCAACAAGGGACTTTGAATTTGAGACGATTCTTGTTTCATCCAATATTTGATAGTTTGGTACCATCAATAACTTTTACATTAAGTGATCTAGAATCGTTTTCCATTTATTATTTAATAATCAAGCCATGGTACTAACAATGTAACCAATAATGAATTATTATCGGTACATGAAAAAGAAAATGGATACCAACAATGTAACCAATAATATTTTATTATCGGTATATGAAAAAGAAAATGAATTATTATCGGTCAATAATTTTAATAAATAAATTATTGTTATGGTTTTATTTTGGTTCTTAACTAAAATCCAATTTAATTAAATAGTCATTTTGCATTAATTTTTATATTATAATAACAAGCAATAGTTGTTGTCTTCATTTCCTTTATGTAAATAATATAAAGTTTGTTAAAACAAATAATTTAGTTACGAAAATATGCGTGTAAAAGTGAGACGGGTTAGAAAGTATTAAACTGATTGCAAGGACAATAATTGTTGTGACCGAGTTTATTTTTAATAAAAAAGAACAATATTTGGAATCTGAAATAATAGTTATAAACATTAAAAAAAATTGCCCGGTGTTCAAGTTTTGTGGCTATTTATTCTAGTTGTTTTATACATTATTCAAAACATGTAAAATTTTTAATTGTAGAGGGTAAATATATATTTGGTGATGAAAAAACCCCTAATTATTGACTTATAAAAAGGATAGTAATTATAATCCGATATGATTGATGCCCATACGACTTGATCTACAATTAAGGATATGGATCGTTAGTACATGAATGATTGAATACGAGTGGCAATTTATCATTCTTGTCCTGAAGTTATTTTTGGTATGTATTAAAAGTTACATGAAGACGGAATTATAAGTTTTACTTTAGCTTTTAACAATTTGGTGATTGATTTTTTGATGTAACGTATGATGATTGTAGTAGTTAGCTTAATGTATTTTTCTACTAGACGTAGTTCCCTTCTAAACACTAGCATTGCAACAATAAACGTCAATTTATGAATAATTTATAATATTGTGTTGTGTATGTAACAATTGAGGTGGAAATTAACATTACTGGTTTTTTCTAATAGCTTAGATGCATTAAGGAAAGGTCCGGCAAAGAGTCGGACCCAAAATCAATTACATCAAAAGGAGAGGGTTTTTTTAACGTTAGTCGGTTTTGTTTGTGTTTAGTGCAGTCAAAAAGGGATGATCATAACTGTTTATCGTCACCTGGAAAGCGTGAACAACTGACAACTGTTGATTCCTGTGGAGTTACCGAAATGTCGGGCTAGAGAAGAAGGCAAGGTTGGCAAGCGTTTTTTTTCTTTTAGTCAAAGGGTTAAAGATCACTTGTAAAATTTTAATACTTAAAACAAATAGCTGACATCTATTTCACAAACCAAAAGAGTGAAATTTGAACTTTCCGTATGGACCACTTGTGTAATTTACCTTTTTTTTTTAACTTTGATATTCAATTTTGATACGGGTAAATGAATTCGAATAATAATACGATATCAGAATACATAACAGAATTGCCATGTTATCACATGCCCCTAACTATTTATCATATTCGAATTCTTGTGGGATCTCTAATACTGAAGAAACACGGATCCACTCTCCGGATATGGGTCCTGGATCCAATGAGTCCACAGGGTACAATACGATAATTACTACACGATATGAGTACAACTTCCCAAAGTCCAATGACGAAAACCTGCAAAACAGACACCGTGAGTCTCGTTACAGGAAGGACAAGAGGGGGGTCTTCCTGTAACCACCCTCCGGCGTGAGAATCAGTAACGTTCGTAGTGAAGAAAGTACTGAAGTACAAAGACTAAGTGTAGTTAGAATATAGGTGATTCCATGAATACCTCATACCATTTGACAAGATATTTATAGCCGAAGGATGAAGGAAGATGATTGGGACAGCTGTCATCTTCTAGAAGATCTTTGCTAACCGCCTGGACACGTGTCCTCTTGTGATAGGTCGAGCTATACGTTCCATGTGCATGGGCATAACAACCTGGACACGTGTCTCTTAATGATAGGACGAATCATGCCCTGTCCATGTGCACGGTTATAACAACCTGGACAGGTGTCCTTTGTTCATTGGTTAATATGTCACGTATTCCCCAAGTAAGGGTCATGAACCTTCCTTTATATAATACTTGAGTGGTGATAGCTGTTCGGCTGGTATTGTCCTCCAATTGTTCAAGCGGACAAATGTCCTGCCTTGCGGACGACTTTTAAGGATGCCAGGATGCTTCCGCGTGTATTATGAGGACGTTCTTCCTCACTCGTGACATGCGGGTGACCCAAGTGTTCCGCGGGTGGTTTACAAGAGGATTCTCTATGACCCGCGGGTGGTACTTAAGGGTATTTGGGTCTTTTTGGTACCCTACCTCTACAAGTCCCCCCAGTCCAATGTTTCTTCCGCGTGACGTTTTTTGTGCGGGTGAAATTTCTGGACTTAGTGTATGTTGGGGATTTTCGTAACTCAGAGGTTAGGTAAAAAATATCTTCTGTTGTATGGATAATCATGAAAAAAGGACGAGTTGACCTCTCGCAGGCGTGTGAGCAGATTATGGAACGTTTTTGACGGCTGTTACTGTACCCGACTGTGCAACTTTTCTCTTTTTTGAATTTCCCGCGTGACGTGGCAGTCGCTGGTTGGGTGATAAATTTCTCTCTCTACTTTTTATATCTCATTGCATTAATTGCGATGAGTATAAATAGGGGGAAGTTTCATCTTTTTAAAGTTTTATCATCTTTTTCGTCTGATAATCCTCTTGATTCCTTCTTATAAAGTATCGAATCTTTCTTGTATGTCTTCATTAAATCTTCCCAAGATGTCGAATGTTCAGACTGAAGTTGATGAGATAGAAATCGCATGGGACTACTCAGAATATGAGAAGTTATTGAAAACGTATGGTATTCCACCCGAGTGGGAACCGGAGTTTCCCTCTATCGGTTCAATAGCTAGTTTTCCACCGCCTGGGAAAATGGCCTTGTATGCTGATTATTTTATTCATGGAAACTTTCGACTGCCCATAACGAGATTCCTTCAAAAGGTGTTAACCGCCTATGGAATTCATTTATCTCAATTGCATCCTCGTACTATGATGCGAATTCGCCATTATGAATTCATATGCATAGCACATGACATGGTGCCACATATTAACCGATTTCCAGTTTTTTACCGTCTTACCATGCGCAATGGCTGGTATACATGTCAGGGTTTTTCTGACTGAAACATCGGATATGAACTTGAAAAAGTATCTAAAGATTGGCGGAATAAATTCTTTTGGATTTCTGAAGACGTGGTGCCATTAAACATGGTTCGCCGTCCGGTGAATTCCGCTCTTCCTGACATTGTTACCGCTACTCATGATGGTCAAGAATGGTATCGTGTACTCACGATGGAACCAACACCCATGCGGGCTTTGCCGGAGGAAGCTTTAGTGTGGGCAGGCATGAGCCGCTTGTGGTCAACAGAATACATGGAACCTATCTTTGTAGATTTAAATGAACGTAAGTTACCTTTCTGCTGTCTCTTTGCTTTGAGTTTATTTCTGATTAAGTTCCTATCCTTTTTCAGGTTGGAGTTCTATGATTAATGCTCTTTTCGAGGACAGAGGGTGTGTCCGAAAAAGTATCCGCGCGGCGGGGGATCAGCCTATTCTTGAGAAGACCAAAACTCAATTTCTTATTCCCAAAAACGTTAGAGCTGACCCCATCACCTCTGATGCCACCTTTGAAACATGTGCGTATGTTCTGAACCCTCCCCCTCTTATTGCCGTTACTCCCGACGGGATGATTGCTATTATATCATCATCAGATGATGATGGTGATTTTTCTGATTTTTCTGCTTCCGAGGAGGAGGAAGACTCTGAGGAAGATGTGCCTGCATTTTCTTCTATCTCATCTTTATTAACAGAGTTGGAGAAAAAGAGGTCACTCTTTACTTCTCAGGCGAGTTCTGCGAGCGAGAGGACTGCGGATACTGAGGCAGGACCGTCAAAGAAAAAACAAAGAGTCCACCGTCCTAAGAAGCCACAGTATAGCCTTGCCGATCGTTTGGATACTGTTGAAGGTATGTGTCCATCTTTGATACTGCATTCTTTCATAAGTGTTTGCCTAAGTATAACCTTGTTATGTAGATCCGTCGATCTTTAGCGAGGATATTTCTGAAAAGCTATATACACCAATTCCTCACGCTGAAAAACCATCTTCTCCTCCGTCGAGGGAAAATGTTGAGATTGAACAGGCTGCTCCGCCAAATGGTCTTAATGCGGAAGGTCAATCAACCCTTCCTTAAACTGAGACTATTATGGAAGACAGCGCATTGACTCCGCCGACTGATATTGCAACGGGGGAAACCAACATCCAGTCTGAGACTGATACTCGTTTTGACTATCTTTTTCAGGCTGGGGGTGGTACTGGTGGCCAACAGGACAATCCTGTTGTGAATGAAGAAAATGTGAGGAACGTGGAATCTCCTCCTCCACAGCAACCTTTCTCTTCCCCAGCCCGCCTTAAACCTTCAGGTTCTCGCTACTATGGGGACACGGGTTTAGGTGACAACCATGAACTGTTTGTTCCCCCATGGAATATTACCAATGGGTCTCGATTTTCTCAAGCTAGAACTTGCATGGATTTCATTGAGAATTGTACGCCACCCGCCGAGATGACATATCAACGTGACCTTTCCCGCCATGACCTTCATACCAATTTTGCTTATCATCTGGAAAATGCCTTGGCTGGTAGCCAGGAGATCTTAAGTGAATGGCGTACCCTATGTGGGAAGGTAGGGGAAGCTCATCGGGCAGCTGAGGCTGCCCAGAGAGAGGCGGAAGAGCACCGTCTTGCTGCTCAAACTGCCAAATGGAGGCAGTCTGACGCGGAGATTGCTCTCAAGGGTGAGCAAGATCGTAATGTTGAGGCTGCTCGCCGATGGAAGGAAGCTTGTGAAAAGCAAAATTCCCTTCTTGAGGCCGCTTGGACGAAAGCTCAAAAGGAAAAAAGATAACTTGATCCGGGCCCAGGAAACAAACTCAGCTTTGGAAAACCAAGTGGCCCTTCAAGGTGCCCGCATTCATGATCTTGAGGAGGAGCTTAAATTACAGAAAGAACGAGTCGAGCTTAAAGACAAAAGTGCTGCTGAAATTCAGACTGCCTATGACTCTCTCCTTCAAGCCCATGAGGAGGCTATTGCGGAATCAAAAGAATTCCGAGCGCGCGCGGAGCGTGCGGAGCATGATCGTCAGTGGTTTCTTGCCCGGGGAGTTGATGCTGTACGTTGAACTTTATTATTTTTGTTTCATTCTTTTCTTTGATACTAGGAACTTATGTTTCTGTCATAGCAGGTCATCAGCCATATCAAAGGAAGTAAGGAGCTGAACGACAGCTTTGCCAATGTGATGGCTGCATCTTCATCCCTCGGACATGTTGCGGGTTTTCACGAAGGAGTAAACTATGCACAGAGCAACCGCACATTTAAAAATCATCCGCTTTATGGCGTAAACGTTAAACAAGATCGTGTCAACCGGGTTAAGGAGCATGGCACTTTGGTCTTTCCCTTGCAAGATATGCTTCCGGAGTTTGCTTCCGTTTATGACGGCGTACAAATTTTGAAGGACTATCTCGGGGAGGAATCTGAGGATGATTCTTCGGAGGATACATCTGTGAAAGCTCCAGAAGATCCATCTGCCTCAAATCTTTAGAATAGGTTTACTAGTATTTTTTTTTAACTTGTAAACTTTTCCTTTTCTTCTTGTAATCTTTTGGATCATTAATGAAGAATATATCTTTCCGTCCTTTCGTTACACTTAGCACCTCTTGATAAAGTTTTTCGTTTATTCGAAATGTTTGAGAGTTTGGATAACTATGATGACGTGGCAGAGAGAGGAACTTATCGAGGACAACTGATAAGACGTTCCTGACGCCTTTGCCAGCCTGTTTTTAACATCTTGAATTTCCCGCATGACGTGTCAGTCATTTGGCGGTCCGCAGTTTCTTTTTCTTCTGGTAGTTTGTGAATCGCATTAATTGCGATGGGTATAAATACAACCCTTGGGGTTTCCATTTAAACTTTATTGCTTTCATATCCTTTCAAGCACCTGAGACCTTTCAACCTTCTTCAGGATTTCGTCATCTTTCTGAGATTTCTTTTCAGACACCCTGATATTAAGATGGTTAAGGATAAGAAGGGTACCCCTACCATTGACGATGTTGAAGTTTGTCTTAAGGAAGAGGAATACAATGATGTTGTCAATGTGTATGGATTGGCGATAGAATGGGAGCCAGAACGTCCTGCTAGTGGTTCTATTGCCACTAAACCTCCTCCGAATAAAATGGCTGTATATATAGACCATTTTACAAAGGGGAATTTCCGGATTCCGGTTACTAAGTTCATCCGATCGATCCTGAAAACTTATGGAATTCATCTTTCTCAGATCCATCCCTTTGGGATGTTGAGAATTCGACATTTCGAATTCTGTTGTCAGACTCGCAACCTTGACCCATCTGTTGGCATGTTTGCCGTTTTTTACAAGATGACCTTCCGCGATGGGTGGTATAGCTTCGCTACCGTGGAGAAAAGAGTTATAGGCACGGAATGGCTCTGAAGCCTTCATGGCTGGAAGCCAAAGTTTTTCTGGATCCAGCAAGACGTGATCCCCTTCCAGATGACTAAACGGAAGGCAAAAGAGGCTATGCCTGTGGTTGTGGCTTCCGCCCATGAAGATCAGGCATGGTATAAAGCGCTGATCTCTACTCCGACTCCCATGCGCCCAATCCATGAAGGAGCAATGGTGAATGCGAGGATGAGCCGATTGTGGCCGTTCCCGACATTGGAGCCATATTATGAAAAGGCTAACAAGAGTAAGTCTGTTTATATCTTCCGTCCTTTTCTTAATATTTTCTGAATTCGTATATTTGTGTAGGCGAAGGTTCTGCTTTTAACACCTTGTGAGACAAGGAATGGGGCATGATGGTGCGACGTCCGGTTGATCCACATGATGGTTCCTTTCTGGATCGGACGAGCGACAACTTTTTGTTCCCCACTGCCCTTCGTCCAGAGCCATTGGTTTCTGAACCAATGTATGCGCAAGGTGAGAAGTATGTTGAAGATTGCATCCAGAAAGGTGAGGGCATCTTAAAACCCAAACCTATGACTGCTCTTACTTCTAGCGGAGTGATTGTGCTCTTCTCGTCTAGCGAGGAGTCATCACTTTGTGAGGGAGTTTGTTCAACTGATGTTAATATAACTGTGGGCTCAACTGCAGGTCTCACCCGTCAACGCGCTGCGTCCCACCAGGCGGCGGAGCAAGATGATGCTACCACAGTAGCAGAGGGTAAGAGACCTGTTCCTGAGGATGTCACTGCTGAGGGTGACCGCCCAGTCGTCGACGCGGGCGTTTCCAAGGCGGGTAAGCGTAAGGTTAATCCCGTGAAGATTTCCTTAAAGAAGAGAAAATCTAAGAAAACAACTTCTTCTGCCTTGGAGGCTCGTTTGGAGCGGCTTGATGCGGAGGATTCGTCGTTAGGTATGCTAAGGTTCTCTCATTTTCAACTATATTGAATTGATATGTTTCTAACTGATTGTTGATATTTTTTCAGTAAACCTGGATAACCCTTCTGAGGGTGCTTCCGATTTGAGGTTTCTCCTGTCCGTCCGCCACCACCGTCTTCTAACACTATTGAAGATCCGGTAGTTGTGGCGGACGATTCCCCACTGAAGAAGAAGGGGGTTGAGGTTACTAAACGTGTTGAGGAATCGTCTCCTCAACATGTTTACCACTTCAGAGATCAAGGGGGGAAAAGTACCTTTCCTTATGCTTCCCTAACTTCTCCTCCTCCTGAGGGGGAGGATCCCACTCCACATCAGCCTAACTGGTCTCTTCATCGGGATTCAACATTCCGCGAGGTAGACACGTGCTTTGAATTTCTGGGGGAGTGTCTCCCACATGGTGAAAAGGAGAGGCGTCGCCTCAGTGTTCGCCAAGAACTGCTGAACTCTCACTCTTATTACTTGGCGAACTCTCTTTCCACTACCCATGAAATAACCAGGGACTGGTTATCAATGAACGAACAATGGGACGAGCTGGCGGCCTCCGCTTTCGATGCTAAACAAGAAGCTCTTAAAGCTATGAATGAGGCTAGGGTGGCCCGACAGGCCCTGGAAACAGAAAAAACTGCTCGGTCCGCTGCTGAAGAAGCCAAGGCTGTACTCCAGAAACAGTTGGAGGAACAAGCCAAGTTAGTGGAGGCCCTTCGAGCTGAATCGGCGGCCAAAGACAAGCGCTTGACTGATCTCAACGTCAAAAGTCGTGAACAAGCCTTGGAATATGCCAAACATAAAATGGAAATTGTTCAGGCCAAGGCGGACAAAATAAGGTTACTGGCGGAAGCTATTCCCAAGGTATGCACCTTTTGCTTGTCACAAACATTCTAAGTGTTTAGAGTTACTTATATATGATTGTTTTAACAGGTCATTGCTGATGTTCGAGCAAGTGATGAACTTGGGAATTGTGTTGTTATCCTCCTCAAAGCATCGAAGCAAGTTGGTCTCCAACTGGGCTTCCAAGAAGGTTATCAATTTGGCTTAACCTCTAAGCTTCCTGAGGAGTATGTGTTGGCTGGCCAAGATACTGTTGCTATCCTTAAACAAAAATCAAAGGACTTTGATTCTTTGAAATTTTCTTTGACGGAGCAGATATCTAGGCTTGCTAATGAGGAGGATAGCATTCAACAATTAAAGACTCTTCTCGAGCTTGATAAGGATGAGGAAGAAGAAGAAGAAGAAAAAGCGGGCGGGCACAATGTGGAACATACAGATGCCGCGCCATAGATTGAATTTTCTTTTTTTCTTGTAACTTGATCTTTTGTTGTAACCCCATTTGTGTATATAAAGAAGTTTTGATTTTTCTATCCGTTACACTTTGTTTATACTGTCATAATATAAGTGTTTTGTAGGATCTTCTTTGTGTGCCAATAAAGGGTTACATATCAATACAAGTCTCAAATGACCGAAATGAAAATTTTCATAACTAAGGCATAAGCCAAATTATAAGGAAAGAGATTACAAATGTTCTTAATATCTAGTTAGGCACGCAGGCCAAAAGACGAACCTACTAAATGTAGCATTTCCTTAGTTGGGCCCCATTCCAAGTTCTAGGGACTTCTGCCCCGTCCAACCTTTCAAGTTTATAGGCATCTTTAGATAAAACTTTCTGAATTCTATAAGGTCCTTCCCATGTAGGAGCCAACTTGCCCGGAGGCTCTTGCCCTGAGGCTTCATTACTGCGGAAGACATAGTCTCCCGCGTCAAATTCACACCGTTGGACCCGCGAGTCATAATACTTTTGTAACTGTCGTTTGTAATTATGCTCGCGGATCGATGCCATTTCCCTCCTTTCCTCGAGGAGGTCAAGGTTCATCCGGAGTTCATGATCATTATCTTCAATCATAAGGACTCTGGCGGATGGGATATCAATCTCGGCGGGAATCATGGCTTCTGTGCCATATGTGAGACTGAAGGGGGTTTCGGAATTACTGGAACTCCTTTGAGTGCGGAAGGCCCATAGTACATGGGACAACTCATCCACCCACCCTGTTCGTTTCGTCCCCAATCTCATTTTGATTCCCTCTTTGATCGTCCGATTGGTTCTCTCAACTTGACCATTCGCTTGCGGGTGGGCCACAGAGGTGAAGATTTGAGAAATGTGTAGCTCTTTCAGCCAGTCTTGCAACCTACTGTCCGCAAATTGTGTTCCGTTGTCACTAACGAGCTCTAGAGGGAGACCAAAACGGCATATTATAAATTCCCACAAGAATTTTTTAACACTTGCTGCTGTTATAGAAGCAACTGGTTTGGCCTTCACCCATTTTGTAAAGTAGTCGATGGCTACTATCAGGAATTTGACACGTCCGGGGGCTTCATGGAAAGGTCCCATTATATCGACTGCCCATTTCTGGAACGGCCAAGCGGAAGTGACTGGAACTAACTCGTTCTTTGGTCGAAGTGTGTTGGGAGCATGGCGTTGACATGAATCACACTTTCTGATTTCATTCACAACGTCCATATGCATCCCCGGCCAGTAATATCCAGCGTTCATAACCTTTGCTATGACCATCCGTGGACCCGCGTGAAAACCACAAATGCCTTCATGAACTTCTCTAATTAAGTAATTCGTGTCCTCAGCATCTACACACCGGAGTAGTGGGCCGAGGAAGGAACGTCGGTACAAAACCCCATCAAGTATCTGGTAGTTCAAGGCCTTGTGTTTTATCTTCCGGGCCGCTGCTTTTTCTTCCGGAAGTGCTCCGGATGACAAGTATGTGATTATGGGTGTCATCCAGGATTCTACTCCCGTTTGGATCACTAAAACTTGATGTTGCAGAACAGACGGCCGATCTAATACCTCGATGCGGATGTCTTTGGCGAAATGTTCAAAGTTTGTTGAAGCCAATTTACCGAGAGCGTCCGCTGATCTGTTCTCACTTCTTTTTATATGAATGACTTTACAAGAAGAGAACTGGAGCATCAAATCCTTTGCCTGTGACACATATGAAGCCATGATATCATTTTTTGCTTCGTATGTGCCGTTGATCTGTCCCGCAATCAACATGGAGTCCACTCGGGCTTCCAAATGCTTAACTCCAAGTTTTCTGGCTATCCGCAAGCCTGCCAAGAAAGCTTCATATTCTGCCTCGTTATTGGTACTTTTGAAGTCCAACTTTATGACATATGTAAACTCATGGCCTTCGGGGTTAACTAGCCTGAGGCCTGCGCCACACCCCTCACTGCTTGAAGCTCCATCTGTGAATAAGGACCAAGTTTGTCCTAATTCTGGAGGTACTTGGGGTTGTTGTTCAATTAAACATTCCTTTTCTTTGTGATGCGGAACTTCTGTCACGAAGTCCGCCAACACCTGCCCTTTGATTGCTGGTCTGGGTTTGTATTCTATTGCATGTTCGCCCAGCTCGATGGCCCATTTTGCCAGTCGGCCGGATAATTCAGGCTTACTGAGAACATTCTTGAGCTTGTACCCGGTTAAAACATTGATGGGGTGCCCCTGAAAGTACCTATGGAGGCGACGGGCAGCATTGACCAATGCCAAAACAAGTTTTTCAAGCATGGAGTATCTTGTTTCCGGGTCCGATAGTGTTCTGCTGACGTAGTAGATCGGTGTTTGAATATTCTTTCGATCTGTCAGGAGGACGGCCCCGATGGCAATGTCTGATGCTGATAGGTATAATGTTAAAGGTTCCCCCGCATAGGGTGCTGTTAACTTGGGCAGCTCCATCAAACATTTTTTAACCTTCAAAAAAGCTTGTTCTGCTTCCGTAGTTCAATTGAAATGTGCTTTCTTAAGGCAATTTCTTAGTGTTGAGATAAATGGATGAGATTTGGCTGCATGATTTGCCAGAAAACGATTTAGAGCCACCAATCGGCCGTTGAGTGTCTGGACTTCTTTGAGGGAAGATGGGGAAGGCATGCGGGCTATAACTTGAACTTTGTCAGGATTAGCTTTGAAGCCCACATCCGTAAAAATTACTCCCAAAAACTTTCCCTCTTCCATTCCAAACGAACACTTGGCTGGATTCAACTTCATGTTGATGCTCTTCAAATTTTCGAAGGTCTCTTCAATATCTCTTAACATCTGATCTTCCTCAACACTTTTGATTACGAGATCATCCATATACACCTCTAAATTTCGACCGATTTGACTTTTAAATGTCATGTCCATCAATCGTTGATATTTGGCTCCCGCATTTTTTAGTCCGAAAGGCATCATTTTGTAACAAAAGGTGCCTTGATCGGTGCGGAATGCTGTTTTGTCTTCATCACCCGCTGCCATACGGATCTGATGGTAGCCTTTGTAGGCATCTAGGAAACATTTAAATTTAAATGGTGCCACAGCATCAACCTTGAGATCTATCTCGGGTAAAGGATAACAATCCTTGGGACATGCTTTATTTAAGTCCTTGAAATCAATACACATCCGCCATGCTCCATTAATTTTGGGGACAATAACTGGGCTGGCAACCCAAGTTTGGTAACGAATTGGACGAATGATCCCTGCCTGCAAGAGGTCCTGGACTTGTTCATTCATTGCTTTCGTTTGTTCCGGACCCATTTTGCGTTATTTTTGAACAATTGGTGTAAACAGTGGGTTTACCCTTAATTTATGTTCCGAGATGCTCCGCGGAACACCAGTCATGTACGCGGGCTGCCAAGCGAACACATCGATGTTTTTTGATAATAGTCGTTTCAAGAAAACCCGCGCTACTTCTGAGATAGCAGGTCCAATGATCACGGTTTGATCAGGGAAATCTTTATTCAAGACCCATTTTTCTGGCTCGGTTCTCAAAGTTTGTTTTGGAATCTTGGTAGGTTTTGAACTTTCGGTTGTAAAGCGGTGTCTGTTAACATGAATTATTGAGATTCCAGTACAAGTTGGGACTCCTACTGCACCATGTGCTGTGGACGGATGGGCATTGAAGTCACCAATCGCTTCTCGTCCGAGAATGATATCATGTCTTGATGTTGCTGGTAAAACCAGTAATTCGACTTCTTCGGTTCTTGAGTGAACTCCGTCACTTAAGGTAACCGGAAATGAGATTACCCCTCGCGGATGCATTATTTCCCCTCTGAATCCTGATACTGGAGCATGGATGGGTTTCAATCTTTCTTTGTCTTCTTCGTCAAGCTGTTCAAAACATTGTTCATACATGATGTCCGACGTACTGCCAGTGTCGAAGAAGACGTAATGAGAACGATAATGCCCGAAGAGAGCAGTGATGATCAAAGGATTCTTATTATTCGGGCCTCCTTTGATTCGCGGGAAGATTACTGGTTAATTCTTCCATTCTTCATCATCGGACTCTTTCCTCTTTTTCTCTGTGTGGTACCTGCCTTGTATCATATGGACATTTAAATCTTTGATTTGTTTCTTATTTGGACACTGGATGTCCCGAATAGGTGCTTTTCCATTGTCTGGTTTTCCAGTTTTTACCAAATGTTTGAGCTTTCCAGATTCTACAGCCGTCTCAATTTCGTTCTTCAATGTTCTACACTCATTCGTATTGTGACCAATGTCGTCATGATACGAACAGTGTTTGGTCGCGTCTAAGAATGACCTTCTTGTTAGCGGTTGTGGTTTTCTGAACTTTATATTCTCTGTAGTGAGAATTTCAGCGGGAGTTTTTGAAAGAGGGGTCCAATTGTTGGGGCCTCGGTTTGCGGGTCCCGCTTTGTTCTTGTTGCCTATGAGGGATCTTGCATCAAATGGTTTTGATGCTTCCACACTTGGCTGAAGCCTTGACCATATAGGGCCTTTCGCCTGTCTATTAGGTCTCGAGTTCTGAAATTCAACTTTAAATTTTTGTTTCGGGCTACCATTCCTTAATGTTTTCTCAGTATTGGCATACACCTTTGCCGCAGTCATAAGGTCGTCCCACTCTTTTGGCATTCCATCTCTGCCAGTAAGTGTGCCGACTAAATCATCACATTTGACGTTTTTGCGGAAGGCACCACGGAGCATATCCTTACTTATCCCACCAATGTTCAGACTTTCATCGTTGAACCTGGTGATGAAATCTTCTATGGATTCATTGTCGCGGCGGACAACGTCCAAAATTTCTGATTGATCTCGAGTATGTTTCTTCTGTTGACTGAAGTGTTAGGAAAATTATTTCACCAAATCGTCCCAACTAGAAACTTCTCCATCAGGTAATTTTTCAAACCATTCCCTTGCTGCCCTTGTTAGTGTTAATGCGAACATGTGACACCAATAGGGGAGCGCCCAGCCACTAACACCGCCTACCGCAATAAATTTTTGGAGATGATCACTTGGATCAGTCATACCATTATACTTACCCACAGATGTAGGTATCTTAGCATTAACGGGAAAAGGTGACGTGGCAATACTTGCTATGAACTTTGATTTTTCAGCGAAGGCCGCGGGGCGATATGGTTTGGTGAAGTCTCGTTCTGCATTGCTATGGTATTCAGTATGGCGGACCATATCATGCGGACGGCTGCTTTTCGCCTGGGAACTCATCCTACTGTCACCTGTATACATACTGTAATCTCTCGGGTGGTAGGATGAATCATAATCATCAAACTCGTCTAAGTAAGATGGTATCCGCATATTTATGCGAGGACGAGGACGCAACCTCGGAAGTTCGCCAAACTCCGGTTCCGTTTGTTGACTGTAACAAGTTTGACTTCCGCGCACTGTTGGTGGAGGAGAAGGAGATCCCCTAGGGGATTCCTCGAAATCCAAAGTGCGAGCGCGAAGTTGCTCGTTACGCTTTCTTCGCTCGTATTCAGCCACCAAACTTTGTTGTTGCACGTGGAGCCACTCTTCAGGAGTCAAGGTTCCTCTAGATCTGGAATTACGTCTATGAGATCTCGCCATGTCTGAGTCACCTGAATCATTTTCTAGATCTAATGCTGACCGCTTTCAACGAGTTTCTTCCGTAATTCGTCTGAGATTCCCCAATTTAGAACCTTCCGGTGCCGAGGCCCATCCCATCTCTGGAGGGGTGGTACCGGTTGGTACTATGACGTTCTCTAGGGTAAAACCCCCAGGTGTTACATCAATGTTTCGTGACCCTGGAGTTGTGATTCGCTCCATAGTATGGCCACTTGGAGTCGTGATGCGTGCAAAAACACTAAGACTCGGAGGTGCTTCTGTGTTAGTTACACGTGACTCAGTTGCAGGGGTTCCCGTCGGCCCTTCAGAAAGTTTACTCATATCAAACGAACCGAAAAACCAACGAAAACTATTGCTGTTCTAACACAAATACGGATGGCGCCAATGAAGAAACACAGATACACTCCCCAGATATGGGTCCTGGATCCAATGAGTCCACAGGGTACAATACGATAATTACTACACGATATGAGTACAACTTCCCAAAGTCCAATGACGAAAACTTGCAAAACAGACACCATGAGTCTCGTTACAGGAAGGACAAGAGGGGGGGGGGGGTCTTCTTGTAACCACCCTCCGGCGTGAGAATCAGTAACGTTCGCAGTGAAGAAAGTACTGAAGTACAAAGACTAAGTGTAGTTAGAATATAGGTGAGTCCATGAATACCTCATACCATTTGACAAGATATTTATAGCCGAAGGATGAAGGAAGATGATTGGGGCAGCTGTCCTCTTCTAGAAGATCTTTGCTAACCGCCTGGACACGTGTTGTCTTGTGATAGGTCGAGTTATACGTTCCATGTGCATGGGCATAACAACCTGGACACGTGTCTCTTAATGATAGGACGAATCATACCCTGTCCATGTGCACGGTTATAACAACCTGGACATGTGTCCTTTGTTCATTGGTTAATATGTCACTTATTCCCCAAGTAAGGGTCATGAACCTTCCTTTATATAATACTTGAGTGGTGACAGCTGTTCGGCTGGTATTGTCCTCCAATTGTTTAAGCGGACAAATGTCCTGCCTTGCGGACGACTTTTAAGGATGCCAGGATGCTTCCGTGTGTATTATGAGGACGTTCTTCCTCACTTGTGACATGCGGGTGACCCAAGTGTTCCGCGGGTGGTTTACAAGAGGATTCTCTGTGACCCGCGGGTGGTACTTAAGGGTATTTGGATCTTTTTGGTACCCTACCTCTACAAATACGAATCTATCCTATTGTCCTTTATCCATCCACCGTCATTAGGTATTTATTTATTTAATTAAATAACAAATGTATCTTGTGATTTGTCACTTGTGCGAGAATCTGCATTTGTCCCGGCCCAAAAACGGGTTCCGAGAATCCGTGTATGATGTTATGGAATAAAGCTTCACATTCACATTTACTCCCACTATATGATAGTGTGATCCCCAATCACATCAAAATAAAGGAGAAAAATAATCCGTTAGTATTATTTAATTATTATTTGAAGAGGTTTGTGATCGAATGTATATTTTGAAAGAGACCATTATTATTATTATTACTATTGTAAGGGTCGTCTCCCACAACACCTTAAAATATCAGGAATCAGGATGTGTATATAAAAGGGCATATCTGAAATCATGTTTTTAACTTAGTAATAAATAATTTAACAAGTTTATTAATTGGGTTGCATTTTCAAAGCCTAATATTAACCAAACGCTAAATAATAATAACTTACATAAAGAGCAAAGGAATTTTTTTTCTATAAATAAATTCACCGCAAATAAGAATGAACCCATCATAACCTTTGGTTCCATAGACTTATGTTTTAAAATAATATTATATACACAATATATCTGAAGAGTGAGTTTGGGCATGTCGACCTCCCAACCTCTCTTTGGGTCGGCTCTGATTATTATCATTATTATTGTAAATGACAAATATAAAAGAGAAGTCCAGGGGTAAATCAAAAATGTGTTCATTTATTTCTGGAACTAATGGTAAAAAAAATGTGGACAAGTTTTGAAAGGGTAAAGTCCAAGAGATATATAGTGATGCTTGATAACCACTCTTACACTTCTAAATGATATTATTAAACTACTAAACATAATATATACATATCGGTTTCCTAAGAATGCTAAAAACCTTAAATATCTGCACTTCACCGAGAAAGTTAAAAGGTAACCCGACTCCCTTCAAGCCTCCTAAATCCGCCACTGATTATTGTTGTTATTATTATTATACGAAGTACTAATAAAGCAGTTTTTATGATCTTTTTTCTTGAATGATTTTGATTATCTCTTTTAGGACTAATTACGCCATAAGTGTAAATTACTTCTGTTTTCTATTATTTTATGTAATAAAAAGGTTTTTATTACATACAACTAGGGTTGTTTAGATAGAGAGCTAAGTCAAGCCAAGAACAAGACGGGCTCAAGCTAGAAACTATACCCACTCGTACTCAGGTTATTTATGACTCAAGGTAACTCTTTACTCGACAAGTTGCCTCGTTTGTTTTAGTTAGATAGAGTGGCAAAAGCCATAAGGCAATCACATATTCTATCGCATGCTAATCCTAAATTTATAAATAATCTGAATGAAAGGGTTGCTTGAACATTTTTTTCTTATTTCATGGTGATTAATACGTAACATAAAAGTTTGCCTATCAAAAAACAGTTGTTCTCGTTGTGTGTTTTGTTTGCAAAGAGTGACTCCGGCTATCATCTTTAGAATTATTGGATTTCTTATATGACCATATATCTTCATGAGTCACGTACTCATTTTCAAATTAAAGTATTTTGCTTCACAATAAATCAATAATCGGATAAAACAAAAAGTTTCTCAAAGAACGGGAGGTTATTTTTTGATGCCCGGAATGAAGTGGATTAACTGGAGTGCTCAGAATGAATTGATTTTTTGGTTCGAATAGCAAAAACAAAGAAGGTTTTTTTGGTTCCACTGTATCGGTTCTTTTTGTGATTCTCGTCTCGTAACTCTAAATTACATTTGAGCTGGGTGTCGTGGCTCAAAAACCTGTTACTTAGTATGTAACTTTGTTTTGTCTATGGTTTGGAATCTCTAACCAAAGTGACGTTATATAAAAGTTTATCTTTAAAAAAATAACGATATGAAAGCAAACCAAACGATTTCTTTATATAGCTATATAGGTGTAACATTGCAATAAACCATCGCAACTCTTCATGGTATGTCGACAATTAGTTGTTATAATTGCCATAACTGATGCAGTTACAACAACAATCTTGTTGAAGAACAAAGTTAACTCCAATTAACAACTTGAACAACTTTGGTTATAAAGACCAAAGTTAGTTTTGGAGAACAAAATAGGTTTCAAGAAACAAATTTGTATTGGAGAACAAATTTAGGTACAAATCTTCATTTAATACTAAAGAAGAGTTTTAAAAATGAAGATCCTGAGTAACTTTCCACTTGAACTATCAATGTGTTTAGCAACATATACTATAGTCTTGATTAAGTGTGTATTTCGTGTCTCATACCTTGTAACGTGTATCATTATTGCTTTCTATTTTCTTATTTGGTCTTATGTGAATCCTACTTACCGGCAAAATATCCTGATCAACAAAATCACCAAAATCATTCTACCGGAGAATTTAAGACTTAAAAGGAAGTCGGAAGCATATATAAAATACCAGTACATGACAATCAGTGTAAAAGAGGGAAATTGATAGGAGTGAAAGAGTTATTATAGAGTTAATAACAGGTTGATATCGAGTACTTTATGTATGGCTCACCACATTTACATCCCTATAGTAAATATGAATATAGATTTTGGTATTTTTGTTTAATAGCCGCATTTTAAATGATTTACAAGGATTGAAGATTCAAATGTAATAATTATTCCAACTAACGTTAAATAGTCCCGCATAGATTTTATCATCTTTACTTTTTAATTTTCGAATAATATAATTGGTTACAAGTGTTGCTTCACATCCAATTAGAGAGTCACGACCCATTAAACGAAAAGGTTTTCTCTTGCATTACTTTATACAGGCAATTATTATGCAAAACCTAAAGTATTGGTGGGCTTTATATCTTCTCATCCTTGTCACTAATTGCAAGTGGTTTTCTTCACATTTGAGTCTTTGACCATCTTTTTATTATTTTCTTTCTAGCTTTTTTTAAAAGATTAAATCGGCTAATGTATAGGATGAACACATAATATAACATTGATTACAACAACGCATGAAATAGAGATGCCTAAATGCAAGGAAAGATAATTAGAAAAGACAAAGAGCGGATAAGATAATGTATGAAATGGAAATTAATCGATCATGCGAAAAAAACATATGAATATCGTAAAGTATATGGACCAATAACTTCACAAGTATATATGACTTAAAGGTTTTGTAGGCATTAAAATGAATAAGGGGTCAAAAACGGGTAACCCTAAACACATGTTAGAAATGGCCAATCATTTTATTTTACTTTGTCAATTTTTAAAATTTGTCGTGACAAATTCATTCATACCTTCTAAAAGTTCGAAATTTCATGTATCCTTACAAATTAGTTGATATTATTTAGAGCTATCCTTTCAAATACTACAATACCATTTTATCCATCAATTTAGTAAATATAATATTATAAGCTACAATTGTAAAATATATATTTCTAGTGTTCTTAAAAGTGAAAGTTAGATGATGATATATATGGAATTCAGAACTTTTAGATGGATATATATGGAAGAAATCATAAATAATGAGATATATATGATTAAAAAAATCATAATCTAACCTTTTAATCAAGCAATATCACATGTGGTATGTTTTGTTCGAATTTTGACCCATATTACTTCTTGTTTTAGCTCATTATCAAACTTTACCCGTATAAAATGTCCCAAAGTAGTATATGATCAAAAGCTCCTGAAAGACGACATCGTGAAATAATCATATTTTTGAAAAACACCTCAGCCGTTGAGTCGATTTCACAACTCTGTTTAATGTAAGTAGGCATGGGATCGTCAGAGAAGCTAAATATTCATGAGATCCTCTTCTTGATTCGACATATTTTTAGCTTTGATTCACGATTTCATGTTTTTAAGGAGTTACAAAAAGTTGTGAGAAATGTTACAAAATTCGTAAATCAAATTGCTTCTCGAGAATATTTAGTCTCTCGCCTGGTTCTCATTCTCGCTACGTATTACGTATGCATGCATGCATGCATACATACATACATACATACATACATACAGATACACACACACACACGTATATGTATATACCATGTTCGTGTCTCACTGTCTTGTATGTGGGCATGTGGAGACCGGAGAGGGACACTATCTTGTTCTCATATGGCTACTTGGTAATAAGCTATAGGATTTCACAATATTTGTATACAAAATAATTATTAGTTTCATAACAAGCATTAATTTGATCAAATGAGACAGAAAGTCATAAAACTTATTAACTTAGAGCATCCATAACACTTGTGTTTAGGGTGTTGTCCGATTGATGTGGCAGACAGACGAAAGACTAGGGAAGGAGGAGCATTGTTGTCAAAGAGGCCAGGATAGGGAAGTTTGTGGCTGCAAACTGCAAGACAGACAGCTTGGGTTGGCCACCCTCTCCATCTCTCTCTTAAATGCGGTTTAAAAATCGTTTGGAATATAATGTGGAGCTAATGTGTTGATTTTTTGAGGTCTAGTGTTGTGGATGCTCTTAGAACTAGTTCAAATGGGTTGGTCGAAAGTTGAAACCCACAAAATGATTCTAAGTTATGTGGTTAATGGTCAAATAAGCAATTGTTGAAAGTAAAGGTGTTCATTGTATATTCAAACAAATAAAACTGGCAAAACCGGCCAACATTTTAGTTTTGAGGGGAAAGTTTTCTTAGTTTAAGAGTTACTTTTTATATAAGAACTAAAACACGTCAAGCAATACGTTATAAATACATAATCTTGGAAGTTTCAGGTAACTCATCCATGAAGCTACTTTGTTTTCAAGGCCCATTGAGCGTAGATTGTAAAACCAATCCATGGTTTTTAGAGCATTCACAGCCCATTCCATATATTTTTTCCTATAATTTAGCTAAAAAATACTATTCCACAAATTTATGTATCATTTTTCAAAATTCTTTCACATTCTATTCCCTATTCATATCCATAAATTAATTATTTATTATTTTTTTCTCTTTTGTCTTGTTATATAGTAAATGGTGATTGGGAGATATATGATATATTATATGGTATGGATAAAAAATGAGTCCCTATATTTAGGGATTTACCTTAGTTGCCATATAAGAGCATTCACATCCTGTTCCCCATCTCCATATCTAAAATTACACTACAAAACACTACATTTCTCTTTCCTGTTTAATTAAATAATACTTTTATCATTACAGTTTTCTCTCTCCTCTACTCACAACCAATCCAACAAATATTAAAAAATAAATAGGGGCAAACAATGTTCCCCAAATTTACAAAAAATCACTACATTTCTCTCTCCACCCTATAATTTACACTCACAATCATTCAAAACCCACCCCTATAATTTACCAATCCCCCTCACATAATTATGGGGGATGGGATGGGAATGCTCTAACTCATCCATATAATAGGGAATGGATTGAAGTGGTGATTTTGATGGTTTTCTTAAAATTTACCTCAAATTATATGAGTTTGACAACTTTAGAGAATGAGTTGAGAATGCTCTTAGTTGTATGATTTTTTTTGTTTAAAGTTTAAAGATATACAAACCGTTTGACTACACCCATGAAGGAAAGTGGACACTTTCGACCTAATGTCATCCCAACATCACAAATAAGGACTGATATTGCCTTCAAGATGCTTATTGGTTGGCCACCCTTTTCGTTATGCATTTGTGGACGTAATTTAGGTGAAAAAAAAGTACATATGTAACCTTTTTTTAAAGGTTGTTCTCCAACGTTACTTTAACACTGTGTTTCCGAGTTTCATTTAACTGAGAAAAGAGAAAGAAAAGGAGAGATGGAAACAATTTTCTTTTCCTTGCCTTTCTTCTCTTAAATAAACTCGGGAACACAGCGTAAGGTCATTGTACCTATAAAGTTTTACTTTTAAACTTTTCAAAATAAAATAATATATTATTCACTTCTTATTTTTGGTTGGTTCCAATCATTTTATAAATTTATCATCATCATCATCATCATCATCATCGTACTCAGTATATCCCACCAATAGCAAAGCTATGGTAGGGTCTGAGGAGGGTAAGATGTAGACAGCCTTACCTCTACCCCATAAGGATAGAGAGGCTGCTTCCGGTGAGACCCCCGGCTCGATAGTAGTTTTGCATCAAGCCTTGGACATAAGGCACATAGCACTCAATCATCGGGACACCGGCTGATCGATGCATGTACCCTTGTCTTTCGGCTATCAACGCCACTACATGATGCCTGATTAACCGTCCGTCACTTTTAACGTTATTTTCACGAGATTAGTAAAATAACGTCAAAATTAGTGCAATTTCACTTTTGCCCACCCGAGGGTTCACACATATGATGAATGTTACCTGTAAATTTGTATATGTTCACAATATGATGAATGTTGGTTGCAAAGTAGTATATGTTCACAATATGATGAATGCTAGTTGTACATTAGTATATATGTTCACAAGTTAAAGTCTAATTTCTCAAAAGCACAACACCACAAGAAGAACAAAACGATAGATACAAGAGTCCGTGTCAAAGTGCAACTCAACCGTGGAAGCTCCCATGAAATTTTATATCATAATTAATTGTTGAACTTACAATCACCAGGATAATGAACAAAAGTGGACGAAGTTAAGTTCAAGAAAATTAAGTAGACGGCAAAGCATATTGCTGATAAAAGTCAAGTAATTTATGATAGCCATTTGAGAAAGTCTTACTAATTTAAATCTTCATAAAGTTGAAACTTTTACGATATTATAAATTATTTAAATGTTGTCTAATATCAAATTGTTTTTAAACAAGTTAGAGGGTTTGAACATTTGTTATTCCTATAGAACAAGTAAAATTGTTTAAAAAACTAACAAACTTTATTGAAACATAGCAAGTAAATTCAAAGTTTTGGAAAAATCGTATATGAACTACGTCAAAACATGCTTTAAACTTTGAGGAAATATTGAAAAAAAATTTCTTTAGCCAATAAAACTAGATTATAGTTTCATTTAGTGAAGTGAAGTGAGTTTGTAACCAAAAGTCCTCTTGAAGTCAAAAGTATAGTTTGTGATTTTGTATCATGGTGAGCGTAAACATCATCATGACACATTTACTCCATCCGTCCCATTTTAAGTGTCTTAATTTGAATTTTTAAGTTTTTCTTTTGCAACTTTGACCGTAAATATTTTTATTCGTGTCATATAATACTTGATGAAAATTATATGAACGGATTGGGTTTTAAATGTATTTTACATTGATATCATTTTCATTAAGTATTATATGACACGAACACAAATATTTACGGTCAAAGTTGCAAAAGAAAGACTTGAAAATTCAAACTAAGACACTTAAAATGGGACGGAGGGAGTACTTAACTTGTCTTTTAAGAGTTTACAAGTATGAAATACTTCTAAAGTTATGTGTCTTCTCACACGTAAAAGACTTTAAATTCGTAACCTTAAACTAACTTCGTATTTCTCTATTTAATGATACACGAATTATATATAAGTATCTATTTTATATACCGACGCAACTTTTAACTTATTATTATTATATTTGGAGTAAAATACCGACATGCGGATGAAAGCAAGCTACAATTATAAAGTTTACGCATCTCGTGCCTAGTTCATGAAACATTATGAACATATAAAGTATAACATCTATGCCTTTTCTCATTTGTGACATTATTGCCATTAATTTCAATTGTATTATATTGTTTACCAAGTTTTATTTCCATCGTAATTTACTCCTTCATTCTCTTCGCGTATTGTAATTTTATTTGAAAGTCTTTGTATTTTATTAAACGAAAGACATATTATTAGAGTATTATATTTGTATTATTTAGAATGATTTCCTTTCCATGTTGGTAGGGATAGTTTGTTACATGAATCATTTTATATTGTATATTCCTACGTGGGTAATCTGAAGAAAGCATAACACATTTGTAAACCTTCATGGTATCACAAACATATATTATCAAAACCTAATTTATTTTTATTTTTTTTCCTGCCGCCAGTCTTTCTCCCCTATCACAATGACTGGTTCTTCACAAACACCACCAACCGATGTTAAACCGTTACATCCAGTTTATACCGTCACCAATATTCAAAACAAGATTCAACCTCTCGATGGCGAAACAATCACCTCCTCGACTTGGACGAAATTGTTCAAGCTTCACGCTAGAGGTTACAAAGTCTCACACCATATAGACGGTACACCTCCACCGGCCAAAACGGATCCAACTTACGAGTCGTGGTCGGAAATTGATGCCATAGTCCTTCAATGGATCTATGGTACGTTATCCCGCATCCTTTTGTCTCGAGTTTTGGAGAATGATTCCACTGCTTAACAAGCATGGGATCGAGTGAAAAATATTTTTTTAAGCAATAAGCAATCTCGAGTTGCGGCCCTCGAGACCAAGTTCACAAATCTGACACTCGCTAAATGCTCATCCCTTGAAGATTATTGTCAGAAACTGAAAGAACTAGCCAACCAACTTGAAGATGTTGACCACCCGGTTGAGGAATCGCGACTTGTTATACAACTTGTGAATGGTTTGCCACCAGAGTATGCTGTGGCAGGGGCCCTTATCAACCAAAAATCCACTACATGGGATGAAGCTAGAACTCAACTTGACTCTGAAAGGCAGCGGATGGAAGCTCAGAGTGCTACACAAAACCAATCTCAATCAGTTTTGGTTGCTACTCAAGCCACGGCTCAACATGCCCAACCTGGCCCATCAACTCAAACTCATGGCTCACATCAAAATATGTCCATGGGCTCACATACTTCCCAAAATCAGCAGCAACCCTTCCGGGGTCGTGGCAGGTCAGGTCGCGGGAGAGGCCGCCGGTCTTGTAGTCGGGGACGTAATCCGGGTAATTGGCAGCAACAATCTTGGGGACCCTGGAATGTGCAACCCAACTACTACCCTTTTTCCCAACGACAGTGGGCAGGCTTTCCACCTGGTTTTCCTCCATGTCCTCATCCGACTCAACAACCCACACCTTGGACTAACCAACCCACCACCGGTTATTCCTCACAGACCCGAATCCCTTCACAACAACAGATGGCTAATATGGCATACCAAGCCCAACCTAATAACTCCAATTACTCAGTCAACCCACTATGTCCCACCGACCTTGGCGCCGCCCTTCAAGCTGTCCAGTTAAATCCAAATGAGCAGCCTTGGCACATGGATTCCGGTGCAACATCCCATCTCACTGCCAATCCAGGTAAAATCCAAAACCCATCTAACGTTTCTTTTCAAGGTAATATATTTGTCGGTAATGGCCAACAACTTCCAATTTCTGGCTCGGGCAACTCCACATACAATTTACCAAATAGAACATTTCACCTTAATGATGTTCTTTTAGCCCCACATGTTCTTACGGACTTAATATCTGTTCGTAAATTTTCACATGATAATCTTGTTTCTATAGAACTTGACCCATTTGGTTTTTATTCGAAGGAATACCCAACTGGAAGGATCCTTTCGCGCCATGATAGCACGAGGGATCTCTACCCTCTCACCGGTCCTACCAACATTCCAACAGCTTGTCTCGTTTCCAACATCACCAACAAGTGGCATAATCGTCTAGGACATCCTGGACATAATATATTGAGTTTACTTTTTGTAGGTTCCCTGGATGGATCTGCACGGGACATCTCGATCTACACAGGTGCGGAATCCCTGCGTAGGTTGTTACGAGCGTAGAACACGAATCAAACAAACACACGATACGAATAAACGAACACACGTTATATTATAACCGAAACACGTGATATAATCACTGAATACAGACTCAATACTCTCTGGTTCTCACGTCTCTCGACTCACACACGTCTGTATACGATTACTTTCAACTCCTCTAAACAAGCCGTGACCTAGCATATAAATACACGACAACTTCGCCTGATATGTTCAGGCGAAGTTGCTGCTAACTTCGCTTGACTAACAAGTTCGCCTGATAAGCGAACTTGTCAGTAACTTCGCTTAAACATAAACAAAACACAATTAACATTATAGACTGGATTACAGACACTAGACTATGAACTACTGACATTATGCACCAACAGACTCCCCCTTGGCAGTAGCTTCATATCTTTATCTTTAAGCACTTGTCTTGTAATCTTCATGCATGCACTCCCTCTCTTACACAGACCGTGACTACACGCTGATATTTCCTCGCTTCGCCTTTCCAAGCAGGAATATAGAATATCTTCTTCTCGTTTAACACCTGCAGATCAGCTTTAGATAAATTAACAAGATGCATCGGATCATACACTCTTAGCACTTCTTGTTCGTCTTCGTCTTCCATCACGGCTTCAGCAGTCTGGCAATCCACATACCACCATTTCAGATCTTTCAGCACATCTTGAGGCATAGTCTTCATTGAAACCTCTTTCAAACACCGAATCGGCTTATATTTCATCACCATCCAAGGTTTGCCATCTGCTCTCATTCCTCTTTCAGTATCTTCAACTAATTTCCCTTTCTGTGGTTTTAACAACTCAAACTTTTTCTCTTTAATACTTTCTTTCCATACTATCTTCCCAATAACTCTGGCCATATTATCATCACTTCTATTAATCAACCCCAAGTCTGGCCAAATCCTTTACCTCACACTCAGGTAAGGTATTTAGAGATCTCAACGTCCTCTTAAAGTATTGGATCCCATCATATCTTTTCACCACGAACACTTTTAGCTGTTCATCATATAACCAACAGATAATGCCTTTCTTTGACTCAGCGTACCCTTTAATATTATAACTTTTCTTGAACATTGTAGGTACCACTGGCTTCTTCGTTTTGATAAACCAATGAGCATAGCCTTCCTTCCATCTAGGCTGCTCCTCCCATTCTGTATCATCAACTACTGTATCTTCACATACATTCGACTTCTCAACGGTTGGAAGCTCGTGTTCAACATTCTCCTCTACAATTTCACCTTCTTCAACATCATCTTCTATCACTATCTGTGCACCAATCTTCTCAATTTCTTCCAATGGCAGCACATCATCATCACACACATCATCAACATCTAACATATCATCATCCAACTCCTTCAAGGCATCGATCACATCATCTCCCATCTCCTCGTCATCTACCATCACCACCTCATCACCACCAGAACCGCCAGCTGCACCTGCAGACTCCCCCTGAGCTGTGGTTGTCCCAAGAGCTTGAGTAGTTCTTGGCAACTCACCACCTGCACCTTTCGATGCATTGGGATCATCGTCTCTGTCATTCTTCTTCTTTGTCCTGAGCTAGTCGCCTTTACAGTTCGTCTCCCCCTGAGATGCCAAGAACTCCTTCATAGCATCTATAATTTTTCCATGTTCAACCAGGAGGGACGGCTGTAGTTGATTTTCTGCTACTAGGCGCTGAATAGCCTGGGTCTGGATAAGATATATCCTAGATTGCTCTGCCACGACCCGCTCTAGTGCAGCTATTCTTTCCGAGTCAGATAGGGTTACATCGAAATCGAACCTCATGTGAGATATGTCTTGAGTATACTGAGGAGGGATTTCGAATGAAACCGGGACATCAGAAGTAGCTGTGGACGTAACCGTAGGTGGTATCGTGACCGACAACCCTGCAGTGTGAACCACTGTCGACTCAATAACCTGTGCAACAACCTCCGACGGAGTAAGCGTTGGAGGTGGCAACGATACAATATCTGGAGTCGTCAGCTGGAGTGTGATGGATGGGAGGCCAACAGATGATGATGTAGCCACCACGGGAACGTCCGTGGCGCTTGGCCTTGTGAAGTGTAATGGGTTTTTGAAATTATGATCCTGTTTGACCTTAAAACTTCTTTATATAGGGTCAAAGTTAGTACAGGCGAAGTTATCGACAACTTCGCTTATTCCAGGCGAAGTTATCAACAAGTTCGCCTGTATTTACAAAACACACCCCTATACTTTTAATAATTTTCAATAAAGTTTTAAAAACATCCTTTAAGAATTAAATGACACGATCAAGTCCAAGTAACCAGTTATAAAATCATAAACTACCTAAGTACGAAAAACTTTTAAAAATTAAAGTACAAGGGATCAAATTTCAGTCTTGACAGGGACTACTACGTTTTAGAAAAGATCCGAACATAAATCATACTAATTACGTGACTGTCACATAGATCCGTGTTTAGCTGTATTATGACATAAAGAAACAGGTTGTAGGCAGGTAAATAACTTAAGATGGTTTTCATCGTTTTTCTGTGATACGAGTTAAGTTCAATTAAGCTCAAAAATTAAGTGGGCAACAACTCAGAGATTATGATGCCTCCTATCTATTCTCAAAGCGTATTTGGCTTTCCCCAAGTCACCCCGAATTGACTTTGACCCGTAGTGTCTGATTAAGTTGTAAGTATTCTTCGATCTTTAGACTCTGCTTCCCGTTCTCTTTCTTACATCATGATTGACATTTCAAGTTAAAGAATGTCTCAATGACTTATAAATTTTTTTTATTTTTTTATTTTTTATTTTATTTTTTTATTTTTTTTTATTTTTTTTTATTTTTTTTATCAAACACATAGAGAACAACTGCAAGTCCTGAATCTGGATCACTGCAGTCTCTTGACACGCTTTCTTCACGGGAATCAGAACACTAACAGGCTCGTGTATGACTGGGTAATCGCTTTTCTGCCTATCATTTGGAAAGATATATATGAAGACATGCAGAACTCTTAAGAAGTTTCCACATAAAATCGAGTAGATTTAGTTTGTATCACATCTACTTTTACGCACCATAAAAAGCTACCATGACATACAATGACTGTTCTAAAGCCTTTTAAGCCTAATAACTTCACTAGTTAAGCACACAGAATTAGTAAATCTATCATTTTCCAAGGATGGATCAATTTTCTGTTAAAACATAGTAACAGAACTTCTTACGAAGTAGTAGACTTGAAAAATAATTTCATTTCCCTAAAAAATTTTTTTTGACTTCAATCGCCCCGATCAGTTCAAAGTCTTCAGGTAAACGGTTATTCTGAGGATCCAATGGATCCGCTGGACCGACCACATACAAGTATGTGTCCTTCTAACTAAGTATGAACGACTAATTTTCAGCGAAAGAATAAAAACACATCATAAACCGCCCTGGTCACATTCAGTCATCTGGTTAATGGAAACCCTCAAACTCTACAAGTAGAAAATGAGGACCAAACATATCCTAAGACATGTCCTTCAAACTGAGGCAACCGACATAATTCTAAGCGATAGTGACGTATTTTTTTTTTTTAATAAAAAACACAAAGCATGGTTACTCGGGATTGATCATCCCATTCAACTCAACAAGGTTTTGAAATCTTGATTTGTCAAACGCTTTAGTATATAAATCAGCGAAATTATCAAGCGTATCCACCTTTTCAAGCACAATCAGTTTCTTCTCAGCACAATCCCGTATAAAATGATGACGTATGTCAGTATGCTTAGTTTTACTGTGCTTTACGTGATTATTAGTTACTGAGATCGCAGCAGTGTTATCAATACAAATTGGAGTAAGTGAGAATCCACAGAACCTGGGAGCAGCAGTTGGATACTGCCATGTATTCTGCCTCACATGTTGAAATGGCGACTGATGTCTGCTTCTTGCATTGCCAGGACACTAATCTGCCTCCTAGAAACTGACATCCTCCAGTAGTTGACTTCCAACTCTGATTGCACCCTCCATAATCAGAATCTGTGTAAGCTACCAACTCCAAGTCTCCTCCCTTCGCGTACCACAACCCCAGCTTAGGTTTGCCTTTGAGATATCGCAAGATCCTCTTCACACCCTTCATGTGAGATTCCTTTGGGTTTGCCTGAAAACGAGCACAAAGACAAACTGCAAACATAATATCAGGCCTAGAAGCAGTTAAGTACATTAAAGAACCTATAATAGCCCGATACTGAGTTGGGTCCACATCTGCGTCATTGTCTGTCTCAGCACCCAATTTATGGTTGACGCAGATTGGAGTATCGAATGGAGTGCTGTCCTCCATCTTGAAGCGTTTGAGCACATCATGGACATACTTGGTCTGATGAATGAACATCCCATCCTTCTTCTGATCAACCTGCAATCCTAAAAAGAAAGTTAGTTCACCCATAGCACTCATTTCAAACCTTTTCTTCATGACGGCCTCAAACTCCTGACACATGGAGACTTTTGATGCAGCAAAGATAATGTCATCCACGTAGACTTGCACCAGCAGGAAGTCGCTTCCTTCTCTCTTGAAGAACAACGTGCTATCTATCTTCCCTCTTTCAAACCCATTTTCAAGCAAGTAATCTGATAAGGTTGAGTACCAGGCACGAGGTGCCTGATGTAGTCCATACAACGCCTTGCTTAACTTGTACACGTGGTCTGGAAAGTCTGGGTCAGGAAAACCCGGAGGTTGCTCAACGTACACAACCTCATCAACTTTCCCATTTAGGAACGCACTTTTCACGTCTAACTGAAATACCTTCATCTTCTTATAAGCAGCAAATGCCAAAAACAATCTAATGGCTTCCAATCTTGCCACAGGAGCGAACACTTCATTATAATCAATCCCCTCTTGTTGATTAAAACCTTTAACGACTAGCCTCGCCTTGTTTCTTATAATAATCCCTTTCTCATCTCACTTGCACTTAAAAACCCATTTTGTGCCTATCGCATGCACATTCTTTGGTTTTTCAACCAAAGTCCAAACTTCCATTTTCTTGAATTGAGCCAGCTCTTCTTGCATGGCTTCGACCCACGAGCTGTCCTTTAGAGCCATTTGATAATTCTTTGGTTCAATCTGGCTGATAAAGCAGGTGTACAAGCATTCGTTGATTATGCCTGTCTCCTTAATGCTTGTGTAAACACAGGTGTGCTCATTCAAGCTACGTCTTGTTTGTACACCGGAGGACACATCACCAATCACATTCTCCAAAGGGTGATCTTTATGAATTCTCGTGGTCGGAACCAAACCGACATGCAAATTGTCTTCCAAGTTAGAAGAGAGCTCGTCAATGGTTGTTCCTTGCTGAGAGTGAAACGGATTGAAAAATTCTTCTTCAGGAGAGGCAGCAGGGGTATCGATAGCATTTGATGAGGAAGGTTGACATTTATCAAACAGCTGTCTTTGCACTAGATTTTCTTCCTCATCAAGGATCATCTTCGTAGCAACTCTTTCTTCTACTTCTGCACTATCCAAATAAGGTATGTTAAAAGACTTAAAAAGTCTATCATAGTCGAAAAACTCAGCAGGTCCGTTGCTTGGTTTTGGCGGTTTGTAACTTGTGATATCGGTGTTACACACCACCTCAACCTTGCCGGTCGATGTATTAAAGACACGTCTGTTGGGAGTCCCAACAACATAACCGACTAAGATTCCTTCATCGGCTACTTCACCAAATTTAGAATTTGTCTTTAAAATCGAACAAGGGGACCCGAATGGTTCAAGACCACTCAAGTTGGGCTTCCTCCCATGCATAAGCTCATAACACGTTTTATTAAGTCTTTTAACAGTTAAGACTCTATTCAGGATATAACAGGCTGTAGCAACAGCTTCAGCCCAGAACACCACAGGAAGCTTCGAATCAGCCAGCATAGTTCTGGCTCCTTCAATTAACGTTCTATTCTTCCTCTCAGCCACTCCATTCTGTTGCGGAGTATACGGAGCGCTGTACTGGTGCTCAATCCCTTTCTGAAGGCAGAAGATCTCCATTTCATAATTCTTGAACTCCGTTCCATTGTCACTCCTGATGAACTTAACCCTTTTATCCATAACGTTCTCAACTTTGGTAATCAAATTCTTCACCATCTGAGCCGTTTCATCTTTTGATTTCAGGAAATATACCCACGAATATCGTGAGTAATCATCAGTGATCACCAAGCAATAAGAAGTACCTCCTAGACTTTTTGCATTCACGGGACCGAAGAGATCCATGTGAAGCAATTCTAGAGTACTAACAATATAATTGACCTTCTTGGTGTGATGGGATTTCTTGTGCTGCTTTCCCTTCTTGCACGCTAGAAATTTGTCTTCAAAGTTGAAACTTTTCAAGGGAACGCCCAACACAAGTCCATTCTTGACAATGTGGTTCATCTTCCGAAGATGAATGTGCCCCATTCTCCTATGCCACAATTTGGACTCCGATTCGCTCGCTTTTGTCATAAGGCATGATTCTTCCGTGGCCATTTCAGTCGACCTCATATCCATAATATACGTATTCCTCTCACGTGGAGCCTTCATCACAATCCACTCCTCTGGTATCTGAAAACCAGGATGCAACACAATCGCCTCATTCTTTGTAAAATGTACGGTGTACTCCTTATCACAGATCTGCGACACACTCAGCAGATTGTGCTTCAATTCTTCGACAAAGTTTACTTTCTCTAGAGTCATCTTTCCATTAGACACCGTTCCCATTCCTGTAATCTTGCCTCCACTTTCT
Source organism: Bidens hawaiensis (assembly GCF_021521415.1). NCBI lineage: Eukaryota > Viridiplantae > Streptophyta > Magnoliopsida > Asterales > Asteraceae > Bidens > Bidens hawaiensis. Next base: position 739,577 of record NW_027491178.1, on the reverse strand, counting down.
CCAGCAAAGCTCACTCTCCCTCCTTGAACAGGTTTCAAATCGTGTAACAAGATTTTGTTACCCGTCATGTGCCGGGAACAGCCGCTATCCACAACCCAAAGATTATTGGCAGCCCTGTTCAACTGTTCCTGCACGATTAAAGCAAAAGATTAGAATCTAGGGACCCAAGACCAATTGGTCTTGGATCTATACATCCCGAACTTTGGCTTTCCAAAGTTAGTCTCTGTATAATTCCTGTAAGTCCTATTAGTATACCTCCTTGTAGATTGATTGTGAGGCCTTCCAAACCTTTGTGAATTGAAAGAATTATAACTTACTGTTTGGTTATCAGCAGTGTGAAACTGAGATTGGTTTCTTTGAAAACCTGAATTAGTCTGATTTCTGAATTTTGAATGGTTTTCACTTTTACCAGTATTATAATTACCATTAGGCTTAGTCTCAGTTTTGGTATGCCTCACACCTCTGAATCGCTGCTTCAGAGGACAATCTGCAACTAGGTGCCCTAATTGATTACACCTAAAACAACACCTATGCTCAACTTTCTTTTCAACAGTTGTTTTGGATGTCGAGGCTGTACTACCGCCCGTTCGTCTCACATATGGTGGGACATAAGGGTTTAGCGGAGAACTCTTTTTAGTTGTTTTATTTTTCTCTCGACTATTTGGTAATACAACCTCCTCCTTTGTCTTACCCGACTCGAATGACTTATCTGAATCTGATGAGACCGGACTCGGAACAGAAATTTTAACACTTGACACAGGCGGACTTGTTTCGCCTCTACTAACATCTGGTTCTTTACTAGTTACCTTAATTGGAACTGTCTGAACAACCTCAAAGTCAACAGATTTCTGATTACTAGGATTAAAAGTGTAATTGTGATTATAAGGTGGTGGAACCTCATGATAACCAATTCCTCCCCTCTTAACTGAGGAACCTTGATCACTAACAAGGTAATCAAGAATAGCAGAGGAATTTCTGAACTGCTCAAGTTTTCTATTCAGTTCCACCACTTTCACCTGGTGATCAGCAATCTGTTTTTCTCTTTCAGCTATTAGTTTGGTTTTTTCTTCCAAAACTTCATAGCTTAGATCAATCACTTGAATTTTTTCAGCAAGTTTTGCTTTTAGACTTTTAATATCTTTTTCACAAGCTTTTATTTTAACTTTATAGCTATTTTCTCTTGCTTTTGTAAAATGATGATCTTCTTTTAGAGTTTTAAACTCAGCATCCAGACTAACATACTGATCAGTTATAGTTGCTAATTGCTCAGACAAGTTTTCACATTTAGAACAAGTAGGTTTAGGACATACCTCGGAGAGCTGGTCTTTAGCATCAGCCATGAAAGCTTTTTCTTCTCCAGTAGCTTTCTCACTTTCTTCATTTTCCACATTCGCCAAATTTGTCTGTTCAAAGATTTCTTCAGAATGCAGGTTCCAGTTATATTCACCATCTTCTCTGGAAATCATGGCACTATAATCTTTACTACCCCCATTATGCTGTGTAGACTTGCCTTGACCACGTTCTACACGCTCATTTCTGCACTCCTTAGCAAAGTGGCCGTTTTGCTGACAGTTGTAGCATCTTACCTTCGTCTTGTCAAACCCTGGCCTTCCACCGACAAACTTTCTTCCGGTCTTTTTCATAAACCGTTTCACTCTTCTCACGATCATAGCCATCTGCCATTGCAGATCCATTTCTTCCAGATCATCAGCATCAATCTGGTCATAGTCTTCATCCAACATAGCTGGATCAACAATCTTCCCCTGAATGTAGTTCTCATAGGAAGCAATAAAAGAAGCATAAAGAGCAAACTGCTCTTCAGCAGATTTGACACTCATAGGCATCTTAGAGTAGTTGTTGCTAGGAATACTTGGAAAGCAACTACTCTTGCTTGCGGTTTAGATGCACTAGATCCACCTGCTACAAAGCAAACATCACCATTCGTGTTGACTGACACATGCCTCTCATGTGATGAGTTGGCGCCCGACTCTCCCTTCGAGTAGTAGGCAGCTGATTCAGTCTTCGAACCTGAACTAGAGTTGACTTTAGCACCATACATACCTGGATCTTAAACCTGATCCGTAGGTGTCTCCTTTCTAACCATGTTAAGCTCAAAGGTTCGGAGCTTGTTAACTGCTGTCTCAAGGTTATAGTCAGCAAAGTCTTTATCTTCTCTCATCAACACAGTATACATCTCCCATTTTGGTGGGAGAGCATCAAGAAGCTTCTCAACAATCTCATCTTCTTTGTATGCAATTGAATAGTTGCTGAGTTCAGTCATCATATGATAATATCTGGTGATGATATCATCAAGTGGTTCGTTTTTCAGATACTTGAAGACCGAGAATTGAGTTTTGAGCAATTTGATCTTCGAAGCACGGATTCCCACATTTCCTTCAAACCGGTTCTCAAGAGCTTCCCAAAGCTCTCTTGCTGTCTTGTACTTTCTAAAAGTATGAAGGATCTCTTGTGGAAGAGCCATAGTGATAGCAGCATGAGCCTTGCTCTCGGCCTCATACATCTTTTTCTCTTCTTCTTCCATTTTGCTGTACTTTTTGATCTGATCACGACCTTCGTACTCTATAGTTGGTGGAATATAACCATCCTGGATGCATACCCACATTTTCGCATCCTGGTACTTGACATATTGTTCTAACCGATCCTTCCAAGCAACGAAGTCGGTTCCTTTAAGCAACTTTGGGGCCTTAGTAGCTGACCCTGCTTCTACTTCCATCTTAACTAACTCTGAGATGTTAATTGACGACATCTTTCTCAAAAACTAAGAAACCCGAAAAACAAAAAAATTTCTTCTGAAAAGTACTGTAGGCGAAGTTACGGATAACTTCGCTTAAGTCTTAACTTCGCTGAAGAACTTCGCTGAAGAACTTCGCTGATTCTTAACTTCGCTTGAGGTAAGCGAACTTAGGAGGTAGGCGGAGTTGTAGAGAACTTCGCTTGAGTTAGGCGAACTTGAGAAGGTAGGCGAAGTTGTGGCTAACTTCGCTTAACCTTATATCTTCGCCGAAACCCTACGAACAGTGACGGCAACTTCGCCTGATGAACACGAAGTTTCTACAGATCTGATTTCTGGGTTTTTCGAGGTTTTTGACGGTGTAAAGGGTTGAATACGATGGTAGGAGGTAAGAATGACACAAAAACACAGAAAACACGTCCCGCGAATAGTCGAAACGGGACGATTTCTACACCCGCGTGAATATCCCGAACCACACAATTGAGCAATAGCTCTGATACCAACTGTAGGTTCCCTGGATGGATCTGCACGGGATATCTCGATCTACACAGGTGCGGAATCCCTGCGTAGGTTGTTACGAGCGTAGAACACGAATCAAGCAAACACACGATACGAATAAACGAACACACGTTATATTATAACCGAAACACGTGATATAATCACTGAATGCAGACTCAATACTCTCAGGTTCTCACGTCTCTCGACTCACACACGTCTGTATACGATTACCTTCAACTCCTCTAAACAAGCCGTGACCTAGCATATAAATACACGACAACTTCGCCTGATATGTTCAGGCGAAGTTGCTGCTAACTTCGCTTGACTAACAAGTTCGCCTGATAAGCGAACTTGTCAGTAACTTCGCTTAAACATAAACAAAACACAATTAACATTACAGACTGGATTACAGACACTAGACTATGAACTACTGACATTATGCACCAACACTTTTTAGTTAATTTTCTATTCCTTGTAATAAAGATTGTTCAAGTTTTTGTCATTCTTGTCGTATTGCTAATAGTAAATGCTTGCCTTTTCATGATTCCATGTCCGTTACCACTTCACCCTTTGATATTATTCATTGTGATCTTTGGACATCTCCGGTCATTAGCAATTCCGGCTACAAATATTACATGGTTCTAATAGATAATTTTACAAATTATGTGTGGATATATCCTTTGAAGTTCAAATCCGAAACATTTACAAATTTCTCCAAGTTTCACAAGTTTGTTGAAACTCAATTTCATAAACGCATTAAAACCTTTCAATGTGGTTTAGGGGGTGAATGTAATAATAACGAATTTCGTAATTTTGCCAATCAACACGGCTTAGTTTTTCGGTTTTCGTGCCCTCATACGTCATCCCAAAATGGTCGCTCGGAACGTATGATTCGACGGTTAAATGATATCGTCCGACCACTTCTTATGCATGCTCATCTACCTCCGTCTTATTGGGTCGAAGCACTACACACGACATCTTATTTGCATAATATTCTTCCCACTAAACGTTTAAATTTTTTCACTCCCACATTTGCCCTCTATGGTCGACATCCAACTTACGATCATCTTCGGGTCTTCGGGTGTGCATGTTATCCAAACATGTCCACCACCATGCCACACAAACTCTACCCGCGATCAACCCGATGTGTCTTTCTTGGATATCCCTCCGACTATAGAGGATATCGATGCCTTGACCCACTTACCGGGAAAGTTCACATATCTCGCCACGTTGATTTTGACGAAACCTCTTTTCCATTTACCACTCCTTTACCCGACCACACCTACAACTTTCTAGACGATGAACCGGCTCCACATATTTATTCTTTACCTACGCAACCCATAATGACTACACCACCACCTTCCGCCCAGCCCTATCCCACTATACCACTCACTGACCAAACCAATATATCCAACACAACTCACATCCAACCTACACCCTCTACAATACCCATTAATCCCATACCAACAACACTTCCCACTCCACATATTATTTAAAATGCTCCACACAACATGCAAACCCGAGCCAAATCAGGAATTACAAAACCCAATCCTAAATACAACTTAAATACCATTACAACTTCACCAACCATCTCCCCTGTGCCAACATCATATAAACAAGCCTTAGCCGACCCCAATTGGAAGTCGGCCATGATAGATTAATATAATGCTTTAAAAGATAACGATACATGGGATTTGGTGCCTTACTCGGCTCAACAACCGGTTATCCGTAGTTTATGGTTGTTTCGGCATAAATATAAACATGATGGTTCACTTGAACGGTATAAAGCCCGATTGGTTGTAAATGGCAAATCATAAACGATGGGCGTTGATTGTGATGAGACTTTTAGCCTGGTCGTTAAACCGGCTACTATTCAAGTAGTGTTGTCAATTGGTTTGTCTCGCTCATGGCCCATCCATCAAAGGATGTCAAAAATGCTTTTCTCCACGGGAACTTAAAAGAAACAGTCTATATGCACCAGCCTGCCGGTTTTGTGGACCCTAGTGTACCGCAATTTGTGTGCAAGCTTAAACGATCGTTGTATGGCCTTAAGCAGGCCCCACGGGCATGGTTTGAACGGTTTTCCTCCTATATTATTTCCAAGGGGTTCAAGCCTAGTGTTTGTGATAGTTCGTTGTTTGTATACCGAGACGGAAACTCTATGGCTTATTTACTACTGTATGTAGACGACATCGTCTTAACGGCCTCATCTACGGATTTTTTACATCGCATCATTCGATCACTCTCTTCTGAATTTGCAATGAAAGACTTGAGGCCATTACATCATTTTTTGGGTATCCATGTCACCCGTGATAAATCTGGTATGTTTCCCTCACAATCTCAGTACGCGTCAGATATACTAGTTCGCGCTTCTTTGTCGTCCTGCAAACCATGTGCTACTCCGGTTGAAACTGGTTCGAAATTAACGGCTGATTCTGGGCCCCTAATTGATGATGCCACATCATACCGCAGTTTGGCTGGTGCGTTACAGTATCTCACGTTTACTAGACCTGACATCTCATATGCCGTCCAACAGGTATGCCTCTTCATGCATGCTCCACGGGAACCGCATCTTGCTTTTCTACGACGTATATTGAGATATCTGAAGGGGACCCTTGATTATGGGTTACGGCTCTCCTTGTCCTCTCCGACAACTTTGACAGCCTACTCTGATGCTGATTGGGGTGGCTGTCCGGATTCTCGCCGTTCAACGTCGGGTTATTGTGTATATTTGGGTAACAACTTGATTTCATGGTCGTCCAAACGTCAGCCCACGATCTCTTGGTCTAGTGCCGAGGCCGAGTACAGGGGGGTAGCTAATGCGGTGGCAGAGACCTCATGGATTCGAAATCTGTTATTGGAACTGCACGTGCCTCTTCAACGCGCCACTATCGTTTATTGTGATAATATCTCAGCCGTATACTTGTCTGGAAATCTGGTTCAACATCAAAGAACCAAACACGTTGAGATAAATATCCATTTTGTTCGCGAGAAGGTACGCCTCGGACAAGTTCGTGTACTACATGTTCCGGCTCCATATCAATATGCTGATATATTTACTAAAGGTTTACCACGGGAGCTCTTTCAGAATTTTCGGTCCAGTTTGAGTGTTCGACAAAACCACGTTCAAACTGCAGGGGCGTATTAGAGTATTATATTTGTATTATTTAGAATGATTTCCTTTCCATATTGGTAGGGATAGTTTGTTACATGAATCCCTTTATATTGTATATTCCTACATGGGTAATCTGAAGAAAGCATAACACATTTGTAAACCTTCACATATGTCTTCCACATAATGGATTATTGAATTTGTGTGTCCCTGGTCCTTTATATCTTCTCGCACTAAATGGTACACCACTCATACTTAAGTATCCATCTTCACTCTTAATACGTGTGTAACTCATGACTTTAATATTACTCTTAGACTGCAATTTTGACACATGAGTACAAAGAGAGCCATAAGGCCACAATTATAAGGTTACATATCTCACTGTTAACTTCATTAGGTTATTCTAACATGATCATGTATGTATGACACTCAAAACAAGGAGAGCCATAAGGCCACAATTATATAGGTTACATATCTCACCACTAACTTCATTATAAGGTGGAGTTATAATAAGAAATGGAGTGTGTCTAAGAAGTGTAAGAAGTAATCTAGTGCGTTAGATATGTTGATCTGATGGTGGATATGAAAAGTGTGTTTATTGTGCGGTGTGTTTTATTTTAGTTGCACTGTGTTTATTGTGCCGTGTGTTTTATTAGATTTAATGGTGAAAACACACTTACTACACTTCTTATTAAAAATCAAATTCTTATTATAACCTTTCTCCTTCATTAGGTTACACAATTTTGACACATGTGTAACCCATTGGATGGATGGATGGATGGATGGATGGATGGATGGAACTTAAAAGGGAAAATTCTCAAATAACCCATTTGAAGAGTAAGGTTCCTCAAATAACATATATTTTTAAAAAAATCCCAAAATATCCAATCCCAACTTCATATCCACGCATAAATTCGGAAGTCAACGCTTAAATTTGAAAGTCAACGATGAGATTCAAATGACCCAATTAGATGTTGACATATGACGATGAGATTTGAAGGCACGTGGCAATTCATCATTCGTCGTTGAATCTCATCTTATTGAGAGGGATCTTCCTTGGAATTTTCAAAATGATGGGTCAAAATCGAAATCTCTCCTCTAAAATGTTATTTTAGGAATTTTCTCAATTTAAAAGCATGATATTATTGTGGTTAGAAAAAATATATTATAGAAAATAAAAATGAGCATAAGGTATATTCCTCTGATATGTAGGGCGACATATTTCCCCTGCGAAAACGGGTGGGGATATTGACCCGTAACTGAATACACACAACACACACATACATACATACATACAAAAGACGTGTCTCTATATACGCTAAAGCACAAACTCACTTCAGTTCTAATTCGTACGCACATTTCTCGCCAAATATCTAGATCTGGACCTCCTGCTTGCTGTTCCACATATCGTTGCAGGTCTGTTGATTACTGTTATTATTATCATTATTATTTCACATACTGCAATCGATTAATACTCTTAAGTTGTGCCTGTTTGATGAAACTGTTAGTTCTAAACTTCTAATCGTTAGTATTTTTATGTGCGTTTTCCGATAGGTTTTGAGTAGATGCGGTATCGATCGTTGTTTGTGTGCGATTTACGTATTTGTTTATCGAGTTCCGTACGAGTTAGGTTTTGTGGTTTATTAGTGTACTATCTGGATTGATGCTAGTGTTTTAGCGGCTTCCGGTGAAATGCTTGATAGAAGTATAGAACAGATAGAAAATAGTTCATACTTAAGGTTATATTCAGCTTTGTAAAATGTAGTATTAATCGGCCACTAGATGGTAATCGGTGGCTTATCGAGTCGATTTAATGTGTTGGGACCCATAATCCGGTCAAAAGTTGGTCATGTTAGGATTAAACGCACACACGAAACTGAACACGACACGAAAGCAATAAACGAACACGAGGATTTAACGTGGTTCGGTCTAAACTGACCCACGTCCACGGGTGGCAACTAGGTATATCTTTATTGAGTGACAAATATTACAAGTACATAATGTTGTTTATATAGAGACTGAACTAGGGTTAGTAAATTATTATGCAAGAAATCTAAACCGGGCCGGGCTTGGGCCCGACCGCCCACACCCGTCACCTCTTTTGACTTCATATAATAAACCGGGCCAACAAGGCCTACGAACCCAACAATCTCCCACTCGAAGGCCTTGAGTACTCTCGTCTGCACTCCTGATTGTACTTCTGTAATCTGAACATTAAACTTCTTCTAGTTGCCACCGCCTTCTCATCAATTAACCTGAAGGCCCGTTGAAGCTCCCCGGAGCTCCAACACGTCAGTCACGGCTGAAACTGCCCCTGACCCATTCTCTGTCCCTACCGGCTCCCACTGTAACGAACTACCGGATCCTGAGATAACCTGAGAACAAACACTCTCCATATTCAGCAAGTAATTCATTGGAGAGACTTTTACAGCTGGAATACTGGTTTTCTTAATCCACTGTCGACCTGGAACTGTAACTGAAACACGACCTGTGCTCCCACTGTCACGATGTCCCCCAACTGATTTAACCTTCCTAGCTCGTTCATCCTGAATCTTCACTTTGGCTCTGGGTTTGTTACTTGCAAAACGAACCTTCTTCTGCCCACGAGATTCTGTGAACCGGACTTTGTCTTTCACCAAAACTGGATTCACTCCTTTCGGTGACATATCGACCATATACAACGAACCCATTTTCTTGCCACGAGCAACCACGAGATTCCCTTTGACTACTTTCCACTGCCCATTCCCGAACTTAACATCGTGCCCCTGGTCATCCAACTGCCCAACTGAAATCAAACGTTTCTTCAAACTTGGAATAACCCTCACGTCTTTCAAAGTCCAAGAAGTACCGGCTGAAGTTATCAAATCAACGTCTCCCATACCCGTAACCTCTAAAATATCATCATTCGCTAGTCGAACCTTTCCAAAATCCCCAAATTTAAGATTCTTCATCGTTTCACTACAGTGAGTGGCATGAAACGATGCACCAGAATCCATCACCCAAGCATCAACGCTACTCTCAACACTACAAACCAAAGCCTCATCACTACTGACCCCGTCATCTATGTCGTCTTCTGTAACGTTCACCTCTTTCTTACCATTCGGACACTGATTCCTGAAGTGTCATTTCTCTTTACAACCCCAACATTCAATATCCTTACGAGTCTTAGACTGACTCCTCTTCCTGCTCCCACTGCCTCGCTGTTTTCCCCTACCTCTACCTTCTGTGACTAGCATATTGCCTGATGATTCACCTGAACTTCTGCGTCTTGAATCTTCTCCCAGAATCAGATCTCGAATCCCATCGAAAGTAATATTTGTAGACGAACTACAAACTGCAGTCACTGTTTGCGACCAACTGTCGGGCAAAGAGGATAATAACAAGAGGCCTTGAACTTCATCATCAAACTTAATGTCAACTGACACTAAGCGGGACAAGATCGAATTAAGATTATTGATATGAGTTGTAACTGACCCACCCTCTTTCATTCGAGTTGTCACTAGTTCTCTGATAAGATAGACCTTATTCGCTGCCGAAGGCTTCTCATACATGTTGGATAGTGCGTCCATCATACCACGGGCTGTGGTTTTTTTCATGACGTTAAACGCCACATCTTCCGACAACGACAATGTAATACAAGCCCTAGCTTTCTTGTCTAACTTCTTCCAATCTGCTTCTGACAACTTTTCTGGTTTTTCATCCTCGAACACTACATCCAAGTCTTTCTGACAAAGTAGTGCCTCAATCTGCATCTTCCACCAACCGAACTTCTGTCCGTCAAACTTCTGTATCGAAACCTTTCCGTCTTCTGCCATGGCAATGACTAAAACGAAAAACTGGATAAAACAGAGACAGACACAGCAACACGAGCCTGAACTTAACGATTGTTCTACTGAACTCTGTTAAAAAATCAACCTATTTATACGCAGCGGAATATCGAACTGAAAATCAGAAACTGAAACGATAAAACCTGACAAACGCGGTTGGCACTGGTTCTCCGTTTCTTTAACGCTTCTTCTGACTTAAAACTGTTCTTCAACGAAAAATAGGATCTTGATTCAACTATTCTTGACTCGTACTTTGCAAAATAGAATCTCGACCCTTGCTTAAATGGATCTCGGGCCCAACAAAATAAACAAGCTAGACCCTCTCAAAAAATTAAACAATCTGGATAAAGTTGGTGGCCATTGAACTCCCTTGTCAACAAAATAATATTGTTTTTCCTTGTCTTTTCCTAGTCTGGCATGAATCTCAAGAGAAAAATAATAATACAAACCCTTCTTTTCTTCTCTGTTCAAACGCCACTAGCGGAAACAAAAGAGACAACCTGGAATCGAACAATACGATGCTTACAGCTTTCAAACGGAACCAACAAAAAAACGCAGATCGCGCGGGCTGGGTTTAGTAGCGGCGAAACGACGGCGGAAACCCTAACGGCGATCGGGAAACCGTAGGCGGCGGCGGAACCCTAGCGCAGTAGGGTGGCGGCGGCTGGATGGTTTGGCGGCGACTCGGCTGGTTCAACGTGTTCTTCGCGTGATCTGAACCTAAGCTCTAGATACCACTTGTTAGGATTAAACGCACACACGAAACTGAACACGACACGAAAGCAATAAACGAACACGAGGATTTAACGTGGTTCGGTCTAAACTGACCCACGTCCACGGGTGGCAACTAGGTATATCTTTATTGAGTGACAAATATTACAAGTACATAATGTTGTTTATATAGAGACTGAACTAGGGTTAGTAAATTATTATGCAAGAAATCTAAACCGGGCCGGGCTTGGGCCCGACCGCCCACACCCGTCACCTCTTTTGACTTCATATAATAAACCGGGCCAACAAGGCCTACGAACCCAACAGGTCAAAATTGGGTCAAAATAGTTTATACTTAGGGTTATGTTCATTATTGTAAAATTTGGTGTTATTCGGCCACTAGTTGGTAATCGGTGGCTTATTGATTCAATTTCATGTATTCTATAGTCAGTCAAATTTTGGTCAAAGTTGGTCAAAATCTAAGTATTTGAAAAATTATATATAAAATTACGTGTACAATCCGATTAATCTCTATCATTTGCTAGTCGGTACTCCACTGCCTGACTAGTGCCTAGCGAGTTCTACAACGCTGGTTATGTTTGGGGAAAATCACATAATATGTATTGATGATGGTGTCAGATGAAATGTTGAAGTCCATAATGGCATAAAGAGGCAATAAAGTTTTTTTAATCAACTTTAGATGTTATTTTTTTGGTACAAATTTACATTGATATTTCTTCACATCAGGAGTCTAAGAGGTCATATAATGTGCTTCTTTGTATGAGTAAAAGATGATTTTATGAGGTAATATTAGAACACATGTAAGATGATCTTGAGCGACTCACTTTGTTGGCTGCGTCTTGCTACTTATCTATGTTATGGTTACTTGTTATTGGCTGCACAATACTTACACAAATTTAGGGTATTCTGTAGTAATGAAAGTTAACACTATTGGAAAACATGGTCTTGTTTTTTCTCTATTTCTTGTATGTATATTAGATCACATAATCGCCTTGTGCCCCGTGTAATTCATCTCACTCAATGCAATTATTTTAATCTGTTGTGTGTCATTGGTTTTAAAAGGCGTTTGCCACTCCGAGGCGTTTAGGTCTGAAAGAATAAAATGTCCTTGAAATTGCACACGCAGGTCATGTAAAAAACAATTAGTCTTTTTTGTAAGATTTTTTTAATCATGTATAACCCAAAAAAGCTTATTGTACAAACACAAGTTCATTGTACAACTAAAAAAGAAACCAAAGAGTAAGAGAACAAATCAGAAGAAAAAAAAAGTCAGATCAGAAATAAAACTACAAGAAAAAGATCATTTAAAACTAAAAAAAAGTTGTGCATTTACTTTGCATTTAGTATGCATTACTATGCAGTTACAATATGTTTAACATTCATTTCCCCATTAAAAGCCTTCCAATTTACTCTTCTTTCTCGTGACGTTGTGGTGCAACACCACATCCTTGCCTTCTTCCTCTAACTATGGCTTCACTCCAGCAATATGAAATACTATATCCAAGCACCTTCATTATGGATATACATGTGGTGCCGCCTTAGGTGAAGCTCTGCCGCATCACCACCTTTTGCAATCGTGCAGCCTCACCCCCTAATTGCTTTTCTGTAACCAAGATGTTCTTTTCTTTTTGTTTTATTCGGTACATTTTGCTTTATTCTTGTAAATACTTAGCATTAGAATCAAATCTAATGCTATTACAAAAGGATGAATAGGCGTAAAAGCATAAGTTGTTCTATCATAGATATAAAATGTTCCAAAGCTTCAACTTACAGAAGGACAATTTAAATCCTTCTAATTAGGGAAAAGCTATTTTGTTGGTCATTGGGGTTTATGTTGCGAAGAAAATCTAAGCTACTATAACCTAACCTATTTGCATTGTGTTATACTTCTTTTGTACCAGACGCCTGAGCTTACAGTTAGCAAAGGCACTTGCATAAGCATAACCTTGTTCTCGTTAGACACACATTGCAATTTGGTTTTATCTTGGTGCAAAGTACCTTTCCAAATGTGATGAACCGGTAATGTTGCTCATGTAATGTTTTTATGATCAAGGATGCACTACCTGGGATAGAGGTTTCTTTGAATGTTGTCCACCATTGGATACACATTCAAACAAGGAATTTAAATTGCTTGGTGACGGGGGTGTAGTGAAACCAACCTGGGATGTGTTACACACCCAACATTTGTGTCAACGGTAAAAGAGTTATGATATAATGTTAAAAGTCCTACACACTCCAGACTTTTCAAACCAAGTTCTTGTATACGCAAAAAGTGTACTTTTTTAGTGTTCAAGGACTTGGTTTGAAAAGTCTAAAGTGTGTATGATTTTTAACGCTACATCAAAGTGCTTTTCCTATTGGCACAAATGTTTAGCATGTAGCCACATATCTAGGGTTGGTTTCACTACATCCTTTCTATAGGCAATTTAAATTTCTTTTTCAAATGTGTATCTAATGATGGACAACACTCAACATTCCTTCACCTTAGGCTATGTATCTTAATAAAAAATGATATCAACATTACCAATTTACCATTAGAAAAATATTTGTACCAAGTCAATAACCAAGTTGAAAAATTGCAGCAAAGATATGAAGAAAATGTAGAAGAATGCACCATAGAAGAATTGTAAATCTGAATTAACCATAGCAGTGAAGAATGATGAATATTGCATGGATGAATGAAAGCAACAAAACCTAACATAGTCGCTCTTTTGGATTTATTTAAAAAAAAAGATGGGCCTATGGACGTATGCCTTAACAATCTTTTCACGAATTATACTATTATGCTTATATGGTTTATTTTTGGCTCAAGCGACAATGGAAAAAGCTATTGGATTATAATTTGCACTCTAGATTCACGAATAATGTTATGAACAGAATTATCGTTTTGTTTCACGCTAAATGTTACTACCAACCTTTATCTTGAGGTTGCATGTTAATAGTAAAAAGGAAACTGATATTAGAGCAATTTTTATTTAACTAGTGGTTTTATGTAGTAGTGGGTGGTATTTTTCATTGCAAGTGTTACTCTTCTGGTGTGTTAAAGTTTGTTAAACATGAGTTTGATGCTGACCTTATGCTCTTGTTTTACAAGCTTCTGCTTTATGATTTAATGTATTATGTATGACCACATGGTGCAGGCTGCAGGTATGACTTCACGTCCTCCACTTAATGAAAGAATACTTTCATCAATGAACAAAAGATCGGTTGCTGCGCATCCTTGGCATGATCTTGAAATAGGTATTTAATTTGATTAGTTTCTTACAAGTTTCCAGTCATCTTCAATTTCATGAATGTGATTTTCTTATTGATCCAATGCAGGACCTGGTGCACCAACGATCTTCAACTGTGTAAGATTAATATTTAGGACATGTTTTTAATGTTTTGTTAAAGTGATTTCGTTTCTAATTATCCAAATATTTAAGGGGTCAAATAATCAGTTTTTGATAGTGAGTTTTATACTTGTCTCAACAATGTTGATCATGTAAGGGTAATATGAAGTTACCTATTTATCTCTTCTCCTAAACATAAATTTACCCTCATTTTACAAAATGTCTCCTTTTTTGTATTTTCTTTTTTCTTTCTTATATATTAATTCAATAAATAGTCAAAATTTGCTAAATATTCAAACATTTGGTCATATACTTATGTATTTGTATTTTTAGGTGATTGAAATTAGCAAGGGGAGCAAGGTGAAGTATGAGCTAGACAAAAAAACCGGACTTATTAAGGTAATTCAAGATAATAACTATCATAACAATCAATAAATTAATATTCATACGTATTTCCAATATGCCTCATCAGGTTGATCGTGTTCTATACTCGTCAGTCGTGTACCCACACAATTATGGTTTTGTCCCTCGTACTCTGTGTGAAGACAACGACCCGATTGATGTCTTGGTTATCATGCAGGTATGCAAAGTTATATATATTTTTTTATCTGTGAGTGAATTCAACATATTGTAAGTATCATCAAAACGTTTAATAATGTTACTGAGGTTTTTGCACGCATACAGGAGCCGATACTGCCAGGTTGTTTCTTACGGGCCAAAGCAATAGGCCTCATGCCCATGATTGATCAGGTAATTATATTGTCTAATAATACATTTATATTTCTGTTCTTTTGCTCATCAAAAAAGTTTACCAGCATTTTGTGGTTATAATTAGCGAGAAAAAGATGATAAGATAATTGCAGTTTGTGCTGATGATCCCGAGTATAAGGACTATACTGACATCAAAGAGCTCCCACCACATCGTTTAGCTGAGATCCGTCGTTTCTTTGAAGATTGTATCCTTTCAGAACTAGATTTTATATTTTGATTTATAGATGTGGTAAAATGGGTTGGTTGGGTAATGGGCTAAACAGGCTAAGTTGGGTTGAGATCTCTTATGAGAGAGGGCTAATTACGGGTCATAACATGTTGGGTTGGGTTGACCTCACTTTTGGTTGAAAATTTCTGAATTTAGAAGAAAAAATTAGTTTGTTAAAATGATAACAGAGTTTATATTTTTATAATAATATCATTTTTGAATAAATGTTCTAGAAGCTTTTAATGTTTTATGCTTTAAGTTTGATGAATTTGACCCATTTGACCTGTTTCCTTTTAAGCCATATATATAATTTTACTTGTTTCAATGTTTTGAATAAAACATCACATGAGTTGACTCATTTACAAGTAATTGGAGAAAAAATTACTCGTTTAGCAACAACATACGTCACCTGATGCAAGTTCTGTTTTATCTTAACTTGAGTGATTAGATAAGAAGAACGAGAATAAGGAGGTCGCTGTTGATGATTTCTTGCCAGCTGACAAGGCAATCGAGGCGGTGAAATATTCAATGTAAGTAAAAACTTCAAATGCTTATAAAATACATTTAAATTTGAACCGTGTTTGATTACATTTAAATTGTTGCATGCGAATAGTGAATACAGGTAGATAATCGTATATATCAGCATTTAATTTTACTACAAATGTATATTACCAATGATGCTTAAGAGCATTAGATTTTTGTAGGAGGTAACACACAATACATGCAAACAACACATACATCGTAAATACACGCAATTGCAAATAGGTTAGGGTCATAATGGGTACCATTTTAATATAGGTCCTAACGGGTTGGGTCAAACTGTTAACACATTTCCCCCCCTTTTTGGGTTTTTGAAATATTCAATATGTTACATCAGATAATACAAATTACAAACTATTTACTTCAAATATTTATCAAACGTTTTCAATAAAACTTGAGAGTGATGACTTTTGCCCGTCTCTATTTTTAGCTTCGTTTTTAACTATATTCTCATTTTTAACTGTATATATACTCATTTATTTACTGAAGGGATCTATACGCTGATTTAGAGATGTTCAACGAAACCGGTTCCTGGAACCGAACCGGTGGACCCGAACCGGTTCTCGAACCGGACCCGAACCGGTTCCTACCCGTTTTTTTGTAGGAACCGGACCCTATCTGATTCAACCCGATGATCCGTGACCGGTTCTTGCATTTCTGAGTGGGGGCGGGTAGGAACCGGAACTGGTTCTGGAACCGAACCATCTGGAACCGGTTCCTAACCGGTTCTAGCCGTTGGATCGAATATAGCCGTTGGAAATCGTTTTTTTGGCCGTTTTTTGACCGTTGGGGTCAAAAATAGCCTTTTTTGGCTCCCCCAAGCACCCCACTACTAGTATAAATAGGTATTTGGTGTCATGGGTTCATCACAACACTCAAAACGCAAACCCGAACGCAAAAAAATACAAAAAAACGCTATTACAACGTTTTGAGTTCTCTAATCTCTTGTTTTCTCTTCTTCTATATTCATATTTGTTGTTATGGCTGCCTCACAATCATCGGTTGGTCAAGGTTCCAACGCTGAACCAAGTTTCGTTCGTATTGTACCTCATAATCGTAATCAAGAGATTTGGTGCAATTGGGATTTGGTTGAATTGAGTGATGACCATTCATTGAAGGCTCGGTGCAAGTTTTGTGGGATTTATTTAAACCCACTTTCGAATTCAAATTTGAAGAAACACATCGAAAAACCGTATTGCAAGGCGTTGAAAAAGAACGTCGATTCGCAACAAACGCAAATGGATAGTGAAGGCGGAATATTTACATACCAAATTGATCGAGTTCAAGATCGTATGGCGAAGTTTGTGATTCAAGAAGCTTTGCCGTTTAGCCACTTCGACAACCCTCGCTTAACCGCCATGATTCGAGATACGCTTCAACCACAATACACTCACGTAAGTCGTCATACTCTTAAACGTTATTGTTTAAAATTGTGGAAGAAGGCCAAAGAAGTACTAATTGCATATTTTGAAAATATAAATACGGGAATAAACTTAACTAGTGATGTTTGGTCGGCTCCACATGGTCTACCCGAATCTTATCTTTGTGTCACCGCTCATTGGGTAGACCCGTCATCGTGGGAAATGATAAAACGCACCATTGCTTTCGAACTCTTTGAGTATCCACATACGGGAGATAATTTGTTTGAAATTTTAGATTATGTTATAAAAACTTATAAACTAGAAAATAAAATATTTTCAATGACATTTGATAACACGTCGAATAATACATCGGCGGTTGATAAATTAAAATTAAAATATACGCCGATTTGCAATGGTGTATTTTTTCACTCAAGGTGTGTTGCACATATCATTAATTTAATCGTGCAAGACGGACTTGCTTCGGATGAGGTTACATCGGTTATAAACGATTGTAGACTAATGATACATAAAGTTTTTAAGAAAAGTAAAAAAAGACAAATGGAATATAGAAAATTTTGTAAAGATACGGGAAGAAAAGCTTTGGGAGCTAATTGGGATGTACCTCATCGATGGAATCCCACTTGCATAATGTTTCAAAGTGCTTTGAAACAAAGAGAAACTTTACAAATGTTTCATTCTAGTCTTGCCGAGAATGATTTGGCAATCCCCTTTTCAAATGAGAAATGGGAAATTATTAATGACTTATCGACTTTTCTTGAAGTTTTTAAAACATCAACTACGAAACTATCGGGAACGTATTATCCGACAAGTCCCTTGGTTCTTTCGGAGTTATTTTTAATCGTTAACAATCTTAAAGAATTTGAAAATAAAAGTCCAATGTTTTCAAACATCATATTACCAATGAAGTTTAAATTAAAAAAATACTTTCTTGAATTGCCACCGGTTTTTACTTGCGCCGCCGCTTTAAACCCAATGTTAAATGTTACGGGGGTTGAATGTGTGATAGACGAAATTTTTTCAGCCTTAGATATGCATGAAGTTGACCCAAACTTTTCAATAGAGGCAAAAAATGATTTTAACTTGAATTTTAAATTTATGTATGACTTTTATTTAAATAAATATGGGTCAAACATACACATGCCTATGCCGGGGGGGGGGGGGGGTCTTCATCAAGTTCAAGTGCTACTAGAGTACGAGATCCCATGATTAGCCTTATGAACACCGTTCGCAACGTAACGGCTAAAAAACAAAGGGGTAACACCCCTTCAAGCGAACTAGGAAGGTATAGTGCAAATGATTACTCTACCGGTTTATCCGAAGAGGAATATGACACTTTTGATGTTTTGGCTTGGTGGAAGGTAAAGGAAACCGAGTTTCCGATTCTTGCCACCATGGCCCGTGATTTACTAACCGTCCAAGCTTCTACGGTAGCTTCGGAATCCGCTTTTTCTCTTAGTGGCAGGGTAATATCGGTGAGAAGAACAAGACTAAATTCGGAGTCGGTGGAGATGTGCATTTGCTTAAAGGATCACTTGGACTCAATCGATCGTATTCAACACGTAACCACTCTCGAAGATGAAACACCACTTGATGTTCGAGTGCACGACGAACAAGAAGGTATTTCTACAAGTAATTCCGAGGAAGAAGTCGCCGCTCAATAATTACGACGAACAAGAAGACTTTTTTAGAAATAATATGTCACAACTTTATATTTATAAGTTTAATGTTTTGTTAGTTTGTTTTTGAAGATTTTAAAACATGTAACATTTTTTTTTTTTGAACTTCTTAAAGTAAATAAAATGAATTTTATGTTAATTGTTTTGTTTATTTTTCATGCTATACAAATACGAATCGTAGTTTAGAATCCAAATCGCAAACGAAAAACGAAAAAAAAAAAAAAAACTAAATGCACTTGTATTGCAAATCCAATGAACAAGTTTACATTGTACAATGGTTACATATTTAACTGATGATGTTCCAACTGATGAAACTCTGCAACTGATGTGTCACTGATTCATATTTTACATCGGTGACAACAAACTCTGCAACTGATGAATGTTCCCACTGATGAGTATTCCTCATCAGTGGCAACCTTCAGTAGTTGTCATCAGTGGCAGCTTTTCCACTGATTCAACTGATGACTGTTCCCACTGATGAGTATTCCTCATCAGTGGCAGCTTTCCCACTGATGAGTATTCCTCATCAGTGGCAGTCTTCAGTAGTTGTGATCAGTGGCAACCTTCAGTAGTTGTCATCAGTGGCAACCTTCAGTAGTTATCATCAGTGGCAACCTTCAGTAGTTGTCAACTTGTCATCAGTGGCAACCTTCAGTAGTTGTCTTCAGTGGCAACCTTCAGTAGTTGTCTTCAGTGGCAAACATCTTCAGTAGTTGTCTTTTCTTCATCAGTTAATTGTTTATTTTTATGTTAATTGTTTTTTTTTTTATTTTTCATGTTATACAAATACGAATCGTAGTTTAGAATCCAAATCGCAAACGAAAAACGAAAAAAAAAAAAAAATTTTTTACACTGTAACCGATTGGAACCGGTTACGGTACAGGAACCGGGTTAGGAACCGGTTAGATAGGTTAGGGGTCCGAGGGTGGGAGAACCGGTTAGGTTCCCTAACCGGTTCGAGCCTGGAACCGGTTTAAAAGGGGGTTTTGAATATAGGAACCGGTTAGGAACCGGTTCCGGTTCCTAGTCCCAAACCGTTTTAAACATGCCTACGCTGATTACATTGTGGAGGGATTGAGGCGTTAAGAGATACAAGGTAACAATTAAGCAACTTTGGTAACTTAAATTGGTGATGATGTTGAAAACTATTGTAAAACCTATTGATCTGATCATTGTGTATTGATGCCCCTTTGATTTCCCAGTGTTATGGGAATAGACATGTTTATTTTATGGAAAATGACTTCAAGTATGGTCATGAGCCATGCGTGACAGCCAACAACAAACATTGGCTTCCTTTCGTCGTGTTGTTTTAGACCAAACCTTCTTGTATTTCGGTCCAACATGGTTCTTACTTGGTGCACTCTTACGCCGTCATATAGACGTTAACATACTTTTAAGGAATTACAAGCCATTGTCGATATTTTGGCGGACGTATTGTGATAGGAACTGAATATAGAATAGATGAAATCAAAAGTGTAAACTATATTGAATTGAAGAAGATGATCTCAAGGATTTACAATTAGGTAACTAGCCACCGAAGTGGTCCAGGGCTATGCCCTTCTCACGCTACTGTAATGAGCCTAACAACTATGTAATATCTCTTCTTACCACCCCCCCCCCCCCCCCAAATGACTATTGATTATTATTTATAGAAATAGAAATTACACTTACCCCCTCCCACAATTAACATAGACTATTAAGTAACAAACTATAATAAGATCTCTATCATATTGCATGTTGTAGCACCCTGCACCCCAAAATCTTGATAACATCTGTATACAAAACTTGAGTCTGCTGGACCAAAGACCGATTAAAGAAACAAGCCAGATAAGAGACACAATGCCAATTAGATGCTTGAAGAGTAATCACATCTTCAGAGAAGAGCAACCTAATATTAAAAAGGATTGAAAAGAACCTGAAACCATATAACATAAGAAAAAGAGAAAAATCTTTTGTATGTTAAATCTGATACAATGCAAACCACTTATTCAGATTACGTACTGAACATAATTATGTGTATGCGTCAACAATAAGTTTTGGGCGACTTCAACTTATCCCGACCTACCAAGCAAGCTTAGGCTTTCTTTCCTTGTTATCCCTAAACCGAACAACCAGAGTATGCAATATAACCACTCTACAAACGATCTAATCACTTAATAGAAACTATAAACCAACTAACAACCAAGAAAGCTTTCTTTCCATGGGTCTTTATCCCTGAACAAGTATAAGCAAAGTAAAATGATCAATCCATAAAAGAGTTCTACAAAAAATGATAATGACAATAGCCAAACAATTAACAATCTAATCAATTAATAGTACTTAAACATGTTGATTGCACAATAAGAATATGGAGAGAAAACGACAATGCCAACAATTGATTTTATTTTCTTACCATTTTGTCATACACCTTATGAACTCTTCCAGATCCAAAGTTGTCGAGTTTAACAAAGCTAGGGCGATATGTCATCAACCTACCCAAGTAACCCCGCAACTCCAGGTGTTTAACAGTATTTGTGTCAAGACAATATGCCATTAGTCTTATATTTGCTCGATCTTTTAACATAAAAAAACTAGCACAATTTAAATCATCCATGAGACACATGGGTCTCCATCCTAGAAATGCAAGATTATACCTTACAACTACATTCTCTTTATACCAAGATTCATCCTTCATTATCCAAACCTCTAATCGTGACGAACACCAAGAAACTCGACTTAACCTACCTTTTAGTATCCCCAGCATATGTTTTGATTCTTTCCCCTGTCCCTCAACGGCTGGAGGGGACGCAAACAACTCAAATGTCTCCGTGTTCAAATCAAAATCATAAATTTCCTTACCAAGAAGGAAATACACATGACCATTCAGAAACACACCAACACGCGGACTATAACACCATATATCAGGTACCACTTGCTCAATCAAAATAATTCGTGCTACAACTCTCCAATGGAGCGTACCAAGGGTGTACACGTCTACTTCAACGGCATGATCCTCAGATACTTTACCCCAGCAAACCCGTACCATTTTGTATTCGCCTGCTTTTGAAACACCAAAACCATAAAAAGTAAAACGATGGCATCCGATTAAAAGTTGGTTTAGGGATGGTGATATATTCTTCCAAGACAGGATTGAATATGCAAATGAAATCATGTGAACACCAACAAGAGACCAAACCGTTGACGGAGCCCAGTTGAACTATGTGACAACCTTGTAGACGGGCACACCGGTTAAGATTAAGGCTCTTGACACGATGGGTGATCTTGTGTTTATGTTCGTGTTCGATCTCTAACCATGTTAAACTTCCTGGTTGACGACGTTTGAAGATTTCTTGATTCTCGAACTCGTTAATGATTAGAGCCTTGCGTGATCTTGACAGATGCAGATGAACGAAGTACGGTTCGGAAACAAGATCACGCCAGTTTTTGCAAACGCATTTGCAGTAGATGATTGATTTCACTGGAAGTCTTGAGAAGATGTCGGACATTAGATTTGGAGGTAATACGTCATCCATTGACATAATTAACTAGGGTTTAGTGGTTGTGAATATATATGTCGCGCGCAAACACACAAAAGAAAGCAATAAACAAACACGAGGATAAAAAATGGTTAGGTCTAAACTAACCCACATCCATGGGCTGCAACCAGGAAACTCTTTGATAGATAACTATTTATAATTACATATTAGGGTTAACAGTTTGTTCCCCAGGAAAACAATAAGCGGGCCTAATATAAATTAAAACCGGGCCGCTGCCCTTTTTAATTTATGCCACTAATTACGTCTTTAGAATGAACCGGGCCCAATACCGATCGAGCCTCCATAACCCAACATGCAGAAAGTAATAGATAGTTACATCATTGTCTATTGAGGTTTTATTTTTTCATACACCCTTTTTGGTTATTCACACACCCTTTTAACACACATTTAAAGCCTATATACACCCTATAAAGGGTGTATAAATAACACATCCCTTTATTTATTTATTTATTTTTAAATAATTGTGCTAGCTTATAACATAAGATTTGGTGCAAAGGAAATAGTGCTAGTCCATAGTTAGATTAGAGCATCCACAACCCAATAGCTCCACAAACAACCATATCAATTTACAAACTTTTCTCAAAAACACTCAACTTTCTTCCACAAAACCGAACTTGCACAAGATATTAAATATGTATGTGTATATACATGTGTGTGTGTGTGTTTGTGTGAGATGGGGAACCCAAATCCGTCCATGTTCTGGTCCGTACGTACCCACCGACCTTGACACCCTACAAAATCCAATATATGCTACCATTAGTAAATACTACAATGCTTAGGTAAACTTTTCATGCTTGAAACACCAGACAAACAATTTGAAGTTTCAATACTCGATTCATCTGTATACGAAACTTGAGTGTGCTGGACCGGAGGGTGATTTAAAGAGTGGTAACAAACCAGACATGAGACACAATGCCAATTAGATGTTTGAAGAATATTCACATCTTTGGATAAAGGCACTTGCAGATTAATTTGTGGTAGTATTCGCAACAAACTAATATTCAAAAGCATTGAAGAAAACTTAGAACCAAATAACATAAAATAAAAAAGAAACATTATAATCTTTTGTATGTTAAATCTGATACAATACACACCATTTTTAAGATTACTTGCTACAAGTGTAACCTAGCTGGTGCATACCAGGCTACCAACCATTATACCAGTGCAACTCACGCGTAATAAGAGACGTAGCGACTGATGAGCCATAACTGTTTTGACCATAGATACTAGTATTTGACTGATTTGTATGTGTATGCGTTAACTTGAGTCTTGGTTATCCCTGAACAAGTATAACCAGAGAAAGTAATTAATATATATATGACCAATCTATAAATAATTCTATCATGACAGATAACGATTATAGCCAAACTAACAACACTTAATTGTACTTAATGTGTTGCTAATTGCACGATAAGAATATGAAGGAGAAAAAACAACAATGTCAATAGTAGAAACTATTTTTCTTATCCTTTTGTCATTCACTTTATGAATCCTAACAGATCCAAAGCTGTCGAGTTTAACAAAGCTAGGACGATATGTCATCCACCTACCTAAGTATTTCGGCATCTGGAGGCATTTAATAGCATTCGTGTTAAGACAATATGCTACCAGTCTAAAATATGTTGGAGCATAGACGATAAGTCTACTAGCACCGTTACTTTAAACCATCAATGAGACACAAGGGTCGTTTAATGATACGCCTTACTACTTCATCTTGGATAGCTATCTCTTTACACCAAGATTCTCATTCATTATCCAAACCTCTAATCGTGACGAACACCAAGAAACTCGACTTAACCTACCTTTTAGCACCCCCAACATATGCTTTGATTCTTTCTCCTGTCCCTCTACGGATGGAGGGGACGGATATAACTCAAATGTCTCCGTGTTCAAATCAAAATCATAAATTTCCTTACCAATAAGGAAATACACATGACTATTCACAAATACTCTGGCAAGCGGTTTACACGTCAGGTTCCACTTGCTCAATAGCAATAGGAGTTTGTCCCACAGCTCTCCAATGCGACGTACCTAGGGTGCACACGTCTACCTCAACGACGTGATCTTTACGACCACAAACTTGTACCACTTTGTATTCACCCGCTTTTGAAACTCCAAAACCATAAATATAAACCAATGGCTCCAAATTCAAACGCGGTATAGGGAGGGTGATATATTCTTCCAAGACAGGATTGAATATGTAAATTGCATCACGTGAACAACAGGAGACCAAACCGTTGACCGAGCCGAGTTGAGCTATAATGAGGGAACTAGAACCATTTATAGGAGGAGCACAGTGGTTAAGATCAAGTCTCTTGACAAAACAGGTGGATATATAATCGGTTTCGGCTTCCTGTTTGTGTTCAATCTCTACCCATGTTAAACTTCCTGGCCGACTTTTGACAAAAGCATGAATCTGGAAGTTGTCAAGCAATAGAGCCTCACGCGATCTAGACAGATGAAGATGAACGAAGTACGGATCGGAAACAAGATCACGCCAGTTTTTGCACACGCACTTGCACAACATTATTGATTTCACTGGAAGTCTTGAGAAGACGTCAAGCAGCAGGCTTGAAGGTAATACGTCATCTATCAATGATCGATCCTTTTGAGATGACATTATTATTAATTAGGGTTTGATGGCTGCTTAAAAGTTAAAACATCAGATTTGGAGATAAATAATACGTCAACAAAATATATACGTATATAACTAGGGTTTTGTGGTAATATATTGTGGACATGCACAAACTCAAACTAATTATACAACTAGAGAACTTGATGAAAAAATGACAAATTAATAATAATAATTAAAATAACAATATCATTTTTCGAGCTCGAGTCTCAAATTAAGCTTGTTTAGTTATCAAGCTTGTGCCTTAACTGTATGGGAAGCTTATTTAGTAATTATTCAAGTCGTGACTGTATGGAAGTTTGTTTAGGCACGTCGAACCTTGTATATATTTTTAAGTTTTATGACTTTTATCTCTTTTGGATTACTATGTATTAATTTCGCGATGCATAGCAAGTTCGAGCTGAGCTTTTGCTCGTTTAGAGTTTTTCTCAATATACATAAAACTAATTAAAAACATATATAATTAATGAATAAGTAATAAGCGAGCCAAGCCCGATCTTGAGAAATCAATTCATGAGCTCGAGTTTTAGAAAAAGAGCTTAAATTGAGCCGAGCCTGGGCTTGAATCGGGTCATTTACAACCTCTTTGGTTTCGTCATCTGAACAAAAAAATATTGTATTTGATTCATAATATAAAGTAAGCGAATTATAAATTGCCGTTTATGTCATCTTCGTTGTAAACCTGAACAAATTTTGAATCTCATCCGCTAACATAGGAAGCCAGGAGCAATTGCCTCTTTGAGTTGCATTTGTTGGGAATTTTGGTTTTGGTGCGTTACTTGACGTGCAAGGTTAAGTAAATAGATTTAAGGAGTGGATAATTATAGATAAATAAATGTGCTTAAATTTAATTGTAATATAATTATTATGTTATATTATTTAATAATCCTAGTTATAGTTTAAACGTGATAGGTTAGATTATAAATACTCGTGCTTTGAGGTTTAAAGATTGTAATTGAGTTTTGTGAAGTTTCTCAATAATAATATTCGTATTCGTTTGTGCGTTTGTGCTCAATACCTGGTACCAATTCCATTAACATAAGGGTCATGATTGCATCCTTCCAACTTTACTAGCCATATTGTCGTGTTCTTGAATGAGAAATAGTTGAGTAGGCTTTTGAATAAGTATTCGAAATTGAGTGGGCTAATTAGAGAGTGGTAACAAACCAGATAAGAGACACAATGCCAATTATTATATGTTTGAAGAATAATCAAATCATTGGATATAGGTTCTTGCACCAAACTAATCATATGAAAAGGATTGAGGAAAACTTAGAACCAAACAACATTAGGGGAAAAAAACAGAATAATGTTTTGTATTATAAATCTAATACAATACATGTACACCACTGATTCAGGTTCCTTACATTTAACCATTGCAATTCTTTAGAAGAGACGACCCGTAACTGTTTTCGCCAATAGATGCTAGCTAGCTAATATTATATCACCTTGCAACCCCTCCCCTACAGGATTACCAAGCATGCATTTTCTCCTCGGGTCTTCGATATCTCTGAACAAGCATAAGCAGAGTTAGTAATTATATGACCAATCCATATATAATTCTATAAAGACTGATAATATATAGCCAAACTTACAACAATCTAATCACATAATTATAGTTTTTAATGTGTTGTGAACTAGTTTTAATCCATTACAAAAAATTAAGTCAATAGGTAGAATTATTCCTTACATTGTATTCATACACCTTTCGAAGTTCCAACGGCCATGATACAAAGTTGTCGAGTTTAATAAAACTTGGACGATAAACCATCAACTCTCCGAATTTTCCCTGCATTTTCACTTGTTGAATAGTATTCGTGTCAAGACACCACATTATCAGTCTTCTTGCAGCTTGATCACATAACATCAAATTACAAGTACCCTTTAAACCATCCACGAGACGCAAGGGTCTCCAACTTTGCAATCCAAACGTCCGCATTCCTAGTAGCAGTGAGTTTTGGCTAGCTATCTCTTTACACCAATTTTCCTCCTTCATCACCCATACCTGTAATCCGAACGAAGACCATGAAACCAAACTTAACCTACCTTTCAAAATGCCCAGCATTAAATCTTTAAAGCCCGCGTACACCAAAGGGGATATTGGAAATAACTCTGATGTCTCCGTATCCAAATCAAAATCATAAATTTCCCGACCACAAAGCGAATACACATGACCATTCAAAAACACACCATCGGATCGACGCTGATACATATGTCCCGGCCTTTGCTGAATAGGGTAAGTTCTTTCTCCCAAATCTCTCCATGCTGGCGTACCGAGGGTGTAAACCTCGGTACTACCTGTTATCCGTATCACTTTATATTCCCCAGCTTTCGAGACTCCAAAACCATAAAGTATCGGACACCGATATTTTATCGTTGGTCGAGGGAGGGTAATATACTCTTCCAAAACCGGGTTTAATATACAAATACAACCATCAGGTTGGCAACATGCGATCAAACCATTTACGGAGCCCACTAGAACTGGAGAACCTCGGGAATTATCCATGTAACGATCAAGATTAAGGCTCTTGATATAATGTAGGTAGTAATTATTCGGTTGGTGTTGGATTATATCCACCCATTGTAGAGTTCCTGGTAAACCATAGCGGTCTGAATGATCGAACTCGTGAAGGATTAGAGCATCATGTGATGTTGATAGATGAAGATGAACGAAGTAAGGATCGGTAATAAGATCACGCCAGTATTTGCAGACGCACTTGCACAACATGATTGATTTCAGTGGAAGTCTTAAGAAGATGTCGGACAATATGTTTGCAGGTAACACGACTTCCATCTATGGCTGTCGTGAAGACATGATTAGGGTTTGGGTTTGGTAGCTGTCGATATGCAGAAGCTGAATAGATGTATATATAGGATATTCATATAATTATTATTATTAAATGTAAAATTATGATAAATATAGATTATATTATCAAAATCTATACAACTCCTAATACCAATGGTACATATCATAAAGCTTTGTAAGAAAAATAAAATTGTCTTTTATATATTGTAATATTTCCTAGTATCTTTATTTTCCTAAAATACCCCCTTTTTTATTTTAACTAAAATTTTATTAATCTAAAAAATAGTTACAACTTTGTCCCAACATCTTTAACCAAATTATTCTTTGTAATTTGATTATGATATACTAATACTTTTTTTCAATTAAGAAAAAACTAACATGTTATGTAGGGGTTCATGGCATAGTTTGATATTTTTAAAGTTAAACCGTAAGCCAAACCAAAGAATAAACACTTATAAATTTGTTACATGATTACTAGGGTCCGAGTTCTCTATTTTATCGTGCGGGCACCCGTCTAGTTATAATGATGAAACTATATGATTAAAATAATTAATCAATAAATAATTGCCGTTTGTGTCATCTTCGTTGTAAACCTGAACGAATTTTGAATCTCGTCCGCTAACATAGGAAGCCAAGAGCAATTGCCCCTCTTAGTTACATTATAAAGGGTCTTGATTGCATCCTTCCAACTTCACTAGCCATATTATCGTGTACGTTCCTGAATGAGATTCAGTTGAGTAGGCTTTTGAAAAAGTATTCAAAATTGAGTGGGCTCCAAGCCCAACTAAAGAGTGGTAACAAACCAAATATGAGACACAGTGCCAATTATATGCTTGAAGAATAATCAAATCATTGGATAGAGGTTGTTGCAGCAAACTAATATTATATGAAAAGGATTGAAGAAAACTTGGAACCAAACAACATTAGGGAAAAAAATATAGAATAATCTTTTGTACTATAAATCTGATTCAATACACACCACTGATTCAGGTTCCTTACATTTAAACAATGCAACTCTTTAAAAGAGACGACCCATAACTGTTTTCGTCCATTGATGCTAATACTATGTCACAATGCAACCCCTCCCCTACAGGATTACCAAGCATGCATTTTCTCCTCGGGTCTTCGATATCTCTGAACAAGCATAAGCAGAGTTAGTAGTATCACCAATCCATATATAGTTCTTTAAAGACAGATAATATATAGCCAAACTTACAACAATCTTATCACATAATAGTTCTTAATGTGTTGTGAACTAGTTTTAATCCATTACAAAAAATAAAGTCAATAGGTAGAATTAATTATTCCTTACATTGTATTCATAGTTTCATACACCTTACGAAGTTCAAACGGCCATGACACAAAGTTGTCGAGTTTAATAAAACTAGGACGATAAACCATCAACTCCCCGAATTTTCCCTGCATATCCACTTGTTGAATAGTATTCGTGTCAAGACACCACATTATCAGTCTTCTTGCAGCTTGATCACATAACATCAAATTACAAGTACCCTTTAAACCGTCCATGAGACGCAAGGGACTCCAACTTAGCAATCCAAACATCAGCATATCTATCTCTTTACACCAGTTTTCCTCCTTCATCACCCACACCTCTAATTCGAACGAAGACCATGAAAGCAGACTTAACCTACCTTTCAAAACACCCAGCATTAAATCTTTAAAGCCCGCGTGCACCAAAGGGGATATTGGAAATAACTCTAATGTCTCCGTATCCAAATCAAAATCATAAATCTCCCGACCACAAAGCGAATACACATGACCATTCAAAAACACACCATCGGATCGACGCTGATACATATGTCCCGGCCTTTGCTGAATAGGGTAAGTTCTTTCTCCCAAATCTCTCCATGCTGGCGTACCGAGGGTGTAAACCTCGGTACGACCTGTTATCCGTATCACTTTATATTCCCCAGCTTTCGAGACTCCAAAACCATAAAGTATCGGACACCAATATTTTATCGTTGGTCGAGGGAGGATAATATACTCTTCCAAAACCGGGTTTAATATACAGATACAACCATCAGGACGGAAACATGCGATCAAACCGTTTACGGAGCCCACTAGAACTGGGGAACCTCGGAAATTATCCGTGCAACGATCAAGATTAAGGTTCTTGATATAATGTAGGTAGTATTTATTATTCGGTTGGTGTTGGATTATATCTATCCATTGTAGAGTTCCTGGTAAACCATAGCGGTCTGAATGATCGAACTCGTGAAGGATTAGAGACTCATGTGATGTTGATATATGAAGATGAACGAAGTAAGGATCGGTAATAAGGTCACGCCAGTATTTGCAGACGCACTTGCACAACATGATTGATTTCAGTGGTAGTCTTAAGAAGATGTCGGATAATATGTTTGAAGGTAACACGACTTCCATCGATGGCTGTCGAGAAGACATGATTAGGGTTTGGGTTTGGTAGCCGTCGATATGCAAAAGCTGAATAGATGTAGATATATAGGATGTAATCCTAGCATCTTTATTTTCCTAAATAAAGTTACAACATTTTCCCCTAATATTAAGTACAATTTTATCAATTTAAAGAATAGTTACAGTTTTGTCTCATCGTCTTTAACCATACTATTCTTTGTAATTTTATTATGATATTACTAATATTTTATTTCAATTTAGAAAAAACTAACATGTTACGTAAGGGTTCATGGTCTAGGTTGATAGTTTTGAAGTTAAACTGTAGGCCAAACCAAAGAATAAACACGCATAAATTTGTTACATGATTATTAGGGTCTGAGTTCTCTCTATTTCATCTTTGATCGCGTGAGCACCCGTCTAGTTATAATGAAGGAACTTTATAATTAAAATAATTGATCAAAATAAATAATAAACAAGTTGAGATCGAGCTTAGAAAAGTATTCACAAGCCAAGTTCGAGGCTTCGGGCTATATGAACTACCCTCCGTGATTCAAAGTTGTTGAGTTTAATAAGGCTGGGGCAATAAACCATCAACTCTCCGAAGTGGCACCACAATTCCAGGTCTAGAAGAGTATTCATGTTAAGACAATACACCATCAATCTTGTTGTACGTATATTGATCAGTGATCACATAACATCAACATACTAGTACCTTTTAAACAATCCATGAGACACAAGGGTCTCTGCCCTAATGGCCCAAAAATACGCATCACTACTTCATCTAGGATAGCTATCTATTTATACCAAGATTCCTCCTTCATCACCTAAACCTCTAATCCCGATAAACACTAAGAAACCCGACTTAACTTACCATTTAACACTCCCGATGAAAATAACTCAAATGTCTCTGTATTTAAATCAACATCATAAATCTCCTAACCAACAAGCAAATACACATGACTATTCATAAACACACCATCAGCACGAGTCTGATACACAAATGACAAATCCCACAAGCGGGGCGGGTCAACCCACAAGATATAGACGAGGCTTGAAATCAAGATATCATGAAGGCACAAAGCCAAAACCTATGCGCATGGCGCATATCACATATGCTCACGCATATCACATATGCTCACGCATCACATATGCTCACGCGTATCACATGCTCACGCACCATATATGCTCACGCATATCACATCTGCGCGTGGCGCATCTGCGCGTGGCGCATATCACATGCTCACGCATCATATATGCTCACGCATATCACATCTGCGCGTGGCGCATATTACATATGCTGGCGCATATCACATCTGCGCATGAAACATCTGCGCGTGAGAATAAAGAGAAGACCTCGCGCATCCTCAGGATAGGCGCATATCACACGTGCACATAATCAACCTCGTCCTTATCCAAATCAGGATAAGGACAACCTTGATTGTGCTCGTCAGACAACCTTCCAGAAGGTATCCTTTAAGGAATAAGAATATGCTGATGTTGACAGCTGCCAATGAAAGGTGGACAACTCAGCAAAACCCATGTGCTACCACGTGATTGCACATGGGTCAGGTGAAATACCTGGGTCAGAGAATAATCAATGAAAAAGCACCAGGTGTCCTAAGGACACGTGGCGCAAAGCAACAGGAGGAGGCCAAAAAGGCCCTAATGGGATCTGAGCCCAATCATTGGAAACCCTAACACTATAAATACCACACCACCTCCACAAGGGGAGGTAAGCAAGAAAATACATTCCAATTCCTTACTCACTCTCAGATTATTATTATCTTATCCTACAATCTCTTATTCTCACACCGGAGGGTTACCCCAAAGAGGACCCCTCTGTCCCTTTCTGAGGGGTAAGTTCACGGTGCTGCTCGTTTTGTAGGTGGAAGAATTCATACTCCGGAGAACCATCGGTGAAATAGCATACTCATACCCGAGGAAAGTTGATCGTCTACCAGTGAGCCGATCCACGTTTCTTCATTGGCGCCATCACCTGTTACAACGGCAACAAAATCACCATCTCATCAGTTCTCTATGAAAAACTTCACCATGGTTTCTGGTGTTCGAAACAGCGATCAAGTTCTGGAGGATATTGAGCTTGAGGATGTTAATGAGGGACAGCAGTTTCTGAGGGTGCCGCGTGATTCTGCGCGCACCACCAGTAACCATCCCTTCATCACAACTCCTCATAGCCAGACTGAAACTCCTCCAGACGATCTCACGTTCCAAAATCTGACTGGCGCGAAACAAAAAGGACCAATGGGTCCAGAAGTTGAAACCAATGACCCTAAAAAATGGCTCATAAACGAACAACGACGTTTAATGGACAAATACAATGAGCTGGTCAAACACAAAAAGTTAGCCGACTTAACACAAAGGCTCGCGTTTGATAAGCAAACCATTCAAGGAACAACAAAAAGGGCGCGCGCGCCGGAAGATGGTCACTCTGCTCACACTTAACACGCTGATTTTAGTGATGAAGAAGTGCACAGCATGAGGAAGACGTGAGATACTCATGCAGGAGGCTCACAGCTCCGCGCGCACATGAACATAGCGCCTGGGGCCAAAGCCGATATGGATCTGTACACACCGTACAACCCACCAGCGAGAGGGCAAGTGGACGTAACCACACCATACAGGCCAGCCATCTTGGTGAAGCATTCAAAATTCACTGAGCGCATCGCGAAGGCTCCCATTCAGCACAAAACCAAGATGCCAAGTGGTTTGGGCAAGTACGACGGCACAACTGATCCAGACGATTTCCTACAAGGTTTTTACAACACTGGAAACCTAGAAAGCTGGACGATGCCAACATGGTGTCACATGTTTGCTCGCTGCCTCACGGGCGCAGCGCGTGTCTGGTTCGAAAGCTTGCCGACTGGACAAATCGATGGGTTCGAAGAGCTATTGGAGAAGTTCCAGGCTCACTTCGTACAGCAGCGCAGACACACGCGCAACCCCGATGACATCATGCACTGCGTGCGCAGGAATGATGAAACCATTGAAGACTACATAACCCGTTTCAATCAGGAATCTCTGGCAATTGGAGGTATCACTGAACAACTCTTGCGCGTGGCCTTTATTCAAGGTGCGCGCAGTGATCAACTCCGCAGAGCTCTCGTGAGCAGAGATGGCATGCCAACCACTTGGGCCAAGCTAATGGAAGCATCGCGAGTCTTCGCGCGAAATGAAAAACAAATTGCCCAAGATAGAGCAAGAGACAGAGGGCATCAAACAGAAGCACCGCGCAACAATGAAAGGAGGGGCAAACAGAACTCCGTATGGTCCAGGTTGCAACAAACCAGTTTTTCTCCCGCAGAAAAGCAGGCGCAACCAAGTTCACCCCAGCCTCAAAAAGACATCCGTAATCGCGGAGAAAGTGACAAGAGGGAAGGCGGCAGAGAGCCTAACAGACCTCTACCAAGAATATGGACTCCCCTCACTAAAACGCCTTCACAAGTGTTAAGCACAGAGAATGTCCAGTTTAAAAGCCCCAAGCCATTACTCCGCAAGGGACCATCAAACAGTGGCAAGTATTGTGAGTTTCACAAGTCCACAGGGCACAACACCGATGCATGCCACCATTTGAAGGATGCGATTGAAAGAGATGTGAAATCAGGCAAGTTGGCTCACCTGGTGAAAAACCCAGGACCAGAGAATGAACAACCAGATGGAGCCTCAGCCAGCAAAAAGTTCAAAAGAATCTGTGTAGCCGAGGGAGGAAGGCAAGGGCAAAGATCGAGAAAGAGAAGCGCGCAAGTCCAAGGAGATTGGCGCGAGCAACAAGTAATCTTCCCAAGAATCAGGGGAGGCCCGTCTATCAGCAGTCCTCTAGTCATCACTACACACATTGCTCATTATGAAGTGTCAAAAGTCTTGGTGGACACTGGCAGTGAATCAGACATCATGTATGAGCAATGTTTCAGAAAGTTGGATCCAGCAGACCAAGCAAGGCTCGAAATTGTGAATGCACCAATCTCGGGTGTTTCAAATGAAATCATTCACCCCCTAGGTCAGATACAATTTGAACTAACCATGGGGGATGAGAAACACAAGCGAGCCGAAATTGTCAACTTCTTGGTCTTGCCCACCACTTCATGCCACAATATGATCTTGGGTAGAGGAACGATTGCTCAATTCAACGCCATACCATCACCAGCGCACGGCGCGCTGGGGTTCCCAACACCAACAGGTGTAACATTTGTGTACCGAGATCATTTATGCGCAGTGACAAGTATACCGAGGGAAGGGAGAATGAAACTTCCAATGGGAAACAACGCGCCAGAGGAATGGATTCTCAACCCAAAATTCCCAGAGCAAACAATCACAATTGGAGCTACGATATCAGACGACACAAGGTTGAGAATGAAAAGATTGCTCACAACGTATATGTCGGTCTTCGCGTGACAACATTCTGATATGACTGGAGTTCCGCGAGACCTGCGCAACATTCTCTCAACACCTTCAAGTCTGTAGAGCCAATTGCTCAAAAGAAGATAGTCATGGGGGATGAGAAGGCAAAGGCCATGAATGAGCAAGTAGAAGATCTACTGCGCGCAAATATCATCCGCCCAATACGATACCAAACATGGGTAGCCAATCCTGTGATGGTAAAGAAGAGCAACGGGTCATGGAGGATGTGCATTGATTTCAAGGACCTCAACAAAGCATGTCCAAAAGATTGTTACCCCCTCCCAAACATTGACGCGAAAGTGGACTCTGTGGCGCCATTTAAGCTCAAATGTTTCCTGGACGCCTACAAGGGCTATCACCAAATTCAAATGGCACCACAAGACGAGGACAAGACTGCCTTCAGAACTGACAAGGGTGTTTTTTGTTACACAAAAATGCCCTTTGGTTTGAAGAATGCAGGAGCCACCTACCAAAGACTCATGGATGCGGTTTTCAACGAGCAAATTGGAAGAAACCTAGAAGTCTACGTGGATGATTTGGTGATTAAAAGCAGGGAGGAAAAACAAATGCTCAAAGACATCGAAGAAACCCTTTGGCGCCTAAAGGAAGTAAACATGAAGCTCAACCCGAGAAAATGCATATTCGGCGTAGAAGAAGGGAAATTTCTAGGTGTAATGGTCACCAAGAATGGTTTCAAGGTAAACCCAGAGAAGGTGGAGGCTATCCTTGACATGCCCTCACCATCCACCATGAAGGAAGTTCAAAAGTTGAATGGTAGATTGGTATCAATTAACAGGTTCCTAGCGAACCATGCAAGCAAATCTACCCCGTTTGTTAACACATTGAGAAATTGCCTAAAGAAAAGCCAATTCAAGTGGACGCCTGAGGCTGAGCAAGCTTTCAGTGGGATAAAAGAATGTCTCATAAATCTGCCTGCGCTCACAGCTCCACTTCCTGGCGAAACTCTAACATTGTACCTGTCAGCAGGAGAGCGCGCCATCGGCGCAGTGTTGTTGGTGGATCGCAAGGGAATCCAAACACCAATCTATTATGTGAGTCGGGTGCTGACAGATCCTGAGACGCGCTACTCCATCATGGAAAAGTTAGTTTTGTCACTAACACACGCGTCGCGCAAGCTTCATAGATATTTCAATGGTCATCCTATTGAAGTTCTGACTGGTTACAACATCCAGCAAGTCTTGCGGCGTCCCGCGCTCTCAGGAAGGCTGACAAAATGGGCGCTGGAATTAGGAGAGCACACGATCGCCTATAAGCCCCGTCCAGCAATAAAGGGACAAGTCTTAGCTGATTTCATCGTAGAAATCCCTGAAGGAAAAATTGAAGAGGCTCAGCGCGAGGTAGACCCTCCGCAAGCCAATAATGAAAAAAATGTTTGGAGATTATTCACTGATGGAGCTTCAAACAATGAAGGGTCCGGCGCAGGCCTCAAGCTGGTGGATCCAGAAAGTCATGAGTATACTTACGCAATCAGGTTGGATTTCAAGAGCACCAACAATGAAGCTGAGTATGAAGCCCTGCTGGCTGGTCTGCGCATCGCGCACAAGTTCGGAGTTAAAAAGCTAGAGGCCCATGTTGATTCATACTTGGTAGCAGCACAGGTCAATGGCCTTTATGATGCCAAGGAGAACACCATGCCTCTGTATCTAGAGCAGGCGAGAAAACTCATCGAGCAATTTGACTTCTTCAGAATCATACATATTCCGCGCAGTGAAAACAAGTCTGCCGACGCGCTGAGTAAGATGGCATCAACCAGCTTCGATCACTTTGGCAAAGATGTCAGGGTGGAAGTAATGAGCAACCCGTCGGTGAGAGCGAAGTCGGTCCTTGTAATTCATACAACACCTTCATCATGGATAACTCCATTAATGGAATTCTTGAAGGAGGGAAAGATACCGGACGATCGCGCACAGGCGAGGAAGATAAGACACAAGTCGCAGAACTACGAACTGCTTGATGGTACGTTATATCGACGCTCTTATCTTGGACCGCTCATGAAATGCCTAGATGCTGAGGAAGCAAGCTATGTGATCAGAGAGATACACGAAGGAATCTGTGGAATACATGCTGGGCCGCGCATGGTGGTTGCCAAGGCAATGAGCGCAGGTTACTATTGGCCAGGCATGTACTTGGACGCGTTAAAAGAGATCCAAAAATGCAAAGCGTGTCAGAGCTATGCGCCAAACACCATGCGGCCAAAGAACAACTTGATTCCGGTGACCTCCGCATGGCCTTTCCACAAATGGGCAATCGATATTGTGGGTCCCCTACCGCAAGCGCATGGGCGAGTAAAATTTTTGGTAGTGGCAGTAGACTATTTCACAAAATGGGTTGAAGCCAAGCCACTAGCAAAAATCACAGCCGAGGCGATGAAGCAATTTATTTGGAGCCACATCATATGCCGTTTTGGCCTGCCCATGGAAATTGTGAGCGACAATGGCAAACAATTCACCAACAGGAAGATATCCAGTTGGCTCAAGGAATTGCGCATCAACCAAATCTTCACTTCAGTATACCACCCTCAGGGGAATGGCCAAGTGGAGCGCGCGAACCAAAGCTTGCTGAATGGGCTGAAGAAAAGGTTGGAGGGAGAATCCCATTCATGGGTCGAGGAGCTACCTAATGTCCTGTGGGCGCACAGGACATTAAGCAAAACCAGCAATGGCGAATCCCCGTTCAGCCTAACCTAAGGAACGGAGGCTATGATTCCAGCAGAAATTGGATGCCCATCCCATAGAGTGCTCATGATGAGTAAAATTGATAACGAGCGCGAAAAGAGGTTGGATCTCAACTTACTTGAAGGGCGCAGAGAGGCGGCTATCATCAGTGAAGCCAAATACAAGAAAAAACTAGAAAAATATTACAATCAACGCGTGAAAGAATGCCACTTCAAAAAGAACGATTTTGTCCTTCGGAACAATGAAGCTAGCCGCGCAATACCTCCGGGAAAAATGTCCCCCAACTGGGAGGGACCTTATCAAGTCTCGGAAGAATTGGGAAAAGGCGCATACACTTTAAAAGATTTGAATGGAAAGAAGATCCCGCGCGCATGGAACGCAGCACAGCTTAGAAAATGTTTCATGTAAAAATTGTCAAGTTTGTAATCAAGGCTTTTAAGCCATTATGAATAATGATAAGCGCTATTTTCTCTTAATGTGTGTTCTATTACCTTTTGCATACATGTTTCACACTTCCCTTTATTAATTTTGAGCAATTTGACAACATTGTATTGACATCAAAACTAAAAATAAAACGAAGTAAAACATACATGCGCGAGCTTCAAGCTCAAACGCGTTAACGAGTTTTAACTCTAAAACGTTAGGGCCTTAGCCCAATAATATGAGCCTTAGCTCAGGGCCTTAGCCCAATAATACGAGCCTTAGCTCAAATCACTCACAACATCCATCCTACATGCTGCGCAGCTAGACCATAAAAATACCTAAGCACAACTAAGGCAAAGCACATGCCAAAACATAGTTGTTAAGGTCTCAGGTCGAGATCGCGCATGGAATTGTAATGGATATCAGAGTAACACATACTGACACGTAAAGGCTAAAAAAAACTCATAATTCCCTATAATAAATGCGCGATAACGTCGCGCAAAAGAGGAATAATGAAACGCCAAGGCACGTGTCAGCATAGTCAGGATATTGCAAAATCACTTAGAATATGACAAGGATTAAGTAAAATAATTTCCTTACAACCTTGTTCAAATTTCAACGTGCAAGCATATCTTATATTCAACAAGCAAACATGCAATATAAAGAGATGAATGGGGAATGCGCAAGATGCGAATAAGGGAAAAACAAAATTTCATTCCAAAGCATAGAAATTTACAAATTTACAAAATGATGAGATACAAACTACAAATAAAAAAAAAAAACATGAAGGGCTTCTCAAGTCTCTATATCAACGTCAGCCTCTTCATCGCCCTCATCATTACCTCCCTCAGCATCTGGCGCAGCCCGCTCCTCGTCATCTCCAAACTTGCCATAGTCAAGCTGTTCGTCTTGAATGGAGTCATCTTCTATCACAATAGTGTCAGGAGCTGGTCCTTTGGCCACGCCAGAGCCGCTAGCAGAGGCAGCATTGCCCGCGCCATCATCGCCGCCACCAGCCCCTTCACACTCGTCAAGTAATTTCTTTAGAGCGCCGAGATCGAGCTGATCAGCAAGCAAGGCTATCTGCAAATCATAAGGAAAAGTATGAGTACAAAAAGACTAGGAAAATAAGTCAAGGTAAACTCATTAGGGTTAAAGTACCTGCTCAAGGATGGGAATGGGAGTATTCAAATACTTCTCCCCCACCTCGGCCATGTCAGCGCAGACGACGTCGAGCTGATAAGGGTAGTCGGATGGGTTCTTCTTCAGCATGCTATATTCACAGCCATCCTTAAACCCTTCAGCTCGACCCACCAAGCGCGAGGCAGCGTTGCAATCCATCACAAGGGTCTGAAACTCATCTGAGTATTTCATCGCATAAGCGCAACGAGTCATACCCTGTGAGACTAGCCATTGGCGATCCTGCGCGAGGGAAGAAACAGACGTCTCAAGAGCAGGAATCTGAGAGTTTAACAACTCAACAGTTTCCTTGGTCTGTTTCAGCTCTTCTCTGTCGGACGCTGCTGCCGCCAAGGCCTCATTCCTTTCCGCTCACGCAGCATCGAGCTCTTCTTGGCCAGACGCTGCCATCGCCAGGGCTTCATCCTTCTCTGCCCGCGCGGCCTCAAGCTCTTTCTTCAGGCGCGCAACCTCACTCTCTAATAAAGATTTGTCAGTGACAGCCTGCACAAGAGTTTGATCACGCGCATCTGCATCTAGCTCCAAATCGCGCACTCGCCGCGCGTACTTGGCCGCATCCGCCTCTGCTGCCTGCAGCTTCTCCCGCGCTGCCTGCAGCTCATGCCCGCGCTTCACGAAGGCAGCGTTGGCACTTGCTCGGTTCTCGCTGAGTTCTGCTTGGAGTTTCTCAGCTCTCTCTCGAGCGTCAGAAAGATTCCAAGCAGACACCTTAGCCTCTTGCTTGGCCTCCGCAAGAGCATCACGTACCTTTACATAATCATAGCGAAGCTCTTGGGAGGCAGCAAAGAACGCAGACCCAGCAAAAATATGGTCATTGAGCAAGTCCACGCGAGCGCGGTCCTCCTGAAACCTCCTTTCAGCTGGAGGCACGGAGTGAGCCCAGAAGTCTTCACACACACCCATGGACTGAAATGAGCTATCCTCAGTAATATTCCATCTCGGGCGGTATATGTGATCGGCTTCCTGCAAACACAAAGCAACGTTCTAGTCATCTAAACACTAATATGGAAGTCCGCGCAGCGGAGCAAAACGAAGGCGGAGAGCAAGCAGAAAAGTCAGCGCCAGCCCCACGAGAAGGCTGCGCCACGAAATCTCGTGGCGCTACAGGGCTTGCGCGGCCACCATCGGAGTCTTCAAAATTGACCTCATCATCTTCTGTAACAGGTCTTTTCTCCTGCGACTTGGAAAAATCAAAACCAGTCTCGCGAGGAGGGCTGCGCGCAGGAGGAGGTGAGGGAGGTCTCGACGCCGCTAGATCAGCGCGTAAAACAGCCTCCTGCTCCTTAGTAATCCCAATGAGGGGAGATTCAGTGCTTGCAGGAGCAGGAGCAGAACCAACGGCGCTGGCGCTGGCGCCAGCAGTGCCGCCAGCAGCTTGTGTGCCAGCTATAATTCCTATGAAAAAACCAACAAAGAGAAATGATTCATGACTGCGCCGGCGCCAGCAGTGCCGCCAGCAGCTTGTGTGCCAGCTATAATTCCTATGAAAAAACCAACAAAGAGAAATGATTCATGACTTGATCTAAAAGAAAAAAGTCAGAAAATAAAAGCGCAATATATACCTTGTTGCACCGCCGTTCGCGAGTTAAACATTGCCATGAAGTCCATTTTCCCCCTTTTCGAGGATAAAACAGGGGACTTCAAAGCAACCTTCGGCGCAGCCTTGGTACCTTGTTGCGCCTGAGGTTGATCCACCAAGGTCGCCGGCTCTACAAACATTTGAGTGAGCAAAGATTCATTAATAACTCTATCGGAATCACGCTCGTAAAACCATAAAGTATAAAGTATACCTGTTGAAGAGGAAACAGCAGGCGCAACGCCGCTTCCCTTTTCCGCCGCGCGAAGAGAGGAGGTGGCGGCACCATACCTCGTGTGGACAGGAGGACTGCCCACACCTTGAGGCAAAGAAGACAAGGAAACCTTGGAGGTAAACCCCTTGGTTTTCTT
Source organism: Bidens hawaiensis (assembly GCF_021521415.1). Classification (NCBI taxonomy): domain Eukaryota; kingdom Viridiplantae; phylum Streptophyta; class Magnoliopsida; order Asterales; family Asteraceae; genus Bidens; species Bidens hawaiensis. The sequence continues at coordinate 698,697 of NW_027491178.1, read as the reverse complement.
AAGTCCCTTCGCTTGAGTAGGAGGATCCTGAGCAACAGGGGCATCATTTTTCTTCTGTTTTTTACTGGCCCCTGCGCCAGTTTTCCCTTTAGCTTTACGCTTGAGTTGTGGCACCTCAGCTTCCTCCTCCACCTCTTCTTCCGCGAGCTCCAGCTCATAGTTCTCGAGCGCATCTACAATACGTGCAACAGAAATGTTAACCAAATTTGGTATTCTAAAGGCATAAGCATAAGTACAAAGGCCTACCAGGCGCATCGCTGTCAAAGCAAAATCCCAAATCAACAGGGATGAACATATCATCAAAGCGATCGGGGAAACCAACTTCCCCAGCGCCCAGCGCGACAGAGCCACCCTCCATATGCTCATCATAGGCGGCATGGACGTACTCCTTGCTTACTGCATAAACAAGACAAATGATATCAGCAAAACGAATTATATTCGCGCAGAAATAATGCAATGAGCTAATAACTCACATAAGCCATCAACTTGGATAACAGGCTCAGTCGCGCTGTCGGTCCACCTCCTGCTCATACCAACCCCCACCAGCGCCTCCTCGCAAATATTCTTGGCGGGGGATGGTTCAGCAGTCAACTTATTAACCCATGCGCCAGTTGGGTTTTTAAGAACATTCTCATCCGCGGGCGCAGAGGTGATCGCGCGCATGGTCATGTGGATGGGAACCACACCAGCCTTAATATAAAAAAATTTCTCAGACCAGTCATGAAGGCTTTTGAAGGAAACAGTGCAGCACTTGACCTTCTGACTGCGAGGAATGAACGAGAACCAAGAATCTTGTATTTTTGGCTTATAAAAATATTGAAAGCGCCGAGGGGTGGGCTCCTCGCGCTGAGCTTTGCACATGAACTCAAAATGAGTCATGCGCACAAGTCCAAAAGGATGGACTTGGGATATGTGAATCCCATGAAATTTAAGCAGCACACCCATAAACCTTGTCATCGGGAGACGAAGGTTGCAGTGAGTGAAAAAATGGCAGTATAAGGAGATATAGCCGGTGGGCGGATCTGCCGCCGTTTGCCCGGCCGCCGGGAGCATACAGCCGTACTCAGGGAGAAAACCCTGAGAGGCGATGAGACTGTCGAAATCAGACTGTCTCAACTTGCAGGGAATCTCATCCCACCTCTTCACTGTCTTGCCCTTCCCCACCTCCTCCGACGAGGCCTCAGCAGCCCGTTTTCCCTTGCCGGTCTTCTTCAAAGTGGACATGACGAATGATTTTACACGGCGTTTGCTGGGGGAGATTGTGGCGTCTGGGTTATCAGACATACAACTGTGAATCAAACAGAGGTTACTTCAAGAACGGAAATCTGGAAGCAAAAGACAAGCTCTTAATCGGAATAAAAATGGAAGGAAAGAAAAAGCTCTGAAATAACAATGAAGATGAAGAATAACAACTCAAAAGGCTTGCTTTTATAGGCCCAGGAGAGAGAGAAACAGGTACTGATCAGAGTTCACGCGCCCCCACTCGCAGGTGCAGGCCAACGCGAGCGCGACACGTGTTCCTGACACTGTGTGAGGGGACATAAAAGGGAACGAAACAGGTACTGATCAGAGTTCACGCGCCCCCACTCGCAGGTGCAGGCCAACGCGAGCGCTACACGTGTTCCTGACACTGTGTGAGGGGACATGAAAGGAAACTGTAGCACCTCGAGCACACGAAAAGTCAGACACATGTCTCCATCTCTGACGCATGTCAGCACCAACCAACCACGTACATGGACGATTCATTTCAACCAAAAGGATAGAATTTCGCGCAACGATGAGAAATAAAAAAGGAAAAGACAAACCCTATTAAAAGAGAACTATTAAGTCTAATATCTATCTTACCTCGCTCGCGCGAGACAAGACAAACATTAGACTGGGGGGGCTTGAAGAGGTATGTACCCGCCTTAACATCGAGCGGGGCGGGTCAACCCACAAGATATAGACGAGGCTTGAAATCAAGATATCATGAAGGCACAAAGCCAAAACCTATGCGCATGGCGCATATCACATATGCTCACGCATATCACATATGCTCACGCATCACATATGCTCACGCATATCACATATGCTCACGCATCACATATGCTCACGCGTATCACATGCTCACGCACCATATATGCTCACGCATATCACATCTGCGCGTGGCGCATCTGCGCGTGGCGCATATCACATGCTCACGCATCATATATGCTCACGCATATCACATCTGCGCGTGGCGCATATTACATATGCTGGCGCATATCACATCTGCGCATGAAACATCTGCGCGTGAGAATAAAGAGAAGACCTCGCGCATCCTCAGGATAGGCGCATATCACACGTGCACATAATCAACCTCGTCCTTATCCAAATCAGGATAAGGACAACCTTGATTGTGCTCGTCAGACAACCTTCCAGAAGGTATCCTTTAAGGAATAAGAATATGCTGATGTTGACAGCTGCCAATGAAAGGTGGACAACTCAGCAAAACCCATGTGCTACCACGTGATTGCACATGGGTCAGGTGAAATACCTGGGTCAGAGAATAATCAATGAAAAAGCACCAGGTGTCCTAAGGACACGTGGCGCAAAGCAACAGGAGGAGGCCAAAAAGGCCCTAATGGGATCTGAGCCCAATCATTGGAAACCCTAACACTATAAATACCACACCACCTCCACAAGGGGAGGTAAGCAAGAAAATACATTCCAATTCCTTACTCACTCTCAGATTATTATTATCTTCTCCTACAATCTCTTATTCTCACACCGGAGGGTTACCCCAAAGAGGACCCCTCTGTCCCTTTCTGAGGGGTAAGTTCACGGTGCTGCTCGTTTTGTAGGTGGAAGAATTCATACTCCAGAGAACCATCGGTGAAATAGCATACTCATACCCGAGGAAAGTTGATCGTCTACCAGTGAGCCGATCCACGTTTCTTCAGCTATCTATTTATACCAAGATTCCTCCTTCATCACCTAAACCTCTAATCCCGATAAACACTAAGAAACCCGACTTAACTTACCATTTAACACTCCCGATGAAAATAACTCAAATGTCTCTGTATTTAAATCAACATCATAAATCTCCTAACCAACAAGCAAATACACATGACTATTCATAAACACACCATCAGCACGAGTCTGATACACAAATGACAAATCCCATTTGCTGAACACGGTAAAGTGTTTGTCCCAAAACTCTCCATGCGACCGTAATGAGTTTTAACCCTTGGAATAACTGCATTTGCATATTCGTATGACTATATTCCCCAGCCGAGAGTCCAAAACCATAAAATATGGGGCACGAAACCAACTGTGGTCAATGGAGGTTCATATACTCTTCCAAGTTCCAACACATGGTTTAATGTTTTGAAACCCGGACCGGTTGAACCAGGACCCAGTGTGTCAAGCGGTCCGGCCGGTTCGCACTATAAAACCCGTTTTCTAAATATCCGGACGGGTTATAATCGGACCGGGGTGAACCAGATTCCGAAAACCATTTGAACCGGACGAAGATGTAAGTTGGTCGTGGACTGTGATAGAAAATTTTTACATAGGCCAAAAATCAAATCCAAGGATCAAACCATGAAAGTGCATTTAACAACTGCATTGAAGGATATTTGTGTCTGAACTAATTAAATAACTCATATACACTCATAATATAAAGAATATTTTCCGTTCTTTGAAATAATATTTATTACTACACGTATGCATACAAATAAAAATATATGTATTTATAACAAAAACTTATATATACGACATCATCCAGGTCAAACACTAATCCGCCTCCCGGGTCTGAAAATATTAGTTTAATATGCAATAGCAGTCGCTGACTCGCTGGACGCCAATATGAGATCAACCCGTTTAAAGGGCCCACTTGAAACAATGTATTTTGAACCTTCCAAAAAATGTTTATGGGTTTATTTGCTAAGTCAAATTATTTGTATGCTTTAAAAATAGTCCAAATAGCTATCCAGTATTGAACTTGATAATATACAGTTTGGACTTGAGTCGATTAAAAAATTTGAGCTTAGCATTTAGAGTCGAGTCCAAACCACAATACATCAAGTTCAATGGCACACGCACCTTGCCTTTTTAGGTAGCTTTCTCTGAAACATAATACCACAAACCCTAAAATCCAAATTCACGTATTAATATTAAGAATATGAAAACGTCGATTAAAATGTAAACCAAAACCAAAATGTATTATCAATCAATTATACGATCCAAGATCCAAATCTCAAACACCAAAACACCAATCAACATCAACAAATATCATATCATAACCAATCCAATAAACCCAGATCCAGATCTAAGAGCTTGTAAACTTGGTAACCGCCTTAGTCCCTTCAGAAACCGCATGCTTAGCCAACTAACCAGGCAACACGAGTCTCACCGCCGTCTGGATCTCACGAGAAGTAATCGTGGGCTTCTTGTTATACCTCGCCAGCCGAGATGACTCCTGCGCGAGTTTCTCAAATATGTCGTTGATGAAACTGTTCATGATACCCATAGCTTTACCTGATATCCCGATATCGGGGTGCACTTGTTTCAGTACCTTGAAGAGGTAGATCTTGTAGGTTTCAGTGCTCTTTTTTATCTTCTTTTCGATGGTGGATTCTTTTGGCAGTTTTTTTTCGGCTTTGGTTGGTGCCATTTTGTTAGGGTTTGTATTGAGTGATTGAAATGAGGTTGTGGGTGGTGAAATGAAGGTGGTGAGGGTTTGGTTTATATTGGAATTGGGGGTTGGTTCTGATTGGTTGATGGTGGTATCACTCGGATTGTTGACTTGGTATATTTACACGTGTACTTTTTTAATTGTTTCTTTGTTTTTATACTGTCTTGTTATTGGTGTCACACCCTCAAAATCCACTAACGGAGTTTTACCGTCAGAGGGTGTGAACTAACAGGATCGGAATCATCAGTTATAATCAAACCATAAAAACGTTTAAATGAAAATAAGTGCGGAAGCGTAAAACCATAGAAACAACGTTACGTCACGCAGGACGATTTAAAACCAAGGATAACAGTTAAAAGTAAGTTTGCATAGTTAAAAGTTTATCAAGCAATGCATGTTCCTAAACCGCGCGCCCGCCTCGGCTACCTGAGAATAACATACTAAAAGTGTCAACACAAGGTTGGTGAGTTCACAAGTTATATAAAAATAAATCGTTTAGCGTTTTGCGTTCAGCGTTACAGCGTTACAGCGTTTTGCGTTACAGCGTTACAGCGTTTTGCGTTACCAGATAGTGTTATGTCAAATTATATATCGATAGGTAGCTAGTCTATACAACAAGTATTACTAAGTGTTCGACACCGAAGCTGACTCGTTTATTAAGTGCCTTGTCACCAGGTCCTCCAGACCATGGTACGTGTTAGCCAAAATTACACCCGCTCGACCTCCAGTCGAGTTTAGCGTTGGGTGGGGTTTGTCAAACCCAGTAGTACTACTCAACAGTGACTCGCTATTCAAAATATTAACCGGTTCAATGTGTAGGACTTCAAATGTTTCGTTTGCCACTTAGCCTTTACAAGTGATATATAATTTATAACAAAATCTTAAATGCGTTGTGGAGTATGTTATCTCCCCCAAGTGAAAAGCGTTTGAAAACAGTTTAAAGAGGGGAAAGTGAAACTCACTGTTTGCGAAGAATTTCCCAAATTAAATCACCAAGATGCGCGTCACCGAAAAACTCTCTCTAACGTTCTAAAACAACAAAGAGATTTTTCTAAGTGTCTGAATATTATCGAGTCTCTAGACCCGGCACATAAGACCTATCCACATAATATGTTTCGTGCTTCGTTCGTGAATCGTGTGTGACTTTAACAAGTGTTTTTGTGACACATTACATGTGTAAGCAATCATATACGTGCCATGTATTCATAACGTACATTACTAGCAATTATTCCCCGTAAGGGCATTTTGGTCAAAACATAACAATTATATAGCAAGTATCATGTTTCATGCATCTTTACCCAACTCAGCAGCTAGTTTCACCGAGACAGAAATCCTACTAGAAAGATTGTACTATTTCACCGATCATAGCATCTCAATTAATTTACCAAAAATCATCACAGAAGCACATATGTCTTAGGTTTCCAGAACATATTTAATTATATTTTTATTCCACATAGTTTTCTCACAATCATCAAATCATTACAGCAAACTCATAACAGTCAAGTTCATGCGCAACAGAATGTTATTTGCAATTCCCGTTAAACGAAAAATCCAATAAATGCAAGACCACTTGGGTTAGGTTCCTAACTCAATAAGTCAACTTCCAGAAGTGGAACCAACCCAATTGGTCTCGTAGTTCATGAGATATAACATTTACAAAACAACCTAACAGCAGGTCTAACAGCTCAGCTTTGCACAACGTTTTTGTAAAATCATAAAAGTTAACTTCTACTTGTCCAAAAATTACAAATTTATACTTTATAGAAACTAGACTCAACCTAGTTTACTGTAGTACCAATAATCTCAACCAATTTTCACGTTTACACTTCGTTACAGTCACTTAAACATCATATACACATTCTGTCCAGAAACTGTTTGCATCCAAACTCAACATAATAACAATCTATGAACTATCATGCATTCATATAACCCTCTAGACTCCATAAACACCATCCATGCACATCAATTACACATTACATACAAGATTAGGATTTTTGTTTGAACTCAAATCAAAGACACAACAATCAACATGCAACAAGATTCAATCTAGTTATCAAATCATCATTCAATCAACCACAATCATATTAGCTATATACATACACAAAATCGGCAGCTTAGGGTTTGTGGTTAACCCAACAAACATCAAAATCAAGCAACAAGAATGTATAGGATGATCAATTATACCTTTCTAGCACCTAGTTCTTCAATCACAAGCTTGATTTCTTGGTTGAATGTGTGTATAAAGTGGACGGCAGCCAAGGGTTCACAAGGAAGGAGGCCGATCGGAGCTTGGGGTTATGATAATAAGTTAGGGTTAAGTTATTAAGGCTATATTTATAGACATACAAGTTACACTCAAGTCCCTCTACTTTCAATTGTTGTTTTTCTAACTTAACTAACTAGTTTACATCTTGAGTTAATGTTTATAACCATGTTATCACATAACACATAAGTCTAACACATAATTATCACATAATTACTGTTTTGACGTTTTTCGTTTATTTATCAATCGTTTGCGTCAACTCGTTTGCGTTTCGGTGCCAATCCCGAAAGACTACACATGTAGTAAGTGTTAAGCGTCATTTAAACCCTAGTTTAAATGTAATGAAGTGTGCGTTATAGATTCAATGATCTTAAGTTTGAATTGACGGAGTTGAGTTAACGGAGTTAACCTGAAATTGACGATTGTCACAATTGGTAATTTTATTGAAGCTGGTATTCAACTATTGTAGGAACTAGGAACTGTAGGAAGTCAGGCTATTTTTATATATTGTAAAGTTACATAGAGTGGTTTAACTAAAAAATAAACTTATTGTTATGCTATTGTTACGTACGTATGAGGTGTTTACCAATTTTTCATTGAAAAACATGTAATGGTTTAGCTGAAAACTTTTTTAGTCTCTTGTTTCGTTAATGCATTGGTGCTCGAAGGACATTCTTTTTGTTTGGCGCCCATTTGAAAGTGGTGAAATGATTTAACTAAAAATAAAAGGTGATGTGGAAAGGGCGTCGCCCCTCTACTTCGGGTCTAATGGTGAATCTGTTTTTAATAATAATAATGTACAATTTAAGATTTAAAAGTAATAGATTTACATATAATAGACCAATAATCACGTAAAATTAAAACACAAAAAATATATTATACTATAAATATGGAACATCTCTTCTTTTCAATTATGTATCACGTAAATATCATATCACTCTCAATTACCCTTCATTCTACACAACTCAACCAAGAAAATAAACAACTCTATGTTGTGGGCTAGCCCTCTCTCATCCCTATTTCTCGCTTTACCCGTATGGCCGTATGTATAGACGGATTTTTCACCTTCTCTCATACCCAAGTGGGTTTGATGTATAGCCCACCTGTCTCACCCTTTTCACCTTAGCTACAGGCATGCCCCAAGGACAATGGATGAAGTATGCGGTCTTTATCTTTCAAGTTCTCTCCGTATTTTGTTTGATCAATAACCGACATAATCTTTAATAGTTTTCACTTTATTGATTTGTATTTTCATAATTTAGTCTTTCGTTTTGTATGTTAATATTTTTAAATTCTTAGTTTTATATCATAAAGCTTGATACTAACCATTATTAAGGGGGTGTTTGGGGGAGCTTTTAAAATTGTTTTTTTACTTATTTGTTTTTTGAAAAGCAAAAACAACTTTTAAAAAGCTCCATTTTGAAGTTTTTGGAGTTGCTTTATCAAACACTTTTTGATTTTTAACAAACAAATAATAAATTTTAGAAGTTCACCCAAACACCCCCTAAATGTCTCAATTCTTAGTTTCTATTGATTTCAACTTTCTCTCGATATGTAGTTCCATATCATAATGTTTTTTTTTATTAATTTCTATTGATTTCAAATAAGCTTCAGTTTTCTTGTTTAACTACAAACATACAATTCAATTAAATGAGTTTCAATTTTGGTAAATGGTATATCATTTATCATGTAAAGAGATCTCTATTGAACGGTAAATAGACTATATCCGGTAAAAACGAAGATGTTTCACTTTAGTAACAAAACTATCATCGCCTCAGCAAGCTTATCCGATGCTAAAAAGTGGTTCTCCTTTTTTTAACGCTTCTCAAACTTTTAGTGGTTCTCGTTTGGAGCTTACACACACACTATACACACACACACACAAACACACATACAAATAACGATTCTATGAGTAATCTCTATCAGCAAAAGAGATTCAATTCAAAGCAAAATAGAATGGTGGCATAGCACCCATAGGTACCACTACTCCAAAACCAAGTTTCCACACCGACTGAAAGAACCATACCTGTTCTCTCCAAAACCAAGTTTCCACACTGACCGAAAGAACTAAACGCCTCCTCCTTTACCTGCCAATTTGTCTTTGTGTTTATTTCCACGTGATGACTTGCTTCCATTTTTCTGTTTGGACTTTGACTTCTTCTTGCTCTTTTGAGGCTTGTTGTTTGTTACTGCATGAGAAACTGAGGTTGGAACTGGATCATAAACTTCCGGGGCCCACTTCACAGTCCGCTTTTGAGGTGGGCCCTCTCGACTACCTTTCATTGCAGATACAGGCTTTACCGTCGGCTGCGGAAAACCAAAGCATAAACAGGGCAATAAAAAGTGTTCTTTTTTATAAAAGTGAATGCGGTAATTATGATTACAGAACAACATTATTGCACTAACAATATGAACCAATGTATAAAATAATATATCAAGTCCCTTTTCTTTATTTGACCCGTTTCTCTTTTAATTGAATCCTTTTTTTGACTTGGGCTTGCAAAAGAACCAAACAAACATGAACAGGGGCATGTTCGTGTTCGTTCGTTTAACTTAAACCAAAAGAAACAATCGAACACGAACAGCAAAACGGGCAGGGTTTTCTTGTTCATGTTCGTTTATGTTAATTTGTTAATAGTATGTAACGAATGGTTCATGAATGTAGACAAAGAAGCATAGTTGAACCTAGATGACTGAACATAAGCGCATGAACACCAATTAAAAGTAAAACGTAAACATCAATAGGTTGAGAACTTGAGACTAAGAAATTAATAAAACTAGACTAAACTATAAGAGGTGATATTTTATTTTCTTAAAAGTACAACAAATTGTAGCGGCTTACAAATTTTAATTTTAAATGAATATATAAAAGAGTGTAAATGAACGAATAAGACATGTGTTCATGTTCATTAAACACCGAACAAAAAAACCTTGTTCATGTTCACTCATTTAACAAATAAACTAACCACCCAACAAACGGTTAATGAACGATTCACTGAACGCTCGGTTGTTTCACAAACCTACTTCGACTCATTTGACAGATTTAAGGTAAAAGACAGCCCATTAAAAAATTAAGTGGTCGAACTTGCTACAACTAGTCAACTACTGCAAATAAAGGTAATGCTTACAGACAGAGGAGATGAAGAACACGAGCAAGATGAATCTATAGCTTTGTCTTTCTTTTGAAAATTATAATCATCAAATGGTGGTTTGGATCCTGGAACCTCGTATTTGTCAATATTCAGAGACTCGATTACATCATTCCCAAGTTTATTCACAGAATGATCTTCAGTGGCTGCATTGGTAGATTCAAGTGTACACAACCCATGGCTTTTGTTTACATCAATAGAGGCTGGCATGTCTATATCCATTGTCAACATATGGCAACTGAAACTGAAATGTAATAAACTGTGAATCAACAATAAACTGACAAATCACACCGTAACTGGTTGAAATTAAATATCACAGATCAATTCATGTTATCAGTTGTAACTTAAGTTGTATGAAATTTAAAGGATTCTTGTCGGATTATATAGCATTCATCAAATGACATCGTGGAGTCCATGAACTTACACATGTATGTGTTAACTGTTGGTTTTATGCAAGTTTATCAAAGTCTAAGTTAACCATATTTAACTAGAAAACGCAACGGAAGCTAGTGTTATAAAACTTGTTATGAACATACCATTATGTTAAAACTAAAAACCCGAAGCCAAGGATCAAAATTACAAGAACAAGATGCTCACAAAATGTAAATTGTACCTTCTTCTACCTTTAGAAGAACAAGTGGGTTGTTGAAGGGATGGTGGATGAATGACAAGCCTCCAAAGAAGAAGACCTCAAGAGTGTGATACCCCAAGCTATTTGTGACAACACCAAGTTGTTTTGCTAGGATTTATGAACACAAAACAAGCTCACAAAGCTCTCCTTTTTCTGCTGCTGCTGCTGCCGTGAGTTTATGGAGAGGGAGAGAGAGATTTTGAAGCTTGTAAAACACTTGAAAAAGATACCAAGAGTAGGTCAAAATTGCATGTATGTTGTATGGAGTGTTTTTAAAACAAGACATCATAACATGCAAAGGTAGCATGCAATCTAATTGGACCAAAACCTCCACCCACTTGAGGGGTGGACGGTTTCCTTTTTTTTTTTTTTTTTGTTTTGTTTTAACAATTAAAACATCTCCATCTCATACTTTATAAAACTAATTTTATAAAACATACATGCTATCTTAATTATTTAACCAATTAAATAATTAATTTATATATAAATAAATTATCCAGATAATTTATTTAAATCATCAAGTGTAATTATTTAGAAAACCAATTTTCTAATTGCGCAGTGTTCGGTATTCGTTTAAGTGATCAAATCACTAAAAAGAATACATTTGGTGTTGTCTAGCTTGTTATTGGGTATGACCCGACTTGGATCAAACACAGTTAGCCACATTAATATAAATATGTGTCTCGGGCATATGAAATTCCAACATTAACATGATTTCAGTTTTAAGCCCATTGAAAACAAATTACACATAACACAGCATGCAACTCTTTATTCAAGCCATCCAGATTATCATTATACTAATATCATCTTCAATCAACGAGTGCGCGATTCATATACTAAGAGATTAACATTCCAGCATGATATAGTAGACTAGCATTCAAGCCGTATCAACATGCACACAGGCATATATTTATCATATATGCTGAAGTGGTGTTGAATTTGTTAGTATCTATCCAACATCACACATATATACATGGTACTAAGGATAAGATTTTCAAAACGAAAATGATAAGAAAGCTGGTAGCATGACACATTGACACCAACTACTAACGAAATTTTTTGTCATGTACTTACGAATTAAGTAGTAAGAAAATCGTTACTTTTAGTGAACAAATCAATTTTAATAAACTCAAGAGTAAAATCAACCTACAGTTCCATAAATATATAGCATCTAAGAATCAACACGTAAATACCACATGTAAGACCACAAAACAAAGTTAACTCGGTTTCATGATTTTAGTAAATCAAATCAATATTGTGACTAAATACATCTATTTACAACTTCATTCATTGACCAAAAAAGCAAATATAACATGTGTAGTCGGACAGTGATTGCCTTAACTCTTAACTAACCAGATAAGTTAACACAACCACAATGCCAAAGATAATCAGTTGCTTATCATCAATTCACATAAGCCTGCACCATCTAGAAACCACACAATCGTTAAACGCAACAACTAACTCAAGTTTACTAGATCACATGTAAAACTCAAAACAATGCACTAGTAATAAAACACATAGAAAATCAGAAACTGCGAATCACATGAAGTAAATCTAACAGAAATCAACAACATAACGATTCAAAAGCGACATTAGGTCAAATACGTATCCAAAATGTACCTTCTGAGTCAAATCAAAGCTGTTTGCCCCCAAACTTCAACACAAACCTAAATCGTAACAATTCAAAACGTCCAAGGCGGTTTCCACTTATCGATCGGTCCGATTCACAGTTCCGGTATCAAACAGAGAACACAGTAATAAAAAGCGAAAAAACAATACGAAAAAGAAAAGGAATAACAGACGGTGTGTTAGCTAAGATTACCACGACGATCGCCATTTTCGACACGAGGTTTCAAACGATGAGAAGACGAACTGATGCAACAAACGAAGGCGGTGAAATGGAGTGATGAAGGCACCATTGCTGATGCTCTTCTTCAAACCCTAACTCCTCTTATGAAACGACTACCAAAATGAAATTAAAATTAAAAACTAATCGAGTCCGATTGGACAGATGAAAGCTTGTTTGATTAACTAACTAATTAACTGATTTACGTGTGTTTGGGAATCGGAAGCATACCGAGAATAGTGAGGAGTTTACGACGGTGTGTGTGATAAACCGGGTTTTGGTCAACGGCGGATGATAGGTTGACCATACGTCAAGCTTTTTAGATTCAAAAAGGTATGTATACGCTTATACGGTATACCATAACTTTATTATACTTTTATTTATACAACACGTGTATAATCTTTTCCATGTATTATAGGAAACAAACAAAGCTTAACTGATCACATTTGTTCATTATTATCATTTTTGGATGTTTGGTGTTGATGAATTGTTAATTTGTAGAAAGGAAATCACGTTTTCAAATGATTCCTTGAATGCCCCCATTCTCTATATGCATCTTTGCCTGTCGTCAAATCAATACAATCATTAATAGTAGGGGTTGCAAAACGAGTCTTGTTTTCAACTTCTTTAAAACTTCTAACTATGTATCCAGTTTCATTTATATCAAATTCGGTCAAAACATGCCAAATAACGAAATACCCTTGTATTTATCTCCATCGAAAAGCAACATATTCCAGCATATTTAGATGGATGTAAACTAAACTAGATGCATACTCGCGTAGCCTTGCCTAAATGAAAAAGTTTAATACTTGGTGGCTTCCACATACATTATCTCTTAGTTCTTATAAAAAAATGCTAAATATATGTGATATAATGACCATAATGATCTAACTGCGGTTTTCATTCACGTGGTTGTCTAAATCTGCAGTTTTAGTCTAATAGTTTCAAATGTTTGATTGTCGTCCATGTGTTTCATTTTGCTTCCAATTAAATTTGACCCACTAACCCCGTTAGGTATGATCGTTAAACCCATTAGCGTGCCACTCACGCGAGAGACAATTTTTTCTACCCCCCCCCCACACACACACAAATATACCTCAGCCCCTCACGTGAGGGGGGGGGGGGGGTTGTGAATTAGGGTTTGGCTTTATTTGGGTAGAAAAAAGGACAAAACTGACCCTCACGTGAGGGGCACGCTGATGGGTTTGACGAACACACTTAACGGGGTTAGTGGGGTTGGGTTTAATTGCAAGTGAAATGAAACCATACGGACAAAAATCGTAGATTTGAAACTATCTGACTAAAACCGCAAATTTGGACAACCACATGGACGAAAGCCGCAGTTTACTCTTAAAAGTGTTAAGTCGAAGTGAACGTGTTTTCTCTACGCAGTGTTGCATATCATCAACGGTTGTGCAACTTCCAGTTCAATTGTGTCTGTTTAATCGCAATTATGGGATTTTATTTTGATCGATTGCTTACATACATTTCTAGTCTCTTGATTAATTCAACCTTGCCAATAATGGGATAGTTTGGATTAACATATCGGATTGAATTACATAACCAGAATTTTTATTGATCAAGAATCATGCTTATTAGTTACTAATGGAGGGATTAAAATTAATATTTCTTGGTAGTCAACCAGTTTATGAACCGGACATAACCAACTTAAATATTTAAAATTAATATTTCTTGGTAGTCAACCAGTTTATGAACCGGACATAACCAACTTAAATATTTACTATCCTATCCTAGGTTACACAATAATAATAATACAATTAAGTTCAATCCAAACTTAGGATAAAACTCATAAGAATTTCTAAACTTAGGTTGAATCAAATATTAATCCAAAATCATCCATTATTTATTGCATACGACAACCACCAAACTTTAGCAAGTGGAATCCTTGTAGCCATTTACACTTTACAGACAAGCATAAGTACTTAGTACTTACAAAGCCTTACATATTACTTCCAGTTTGATCTGCATATTCACAACCATATCAAATCCTAGTTATGTCTTCTCGACATGATCACGGATCATCGATAGACGACGTGTTACCTTCAAGTCTGATGTTTGACATTTTCTCAAGACTTACTGTAAAATCAATCATGTTGTGCAAGTGCGTGTGCAAAAACTGGCGTGATCTTGTTTCCGATCCGTACTTCGCTCATCTTCATTTGTCGAGATCACGTGAGGCTCTAATAATTCACGAGATCGCGTATCAAGATTTGAATAAAAATCGGCCAGGAAGTTTAGAGTGGGTAGAGTGGGCCGATTACCTCCCTTATCGACACAAGAGCCTTAATCTTAACCTTTGTGCTTCTCTAGATGGTACCTCGATAATTCGAGTAGGCTCCGTGAATGGTTTGGTCTCCTGTCAACGACCGGATGATCTTGTTTGCGTATTTAACCCCGTCTTGGAAGAATATATCACCCTTTCTAGACTGATTTCAGATTTGCGGCCACGGTTTTATGGTTTTGGAGTTTCAGCTGCCGGGGAGTATAAAATGATACGGATTTGCAGTCATAGAGTATCCGTAGATCCATTGGAACACGAGGTTAAAGTTAATGTGTACACCCTTGGTACGTTCCATTGGAGAGCTTTGGGTCGAACCGCTTACCAACTAACTGGGTATGTGGAACTTGATCAATATCCACATGCTCCAATGTCTGGTGTATTTGTGAATAGTCATGTGTATTTTCTTCTTGGTAAGGATATTTATGATGTTGATCTGAATATGGAGACATTTGAGTTATTTCGGTCACCTCCAGGTGCGGGTCCCAGAGAGGGAAATGAGGGAGAATCAAAGCATATGTTGGGGGTACTAAAAGGTAGATTAAGTCGAGTGTCTTGGTGTTTTTCGCAATTAGAGGTTTGGGTGATGAAGGAGGGATCTTGGTATAAAGAGATAGCTATCAAAGATGCAATTGTAAGGTTTAAACTTGGACCACAAGGGGTGAGACCCTTGTGTCTCGTGGATGGTTTAAATGGTGCTAGTATTTTTATGTTATATGATCATAGTACATCAAGACTGATGGCATATTGTCTTAACACAAATACTGTTCTATACCTGGAATTGCGGGGTTGCTTCCATAGTTTGATTACTTATCGTCCTAGCTTTATTAAACTCGACAACTTTGGATCATGGAAGGGAGCTCATAAGGTGTATGACAACAGGGTAAGGAAAAAAATCTACCTATTGACATTGTTGTTTTTTCTTCTATATGTTAGTAACATAACAAGTCAAGTATTAGTATATATGGGTCAAAACAGTTACGGGTCATCAACCGCGACATCTCTTCTAAGGAGTTGCTGTAGGTGCCGGATCATTATGTATAAATGTGTGTAGTGTGTGATCTGTATCAGATTTACAATACAAAAGATTATTATTACTCTTTTTGTTATTATTATTATTTTATGTTGCTTTGTTCCAAAATTTTGTACATAGTTGCTGCAAATACTTCCACTAACCTGCAAGAATCTTTATACAAAGATGCGCTTGTTCTTCAAGCATCTAATTGGCAACATATATAACATTGTGCCTCTTACTCTCAAACTTGTTTATAACATTGTTAGCTTGTAACATATTTATCAATTGTTAGCTTGTTACTTTGTTACCACTCTTTAATGGCTTTGGGTCCAACCCAATCAAACTATACATGAAATATTAACATTGGCAACATATATAACATTGTTAGCTTGTAACAAATTTATCAATTGTTAGCTTGTTACTTTGTTACCACTCTTTAATGGCTTTGGGTCCAACCCAATCAAACTATACATGAAATATTACAAGCCAAAACTGCATGATTCCATTTAAAAATAACCCAAAATTACATGATTCCATACTAAAAAATAATTCAAAAATCAATAATACAAAAGCGCTCGATTTTTAAACAAAGTTCTTTTTAAAATAAAAGCGTGCGATAGGTTTAGGACATCGAAGTGTTGTCGCCATCACAATTGATGTTCTCAGCTTACTAGTTTTAGTTTTAATTGTTAGATTAAAATTCATTTTCAAAAATTATGGGCTACAAAATATAAAAAATTTCTAGGTCTTAAAACTGATTTGCCGGTTTAAATTAAAATTTTAGAAGAAAAACCTAAAATTTTAGAAAAAAAACCGTCGGTACTTTGTTCTAGCAAATAGCTCAAAGTGCCAACCTATTGTGCGCAACCCAGTATTACTGGTTCAACCAACCTTTTGAAAACATTGTTCAATTGAAATGAGCTCTTTATTATTATATTACTATTTATTTTCTTAAAACTTCTTAGTCTTATTAATTTTGGTTGGATTGGGGCAACATGACTCTCCAAATTTTGAGAGTGTGGTGGCCTAACACACAAAAAAGTTGACATTAATTTCAAAAAAAAAGGGAGACAAGTATAAGTATGTATGGGTCAAAACATTATGGGTCATCAACCGACAACCGCTACATCTCTTCTAAAGAGTTGCAAACTTGCAATGGTTGGTAGCTAGGTACCGGATCATTATGTATAAATGTGTGTAGCATGTAATCTGGATAAATAGTGTGTATTGTATCAGATTTATAATGCAAAAAATTGTTCTAATTAAAATTTTATTTTAAGTTGTTTGGCTCCAAAATTTTGCGCATCGTTGCTAGCTGAAAATACTACCACTAATATGCAAGAACCTTTATCCAAAGATGTGCTTATTTTTCAAACCTCTAATTGGCAACATAACAGTTAGTTTGTTACATTGTTACCAACTCTTAATCGGCTTGGGTCCAGCCCAATCAAACTATACATAAAAGATTACAAGCCCTGGCTAACAGCACAAATTCATGATTCAATACCCTTCAAACGCTAGTAGTCACGTTAAATACGTCTTCTAAATCATCCCGGATGGAAGAAGTATTACCTTCAAGTCTAATGTTGGACATTTTTTCAAGACTTCCGGTGAAATCAATCATGTTTTGCAAGTGCGTGTCCAAAAGTTGGCATGATCTTGCTTCCGATCCTTACTTTGTCCACCTTCACCTGTCTAGATCGCGTGAGGCTCTAATGCTTGACGATTCCGTGCTTCAAGATCTCAAAATTCGGCCAGGAGGATGTTTAGCATGGGTGGAGATCCAACACGAAGAAGCCGTAGCCTATTATCCCACCTGCCTTGTCAAGAGGATTGATATTAACAATTGTACGTGCTCCTCCTCTGCATGGTTCTTCCTTCATAGCTCAAGTGGGCTCCGTCAACGGTTTGGTGGCTTGTTGTTCACATGATGATTCCATTCACATATTCAATCCTGTCTACGAAGTATATATCACCCTCCCTGAACCGCGTTTTAATTGGAAGCCATTGTTTTACTTTTATCGTTTTGGTGTTTCAAAAGCAGGCGAATACAAAGTGGTACGGGTTTGCTGTCGTAAAGTGTCCGTGGATCACGTCGTTGAAGTAGACGTGTACACCCTTGGTACGGTTCATTGGAGAGTTGTAGGACAGATTACTTTGATTGAGCAAGTGGTACCTTATATATGGTATTATAGTCCACATGCTGGCGTGTTTCTGAATAGTCATGTGTATTTCCTTCTTGGTAATTAAGGAAGTATATGATTTTGATTTGTAAAGGAGACATTTGAGTTGTTTCCGTCCCCTCCGGCCATAGAGGGACACGAGCAAGAATCAAAGCATAAGTTGGGGGTACTAAAAGGTAGGTTAAGTCGGCTTTCTTGGTGTTCGTCACGATTAGAGGTTTGGATGGTGAATGAGGAATCTTGGTGTAAAGAGATAGCTATCCAAGATGAAGTATTAGGGTGTATTCTTCGTGGGCGGCCGTTGTGTCTCATGGGTGGTTTAAACGGAGCTAGTATATTTATAGTTCAAGGTCCACCTGTGGCATATTGTCTCAACACAAATACTATTAAAAGCCTGACGTTGAGCCTTCATTACCCAGGTAGGTGGATGACTTATCGTCCTAGCTTTGTTAAACACGACAACTTTGGACCTGATAAAGTTCATAAGGTGAATGGCAAAAGGGTAAGATAAAAAGTTTCTACCATTGACAGTGTTGTGTTTTCTCCTTCATATTTTTATATTGTGCAATTAACAACACATTAAGTACTTTAGATTGTTGTAAGTTTGGCTACAAGTAGAAATGTGAAAAATGATTCATGAAACTGGTTCCGAACCTACCAGACATGTTGACATCGGTTCCTATTTGTTTCCAAGAAACTGGTTTGGAACCGGGCATTTTAGAACTGACTATAGTGGAACTGGTTGTAGCCGTGTGTGTTCTATTAGCCGTCGTATAAAGGATTTTTAGCCTTATTTTTACCGTTTTTTTAAACCATCTCCCCCAATATGTACTACAAATAGGCACCGGATGTTTTGGATTGATTAAATCATGTGTAGTGGTAAAGCCCCAAACTTGGACGTTTTGCTACATGTGACTTCCTAGTCAACAATCCAGATTTTGTATAAAGTGGTGTAGTGATATAAAGCCCTTGCAATCATTACCCATGAATTAATTAACTTTTATAATATAATATTGATTCGTCGGATTTATTGGGGGGAAAATGGTTGGTAAGATTGTTACACACCGGCGCTTTGCGCAAAACGCCCATCACCAAGAAACACCCCAAAGTGCCCCGGAGGCGGTGTACCCCGACGCTTTGGGGCGCTTTCCCCATGCCAAAACGCCCACAACGGTCGGTCTCACAACTCAAAAAAAAACGTTCTTTACTCTCTTAAACACCACATGTGTCGGCTCTTCATCAAGTAACACCATTATGTAACTTCTTCCTATGACGAGAAACCTGACTATTTGGTCCCATTTTGATTTAGCCATAGTCAAACTCGACTTTTGATTTACCCATTTTGATTCAACCACTTTGAACCATATCAAGTGAATTTCGTATATAGGGAACGGGAAGTCAAAACAATTGCAACGTTTAGTGAAAGTGTGTGAGTTGATAGTTATATCCATTGTCACTTGTAACTGTTACATAAAATGCCATCAAAATACAAACTTGCCATTGAGGTATCAAGTGCTGAAGTGCTATCAACAAGGGTGAAACATAGAAGAGACTAGGTGATCTCAACTCCACCCCCCCCCCCCCCCCCCCCGCGGGACACACACATTAACTTTTTTTTTACTCAATAATGTAAATTTACGCGTTTACTCGGAAAATTTTTATACATATCGAGTCCCTTCTCCATATAAAAGTTCGAGGTTCACATCTGGCTAGCGAAGTACAAACTTGTATTGTTTTTCATACATGCTACTAATGATACAAGCCATATAGTTGTATTGAGGTCAAAGTTGCTAACGATGACTAAAATTGACTATTAAAGTATTAAGAAAAAAAAAAGAGTAAATTATGGTATTTGTCCATGTGGTTTGTCCAAATCTGCGATTTTAGTCCAATAGTTTCAAATTTGTGATTTTTCGTTCTTGTGGTTTCATTTCACTTGCAACTAAACCCAAATTCATTAACCCCGCTAACTCTGGTCGTTAAACCCATCAGCGTGTCCCTCACGTGAGGGACACTTTTGTCTTTTTTCTCCCCAAATAAACCCAAGTTATAATTCACAAGCCCCCTCACGTGAGGGGCTGTGGTGTATTTGGGAAAAAAATGACAAAAATGGTCCTCATGTGAGGGGCACGTTGATGGTTTTAACGACCATACTTAACATGGCTAATGAATTTGGGTTTAATTGCATGTGAAATGAAACCACAAGGACGAAAATCACAAGTTTGAAATTATTGAACTAAAAATGCAGATTTGTAAAAACCATAGTTACGAAACCGCAAATCAATCAAAAATAGAAAATGAAAAGAAAAGAAAAGGGCAAGGGTAAAATTGGTAATATCATAAGTTGCAAGTTACCAAATTTAGCAATCTATTGATGCTCGTAAAAGATAGTTTATCCATTAAACATTTAAACGTCACACAAGCACTCACTTGATTCTCTCTGTAATCTTCTTTGTTCTTCCACTTGTCATATCTCATTTCTCACTTCACTGAATCATCTCGAAGATTTCATCTTTGCAGTTTTCTAATCGCTTGTCACATACCCAGGTTCGGTTTCTTCGTCTCTTTCACTTCCACTAGTCAAATTCTCGTGTAATAATCCAACAAATCAACATCAAACTCATCAAATTGGTGTTACTGATAGCGCAACTTAACTCTATGTTCAGTTTGTTGGATGGTTTTTTGTGGGCTTTGATTTATTAGACTAAAACTATACGAAACTGTAGTTGCCCGCCAGGTGTTTGTTTAAATGCCTGAATGAGTTTAAATCAATTGAATAAGTTAAATGGCCCTTTCTTCTTGTTTAAGTTGTGACCCATGGACACTACCTCAAAATCTAAACCACCCATCTGTAATTTGCTCTCCCGCAAAACCATCAAGTATCGTTTCTTTTGCATCCACTAAAGACCATGAACAACTCACTGTTTCCCCTATCGAACAACAAGTTCTCGATATTGTACGTGGTGAAAACACTGAACATGCGGTGCTTGATGCGTTTAAATGGGCTTTGAACCAACCAAGTTTTGAACCGTCTTTGAGCGTTTTTGAGGAAATGCTTAAGAAGCTTGGTGAAGTAGGTTCGGTTGATTCGATTAGGGGCGTGTTGAATGATATGAAACGGTCTTCGTGTAAGGTTTCTGAAGATACTTTCTTTATATTAATTGAAAGTTTTGCAAAGGTTGAATTGTATGACGAGGCGGTTTGTGTTTTGTTTATTATGGAAGAAGAGTTTGGAGTGAAACCGGGGATGTATAGTTATAACTTTTTACTGAATGTTCTTGTTGATGCAAACAAATTGAAGCTAGTCGAGGATGTTAACTCGTTAATGTCGAGTAAAGGAATTAAACGAGATGTTTCTACTTTTAATATCTTGATTAAAGCTCTTTGTAAAGCTCATCAAATGAGGCCGGCGGTTTTGATGATGGAAGATATGTTTACTCACGGATTAGTACCCGATGAAAAGACGTATACGACCCTGATGCATGGGTTTATCGAAGACGGGAATTTTGACGGTGCATTGAGAATCAAAGACCAAATGGTATCGGCTCAATGTCAATCGAGTAACATAACCGTCAACACTTTGGTTCATGGATTTTGCAAATTAGGTCAAGTTTCAAAAGCTTTGAGTTTTGTTCAACAAATGTCAAAGGAGGGGTTTTATCCGGACCGGTTTACATTCAACACTTTGGTTAACGGGCTATGCAAAGCAGGCCATGTGAAACATGCGTTGGAGCTTTTGGATATCATGGTTCACGATGGTTTTGATCCGGATGTGTACACGTACAACACGATTGTTTCGGGATTGTGTAAATTAGGTAAAGTTGAAGAGGCAAAAGAAATTATTAACCAAATGCTGGCACGTGACGTGTCCCCCAACACGATAACATACAACACGATAATTAGTGGTTTATGTAAGGAAAACCAAGTTGAATTAGCCTCTGAACTTGCTCTTTCTTTAACAAATAAAGGAATCACGCCCGATGTTTGCACTTTTAATACTCTAATTCAAGGTCTTTGTTTATCCAACAAATTCGAACCTGCGTTACAGATGTTTAATGAAATGAAAACTAAAGGTTGTCAACCGGATGAGTTTACTTATAACATGTTAATCGGTTATTATTGTTCTAAAAGAAAACTAGATCCCGCTTTGAATCTTTTGAAAGAAATGGAATCAAGCAATTGCCCACGAAGCGTGATAACTTATAACACGCTTATAGACGGATTTTGTAAAAACAAGAAAGTCAAAGAAGCGGGTCAAATCTTTGACAGGATGGAGCTTCACGGGGTGTCAAGAAACGTGGTTACTTACAACACGCTTATTGACGGGCTTTGTAAAAACAAACGGGCTGAAGAGGCGGTTACACTTATGGACCAGATGATAATCGAAGGATTGAAACCCGATAAATTCACTTATAATTCAATTCTTTCTCACTTTTGTAAAGCAGGTGATATTAAAAAAGCAACTGATGTTCTTCAAGTTATGGCTACAAACGGGTGCGAGCCCGATATAGTCACGTACGGAACGTTGATTCAAGGGCTATGCAAAGCGGGTAGGATAGATGTTGCTTGTAGGTTACTTAGAACCATTCAGTTAAAAAACATGGCTGTTACACCACACTCGTATAATCCCATTATTCAAACACTGTTTAAAAAGCGCGGTGTGGATGCTGCAATGGAGTTTTTTAGAGAAATGGAGTTAAAGGGTTGTCCGCCTGATGAGGTGTCATACAAGATTGTTTTAAAAGGATTGTGTTTGGGTGACGGGCCCATCGGGCAGGCGGTTGATTTTGTGTTTGAGATGAGTTCTAAAGGTTATGTACCCGAGTTTGGTTGTATATACATGCTGGCTGAAGGGCTTCTTGCCCTGCAAATGGAGGATACTTTGGTTAAGATAGTGGATCAGGTTATGAAAACTGCAAAGTTTCAAGAAAATGAAGTGAGTGTGATTATGGGTTTCCTTAAAATTCGCAAATTTGAAGACGCGTTGGGATCGTTGGATCGGTTTCTTAATATTCGGAAGCCGAAGAGAGGTTATCGGTGAGGTAAAAATGTCCAGTCTTTTTGTATCTTGTTCTGGTTTCTAATTGCTAGGTTTTTTGTTTTAGGTTATGTGACCAGTTTTGCGTGTACCATGATGTTACTTGGTAATGTGTCCTAGTTTTGTGAAATTCGAGTAATATTATGTGTTGGTGACCGGAACAGTTTCAACCGCTATCTTATTAAACAAGAGGCTGTCATTGAAGCTGAAAGTATAATGTAAGTTATGGTCAGTACTCAAGTCTCTTGCTTTCATTAAGTATTTAGGATACCTGTATGCTGAAAGGTTTAATAAAATACGACCACTGCAGTTGGCTTTCTATGTGGTGCCTTTTTACTTGCTATACCCTTGATCTCCCAAAATTTTTATTATGATACTTTCATTAATAAAGTATGACACAACATTTCATGAAGTAATTTTGGAGGCTTATAGAGCAAACATGTTCTTTAAAGTTACAAAATGATATACACATTTTAACTATTGTCATTCGAGTAGTGGGGACATCCTCTAGCAGAAATGCAAAGTTAGGTTGCATACATCAGGCCTGCCTATATTGGTCCGGCACTTCTTTAGAACCTGCGCATGCGAGAGCCTTGTGCACCAAGTTTGCCCTTTTTCTATAAGCAATCAAGAGATCGTCATATGTTGCCAAATCTAACAATGACAATACATATATGTGGGATCCGCAGTATCTGTAAAAACCGCCACAAACCTCCATAGGCGGGTCATGGGATTGTTCATTTGTTTGGTACCGATGATAGCAGTTCTTCTAATTATAGGGCATCAACCATATAAGAAAAGAAATAAAAATCTGGCTTTAGAAAACCAAAGGATGCTGTAAATAATTTATGTACCTTTTTAGTTTTAAGAATTGCTAGATTAAGAATAAAAACTAAAAGAAGAAAAAGTAGTATGAATAGAAAATAAGATTTGTCCACATTTTATATTTTATGGCTTTTGCTTTACTTTATTTCCAACTAGCAAAGTAACAAACCTATCAGCCGACATACACGGTACGCAAACCATATCAACAAAACAAGCAAGTTGGTTTGTTTGGCCATTTTGATGTCCAGATGATTTGATAATCTACTTTACTATTTATATATATACAGTTATGTATACATGTGTGATAATCATGAATCATATTTCTCAATTCTCATTATAAACCTTTTAGTATATGCTAATACTAGTTTTTGAACCCGTGTATTATACGAGATTTGCCAAATAATAAAAATAAATTAAATCCGTTATTCAATTGTGATTCTCAAAATACTAATAAATTAATTTAATGTAGATTTAATGGAAAAAAACAAACGGGTAGTTAACAAAAATTACTAAAATAGCATGGTTATAATGGAAACGTCAGGTGATTATATGCAAAAAAATTAAACAAAAAGTACTAAAGTTGCGTAATTGGTAAAACCTCAAGTATGAAAATGAAACTTTATTCAATAATGAATAAAATCCACACTATGTTATAACCCATCTGACAAAATGGTTTTAACCCATTACCCATAAATAGCTAGAATGAATGAGATTAGAGATTAGGTTTTAGGAGAAATGTAGGCTTGACACATAAGCTTCAACATTTTCTTTATATTAGTATTGTAAGATCTCCGTAAACAAAAAAAAATATAAGTTAAAAATGAATCACTGAGTTGGTAAAACCGACTTGCTTGCTGACCACCCTAACCAGTCATTTAATTTAACAGCGGCTCAAATAGGCATAAGGAGACATCTATATGCTTGATTAACTAACAAACAACACCAAGAAATTATCTATACACAGTGTACATACTGCAATCGACCAACTTTTTTTCGTAGTTTTTTTAAGTTCTTTCCAGATTTTTTTCACTTACTTTTGTCAAAGGTTGCAAAAATTGCTAGGTGGATCTTAGACGGTCGACTAGGGAGTTGGGAGTACTCGGCCTTAGTCGGAGAGTACTCGGGGATGGCTCACCGAGAACTCAGTCTAAGCGGGGATTACTCGTCGAGTACTCGACACCTAGACACGATTTTTACAACCATGCTTACTGTCTTCGGAACATTTACGATTTACTCATATTTATCCATGTATCAAACCCGTAAAACAACTTACAGAGAAAAAAAATCTAGTCAATTAAAAAGTGAGAGTTACATAATACGATTAATCAATTACATTTTTCGGTCACCTCTCTTTTCTTTACAACTTAATTGGGATAGTAATAATAATATATCCAAAATTGTAAAATTCAACTGGAAAACCCATTAAAGCAATAACAACAACAATAATAATAATAATAATAATAATAATAATAATAATAATAATAATAATCCAACCATCCACTTCACCCCTCACATATCGGTTACCTGATTCTACTCTCCACCAGATCTGCCACCCATCCCAATACAAATCCCAGATCTCCGTTATGGCGGCATCACGGCGGCTCCGAGACCTCCAATCTCAACCCGGCAACAAAGTCTGCGTCGACTGCTCTCAGAAAAACCCTCAGTGGGCCTCCGTTTCCTACGGCATCTTCATGTGCCTTGAGTGCTCCGGCAAGCACCGCGGCCTCGGTGTTCACATCTCCTTCGTCCGATCTGTCACTATGGACTCCTGGTCCGAGATCCAGCTTCGCAAAATGGAGTCCGGTGGTAACGAAACCCTTAATAAGTTTTTTTCCAAGTACGGGATCCCGAAGGAGACCGATATTGTCTCCAAGTATAATACCAACGCTGCGTCCGTGTATAGAGACCGGATCCAAGCGTTGGCGGAAGGTAGTATTGTAAATTATAGTAAATTAATTTATCTGCCCGATTGATTTATTAATTTATGTACTGTAATTTATGATATTATAGGTAAGGCATGGCGTAGTATTGTAGATTATAGTAAATTATTTTATCTGCTCGATTGATTTATTAATTTATGATATTATAGGTAAGGCATGGCGTAGTATTGTAAATTATAGTAAATTATTTTATCTGATCGATTGATTTATTAATTTCTTTAATGTAATTTATGATATTATAGGTAAGGCATGGCAGGATCCACCGGTTGTGAAGGAGAGTTCGGTTAAAACCGGGGGGAGTAAGAAGCCGCCATTGTCGGCGGCTTCTGGGGGAAGGGGTGGGAGTACGGGAGGGTGGGATAGTGATTGGGGAGATAGTGGATTTGATGAGAGGGGGTTTGGATCTCAGGATAATAATATTAGGAGGAATCAGAGTGCTGGGGATTTTAGGAATGGTGGTGGGAACGGTGGGATGCCGCCGGCTAGGTCTAGATCTACGGAGGATATATACACGCGTGCGCAGTTGGAGGCATCTGCGGCCGGGAAAGAAGGTTTTTTTGCTAGGAAGTTGGCGGAGAATGAGTCAAGGCCCGAGGGATTGCCGCCGTCTCAAGGAGGGAAGTATGTTGGGTTTGGATCGTCGCCGAATCCGGTGCCGCGACATGATGCGCAAGGAGATGTTCTTTCTACTGTTACTCAGGTACAGTACTGTTTTCAAACACTGAATCGATAATGATTGCTCTCTGTTGAATTCCTATTATCAATTTATAATAACTATTTAGAATTAAGATAGGTAATCTGATCCTATTGTTAAGGGATGCAAGTGAGCTGGGCCGCTTAAAAAGCTCGAAACAAGCTGAGCCCGAGCCTCAAATAGAGCTTTTTTAGTTGTCGAGCCCAAGTTCTAACCTTATGTATTTTTAAGTTTTACCTTTTTTTAGACTTCTATGTATTAATTTCACCCTGCATAGGTGAGCTCAAGCTGAGTTTTTGCTTGTTTAAGTTACTACATGAGCTCGTACCAAGCTTAGGCTTGTTTAAGGTTTTTCTCAAAATATATAAAGTTAAATTAAAACACATATAAATTAATTAATATTTTTAAACGAGCTGAGCCCAAGTTTGAAAAAACTACTTACAAGACTTACAAGCCGAGCGCTTGAACTTGAGCATTCATAAGTCAAAATGAGTCGAGCTCTGGCGCCACTCGTTTACACCCGTCGTCTATTGTTCGCCTGCTGATAAGTTTATTATTGTGAATAATATTAGTACAAATTAATGTTTGATTTGTCACTGACATGTTGAATGTGCTTATGCAGGGACTTGGTAAGCTATCCTTTGTTGCTGCATCTGCTGCACAGTCAGCTGCTAGTGTCGTCCAAGCTGGCACAAAGGAACTCACGACAAAGGTCTTTTGGTTTACTTAATCACACTATGGGTTTTACAACTGGTTTAACTTATACACAACTGTCTTTACAGGTCAGAGATGGTGGCTATGATTACAAGGTGAACGAGACTGTTAATGTTGTCACAGCGAAAACAACAGAAATTGGACAAAAAACTTGGGGACTCATGAAAGGTGTAATGGCATTTGCTTCACAAAAGGTTGAAGAGCTTTCAAAAGATAACCCTACATGGAACAGTGACAGTTGGCAGAGAAATGAAACACAGGGAAACGGGTCTTATCAGGAGTTCGGACGATCTAATGGGATTTCCAATTTTGCCCCTGCATCTGGTGTGAACGGTGGCGGTTCTGTTAGTTCATCAGGCAGAAATTTCAGTTCTTGGGATGATTGGGATAATGATGGGCATAATAAAAGTTCGTCCACGTCAGCGACTGCAGCCAGTAAGGGTGGTGATGACTGGGCGGGTTGGGATGATGTTAAAGATGACCCGTATGACAATTACAAGTCGGATGCTAAAACCGGAAGCCATGCTGGCAAATCGGATGGGAACTGGTCTGGGGCTGGCTTTCTTTAAGGTTAGCATATTTTTCACCCTTGAAAATTTTCATCGTTATGTAAAAGTTTATATTGTGTACAATTGTCAACAATGTGGGCTAATTGCCCAACTACAGGGGAACTTAAGTAATTGTTTTTCGGTTGGAATTTAGACTCTTGTAACAATTTGTTTTCTTGAAACTTCTATTGTGATTTTACTTTTGATATAATTTATTCTTTTAGTGTAGATCTTTATTATTGGAGTAAAATTTGGTAAGACATGTGGTCTTTTTTAGCTAGATTAAGATTATGAATCATTAGCAAAAGATGCAATATTGCAATTATACGGTGCTAATAAGGCACTTGTAAATCTTAGTTTTGATTAAGTTTGGTCTTCATGCTAAATAAATACTGCAATTAATGCCTTTGGGAACATACTGCGTGCAATTACGGGCTCAAACTTCTCATTCCATCTTATCTCAAATAGTTATTTTTAGATTGTTAGTAGAGTTAGTAATTTGGGTTGTGTTTTATCTTAAACGAGTCAAATCAGACACATAGTTAAAAGAGAGTTGAAAGTCACCACAGTAGCGGTTTGTGCAGTCATCCTGCTGCCCTACCCGTGGGTCTCATGATTGTTTGGATCACCGATGAACACGAAATAAACCATTTTTGTGGGATGCTAGCGAGCCAAGCCTACCAAGAGTTCAAGACCTTGATCTGTACATGGGGCATGTTTAATGACCCCTATGGACTTTGGTTGACCACTTACCAACCAGGTTTAAATGTTCAATGTCTGCAAACCCATCTTTGTATATTACCAACCCATTTGTGTACATCTGTGATGGTCTTAGGGTTGTGGGAGGAGTTTTAGATAGTAGTTTGAATTATCAGCAATGAACATGGGTTCTCTCTTGCTATACTCATCTAGTGATGTTCTAAGTAGGTAAAGTTAGGTACGCTTACTTATCGTTTTGCCGTTTTGGAAATGGATCAAACAGGACCTGCAATTGATGTTTTAGTTTTTTAGATTGTTATAGCTGATTGGTTTCAATTACAATGGTTCTGTTTTTTCGGTTATAGGTGAAGGTAGTTTGGTTGATCGGGTAAAACTACCGCCGTGCTCAAATATTCAGTTAAAGCTCATTTTAGTTGTAAAATATAAACGCAACAAGCATCTTTACTACAATATATCATTTGTGAAGAGTTTAAAGGCGAGCTTTAATGCTGACATTATTTTGGTTAATTTTTCAAGAATCAATATCAAATGGTTCATATATACATTTTTTTCTTTATTGTAACAAACTGAACCAATAATGACTAAACACCGGTTCCGGTATCGGTATTATTGGAACCAATATTAATATTCGTTTTTATTGGTTTATACACGACTTTATTTTCTGAGTTACGTTAGACAAGTTTTGTGTATTGAAACCGTTGTAAATGAACTCGTTTTCTTTTTTCTTAAGACAGAATTACAAATTTTGTCCTTTAAAAAAAACCAAATTACGGTTCGTGTCCTTTTTTTGCAGGCGGTGTCCTTTAAACATTTTTTTCGTACACGTTATGTCCTTTACGCTAACTGGGTTAGAAAAACTCAGTTAAACACCCTCACGTGAGACGCATGTGAGGGCATATTGGTCTTTTCAAAACAAATTTATATTCTCATATTAATAATAATAACAATAAATTCACAAGCGCACACACACCACTCTCTTCACCCTTCTCTTCTTCACATACCAGACAACAACAATAATAATAATAATCACAACAACAATAATAATTAACAGATGACCAGAAGAACAATAACAATAATAATAATAATAATAATAATCGACCACCAATCGCCGGAGAAGATAACGCCGAAGAAGAACCCACAAACCCAGATCCAAGCGGGCTACGAACCCAAAAACCCAGAACCGTGGATCGTCGGAGAATTAGGTTCTGTTTTTTTTGCTTGCGTAAAATTGGGGAAATCAGTGAATCGGAGGTTGAAGAAGAATCAGCGGGTAGCGAAGGTTCAATGGAAATTCTGATGTTCTTAGTTTAGAAGCAAATCGGAGGGGTGGTGCTTGATGTGACGGTTAGGGATGGTGGTGCTAGATTCGGCGTCGGGTTTTGTCCGGTGAAGATGGATCTGGGTTTGTGGATTATCCGGGGAGTTGGATCTGGAAGATGGATCTGGGTTTGTGTCTTCTTCGACGAGTTTGACCGGAATCTGGGTTTATGGGTTCTCCGGCGAGTTGGATCTGGGTTTGTGGGTTCTAAGCAGTTTGGTGTTGCAGGGTGGTCGGGATAAGTGGTGGTCGGATCTAATGGTGGTCACAGAGATGGTGACACTTGTTGGTGGGGATAAGCGGTGGTGATGTTGGGTGTTGCAGACTTGCAGCCTTGCAGGTGGTGGCGGTGGTGATGGTGGCCGAGAGAGTGGTGATGATGAATTTGAGATGAGATGGAGATGGGTTGGAGAGAGAGAGAGAGAGAGTTTATTTTATAAATATTAATTATTAAATATATATTAAATATATTTTAACCACTTCGTTGAAAAGACCAAAATACCCTCACATGCGCCTCACGTGAGGGTATTTAACTGAGTTTTTCTAACCCAGTTAGCGTAAAGGACATAACGTGTAGGAAAAAAATGTTTAAAGGACACCGCCTGCAAAGAAACTAAAAAAAGGACACGAACCATAATTTGACTTTTTTTAAAGGACAAAATTTGTAATTCTGTCTTTTCTTAAACCATATGACCTATGCATCCTGTAAAAAATTAGTAAAAAGTTAAATGGTTTAAAAGTGAATGTTGACAACAATACACAAAAATTGTATGAAATCAAAACTGCATATATGGCTGTGTTTCAACTTTTTTTCTCTCTTGGATTTGATATTACGTGGCCATCCATTGAGGCTATCAAGGTCTAGCTTGCCCCTTATAGTACAGCCCCCACTCGAAGTAAGTCAAATAGATCTATTGAGTGAGAGAAACTGGCCTATTGCCCTCTCTAAAACTGATGAATCAAAGCCTATCGTCCCATCCTTTTTCAGCAGCCTAATCCGATAAGCCTAAACATGATCCAAGGAGTTCTAACAATCAGGGAAGCCTTTGCCCTTGCTTTAGTTGACCTGTAGTTCAGTTTCTGATCTCGGTCATTCCCTTCAATGTTGACGTGAAAGCACGTTTAGGAAACAATTCGCCTTTCACTTTTCTTTCTACTTTGTAAAAAGTTTCGTAATTATCTATTTGTTGGGTACATTTCTTTGGTTTTTTTTGTTAGAAAATAGAAACCATGTAAACTGTATGTTACAAACAAAACAAAAATAAAAGTCTCAAATGTTGCCATGTTACCAAAGTTGTAAAATGCCCACTTGTGTGCAATGGACACTCTACAATTAGGTTCGACTGTTATACGTATCACGTCAATGAGTCTATTTAATTTCTCTTGTGAGTTTATGTGTGAGTCAACATTCTCTCATGCTGACATAACCTAAAAGTAAGATCTCCGTATAAATAACACGAAAAGAAAAATATATTATTGCGATGGCATTTTTCATAATTATCCTACAACATAAATACAAGTATAGTAATATTAATTATGTTACATTCTACAAATAGTGTAATTCATATTAACTTTATTTTGTTAGCAGTTCTTATTACGCTAGTTCTTATTACGCTACAACAAAAAAGAAGTAAAGTAATAATAATTATGCTACACTTTACACATAGCGTAATTATTATTACTCTACTTATATTTTGTTGTTGCATAACAAAGTGACTAAGAATAGCCATTGCTCCTTTTGCACGATAAAACCTGTTTTTAGTTGATCTGACCGCATGTTGTCTAATGAAACAATTGGAAAGTTGTGGAGACAAATGAGAGAGTATGAGACGGGTCACACCTTTCTCTTTCTAGTTTGTTTGTATGCATGGCTAAGTCAATAGAGAGTTAGATCCATTTATGTATGATTCAACTCTTTCAATCCTCAATCATTAACAGGAAAAATATGTCCATCCTTGCAGAAAAACTGCTGTTATGGTTATTATATTTTAATTTCATACATTTTATTAGTAGTAATACTGGAACCACAGTTTACCATCAGGTGCCAGGTTCACTACCATCACTGCGTTCGCCGCCTCCACCAAGACTGGATTCACCCCCTCCATCACTACCATCACCGTGTTCACCCCCTCGACTAGTACTACCACGACCAGATTCACCCCCTCCACCACTATCATCACTGCGTCTACCACCTCCACCACCGCGTTTACTACCTCCACCACTACCATCACCGCATTACCCCCTCGACTAGTACTACCACGACCATATTCACCCCCTCCACCACTGGCAACACCGCCAGTGGCGGAGCCAGAAAATTTTCCTATGGGTTCGGTATTTTCGGCGCTCTGTTTTTTTACGGCGTCAAAGTTTTCGTACGGGTCGGGCCCAAAGTCATTTGGTCGGTGGAAACATAATTTATTGGTCACTGAGGCGATGAATGTTGTTTTTGTTTTTTTATTTAATTTTCACTTAGTTATTATGTTTAAGAATGTTAATTGAGTTGGGTTTAGTGAACAAATCATCATCATCGTACTCAGTATATCCCACCAATAGCAATGCTATGGTAGGGTCTGAGGAGGGTAAGATGTAGATAGTCTTACCTCTATCCCATAGGGATAGAGAGGCTGCTTCCGGTGAGACCCCCGGCTCGATAGTAGTTTTGCATCAAGCCTTGGACATAAGGCACATAGCACTCAATCATCGGGACAACGGCTGATCGGTGCATGTGCCCTTGTCTTTCGGCTATCAACGCCACCACATGATGCCTGATTAACCTTCCGCCACTTTTAACGTTATTTTCACGAGATTAGTAAAATAACGTCAAAATTAGTGCAATTTTACTTTTGCCCACCCGAGGGTTCACACATATATACATTATATGCGCGCACCGCAAGCAGGGCTCGGTTTAGTGAACAAATCTATGAATATATTTGACCTTTTATTAATCTATATATGAGATATTATTGACCCATTTATAATGTTTGTTAGCAATTTTTAAAGTTTTATATATTTTATAAAAAAATATTTATTACTAAAAAGATTTTAACTAAAATTTTCATAACTAATGGATTCAAATACTTTTTTTACAATGACACCGGGTTCGTTCGCCGGAAAAGAATGGTTTCGTTCATTGGTTCGATACTATAGGTTATATATAAAATTGAAAAAAGACCGGGTTCGGCCGAACCCAGTGACCATAGGGTGGCTCCGCCACTGATTACCGCGTTTACCACCTCCACCAGGCTCCACCACCACGTTTACTACTTCCACCACTACCATCACCGCGTTCACCCCCTCGACTGGTACTACCACGACCGGATTCACCCCCTCCACCACTACCATCACTGCGTTTACCATTTCCACGGCTCCACCACTGCCATCACTACGTTTACCACCTCCACCACCACCACCACCGCGTTTACCGCCTCCGCCACCACCGCTGCCACCACCAGGTATGATTGTTTCCTTACAAAATATTTTATATGACTAAAAAGTAACGTTTTTGTACCGGGATGGAACCGGTTTTAAGCACAAGAATCAAACAAACAAATCATTCAAACAAGCGAATCACATTGTTTCACATAATTTTTGAATCAAATCAAACCATAGTGTCGAAATTATATTGATTTAGCCGAACATGATGGCTTTTGGCTAAACCAATCAAACTAAATCTGAAAAGAAACATAAAAATAAATAAAGCTTACAACCAAAAGAAATCAAAGAAAACTGCTCTTCCAATATTGTTGTCGTTGAAAGATGTGAACTCCTTT
Source organism: Bidens hawaiensis (assembly GCF_021521415.1). NCBI lineage: Eukaryota > Viridiplantae > Streptophyta > Magnoliopsida > Asterales > Asteraceae > Bidens > Bidens hawaiensis. The sequence goes on along the minus strand of NW_027491178.1, from coordinate 665,084 downwards.
TGCCAATATTTTGTTATATATCAAATCTCATCATCTCTGAATTCTTCTTGGTAATCAGCCCAATCTACTCAATATTCTTTATTGACCCAATATATTAGGCCACCAGGCCCACAATGCCATTGTATTTTCTTTTTTTATCTGTTGAAGCCCACATAATCAGATTCCAACAAATTAATTCAAAGTTGATCACCAAATTGTCTTGTAGCCATAAGATTTAATTCGAGGGCATTTTTTTAATTCCAAATTCCATCAACAAAGAGTGTACTGATTTCTTTTAACTACTCCTCTCTCCAATGATTCAATTGCTACATCCATTTGCTATTCCTCGCGTCCGCTCCGCAACTACAATAACATGAAAACAATTCAAAGTAGACTTCGCTACACAAAACAAGCGATTCACAAAATAATGTGATATATGTATGATAAATGCATTAATATAGCTAAATTGGGTGTTTAAAGTGTTACTAAGACATGCCAAAAAAAAAAATACAACTAACCGCAACAAGTCACAAACATATCTAATGTGGTTTTTAGTGGCATTCGTGGCTTTCTTCACTAGCTTATAACCTAATGGTTTGTTAATAGGTCTTGAGCGGTTGAAATCGAATAGTTAGTGTGGGATTTCCGTAAGAAAATACGTTCAAAGTTTGGAATGTTTGTAAACTTATCATGAGTTGAGATTAATCATGTTCAATAGATGAAAGTCGGGGTTATTAGAACCCAATAATCTTTTTTTTTCATTTTACAATTTTAAATGTCCAACAACCTTTGTGTTGATTCAACGATAAGTAAAGCTAGAACGCACACCTCCTCTCACACTTCACGAAGACTCACACCCTTGCTTATTCTTATCAATAACAAGGATGATAAGATATCTTCCTTTTGTCACATCTTATTTTCTGAATGCAAATTCTTTTATGCCACATCACATGCCATGTCATCAGTACTATTTTTTATTTTGAGATTGTTCTTGAAAACAAAATTAAAAATAAGAACTCTAGATTTTTTATCTATTTTGAAAACAACTAACCTTTTTTCCATTTTTTTTCACCTTATGTCTTTAGTGAGATTAGAACCCCAAGCATTTGATTGAAAGAAATACACTTTTATGACTAAAACAAGCTGATGGTTGCTCTAGAGTCTAGATGTGTAGTTAGTCAAATGCAAAACCATTTTTTTAATGAAATTCAATTAAAACGTACAAAATTGGCTTTGACCTGTATTCTAAAGGACAAAGGTTTGGTTGTTATTGGTCAAAATTCAAAATGTCCCAATTACTCTTCATTTCGTTTTTCTACGGGTACCTTTCCATCTGACCAAGTCAATTCGGCTAGTTTTCTATTACTTCTATCTATAATATTTCCGCTCCTTCAATTTCAAATCACACAAAAATATGTTCATCCTAGCAGGAAAACTGCTCTCTTGTTTATCATATTTTATAATTCTAATCAACACCACCAGCGTAGCTCAACCTGATTTCATTTCCTACTTGTGCGAAAACGCTGCTAACTATACTTTAAACAGCACGTATCGAAGGAATCTCGACACCACCCTCTCCGTCCTCCCCAACACCAACAACGACTTTGGTTTCTGTAAAGACTCCACTGGCCTCGCAATGATAGAGTCAACTCGATCGCCCTTTGTCGAGGGGACATCAACCCGGATGTGTGTCAGAGTTGTCTTAATGACTCCGTAGTTAAATTGCCACAACTCTGCCCAAACCAAACAGAAGCAATAGGATACTACGACTACTGTTTTGTGAGATACTCTGACGAGAGTATACGTGGAAACCCGCAAATAAACTTTAACGCGTCTCGAACAAACAACACAAGGACTGCATCGAATGTTGCTGAGTTCAATGACGCTCTGGGATCATTACTGAATAACCTGACAGATATTGCGGCAGCTGGCGATACCCTAAAGAAATTTGCCAGCGGGGACACGAATGGTCCGGATTTCTCAACAATCTACGCGCTTGTGCAGTGTACACCGTACCTATCGGAGCAACAGTGTCGTAACTGCTTCGATGAATTATTCAAACTCTTTCCAAGTTTGTATGAAGGGAGTGTTGGAGCAAGATTTCTTCTACCTACATGTAATCTTAGATATGAAATATATCGCTTTTATAACAGTAGCTATGGAGTCATCACGCACGCCACCACCACCACCACCACCACAAGTAGTACTGTCACCACCATCACCACAAGTAGGACCGTCACCACCAGGTATGATAAGTTGAATCTTCTTTATACCAACAATATCCTAACACGATAATTTGTACGGAATCAACTTAAAATGTTAAATCGCTTTGCTCTTAAATATGACTAAAAAGTACGAGAATAATTAACATAATGTTTTGTAATACAATGAAATACGGGGTGACTTGCGCCATATGACGCTCACTACATACACCCTAACGGAAGGAAAACTTAAGGAACAAATTAAAATTAATCTATATTTAGTATTTTTTAATCATAATAACGAACACAATAATATCTATATTCATAACATATAGGGTATGTTTGGCAGGAAGCTTTTTGGAACTTCTAGTTTCAAGCTTTAAAAAAAAACTCATACTCAATTATAAGTCTTGTTTGGTTCAAGGAGCTTGAAGCTTTTAGGTTAGAAGAAAAAACTTAAAGCTTTGAAGCTCTTGTTTTGAAAAAGCTACAAGCTTTTAGTATTTTAAATTACTTAAATAACCTTTCAAAATAAGTACATTTACTATTATCTTTTACAATTATGTCCATTTTGATCATTTTATACATTTTATGAAAAGATCTAGCGACTCTGCTAAACATCTGAATATATTTTGTTGATGCATGATGTCAGTAGTTCAGTGTCGAGTGTCTGTAATCGTGTTAGTTAGATTTGAGTTTTGTATGTAAGCGAAGTTACTAACAAGTTCGCTTATATGGGCGAACTTGTTAGACAAGCGAAGTTAGGGACAACTTCGCCTGAACATGCCAGGCGAAGTTGTCGTGTCTATATAAGCTATCTTGTATACGGCTTATTGATATATATTAGAGTTTATTCGTGTATTCGAGTCAGAGAGTTTTGTATTCAGTGATCATAGTATCACGTGTTTACGGTTGGAATACAACGTGTGTTTGGTTATCGTATCGTGTGTTAGCTCGTATTGTTTTCTATACTCGTAACATCTTACGTAGGGATTCCGCACCTACGTAGTACGCGATATCTCGTGTAGATCCGGCTGGGAACCTACAATTGGTATCAGAGCATTTGCTCGATTGTGTGGTTCGGGATTATCACGCGGGTATAGAAATCGTTCCGTTCGACTATTCGCGGGACGAGTTTTCTGAGCTTTTGTGCTATACTCTCCTCCTACAATCATAAACAACCCATAACACCTTCACAAACCTCGAAAAACCCATAAATCAAATCTGCAGAAAGTTCGTGTTCATCAGGCGAAGTTGCCGTAACTGTTAGTAGGGTTTCGGCGAAGATATAAGGTTAAGCGAAGTTATCCACAACTTCGCCTACCTCTTCAAGTTCGCTTACCTCAAGCGAAGTTACCCACAACTTCGCGTACCTCCCAAGTTCGCTCAACTTAAGCGAAGTTATTCTCAAGTTCGCCAATCCGGCGAATTTAAGAAAGTGAGCGAAGTTACAAATTCACGCGAAGTTAAGCTTTAAGCGAAGTTATCCACAACTTCGCCTACAGTGCTGTTTGAGAATAAAATTTTTTATTTTCGGATTTCTTTGAGTTTAGAAAAAGATGTCTTCGATAAACATTACCGAACTGGTAAAGATGGAAGTAGAAGCGGGTTCGGCTACAAAGGCACCTAAGATGCTTAAGAAAACTGATTATGTAGCGTGGAAAGATCATTTTGAACAATATGTCAAGTATCAAGATGCCAAGATGTGGGTGTGCATACAAGATGGTTACATTCCACCTACTGCTGAGTATGAGGGTCGTGATCAGATCAAGAAATACAAAGAGATGTAAGAAGAGGAGAAGAAAATGTATGAGGCCGAAAGCAAAGCTCATGCAGCAATTACAATGGTTCTTCCACAAGAGATACTTCACACCTTCCGAAAGTATAAAACTGCTAGAGAGCTTTGGGAAGCACTTGAGAACTGGTTTGAGGGCAATGTGGGAATTCGTGCCTCGAAAATTAAACTTCTAAAAACCCAATTCTCGGTCTTCAAGTATCTGAAGAATGAATCACTTGATGATATCATCACTAGATATTATCATCTGATGACTGAACTCAGCAACTATTCAATTGTTTACAAAGAAGATGAGATAGTTGAAAAGCTTCTTGATGCTCTCCCACCGAAATGGGAGATGTATACTGTGTTGATGAGAGAAGACAAAGACTTTGCTGACTATGACCTGGAGACAGCAGTTAACAAGCTAAGAACGTTTGGACTGAACATGGTACGAAAGGAGACACCTACCGATCAGGTTCAAGACCCGGGTATGTATGGTGCAAAGGTTAACTCTGTATCAAGTTCGAAAACTGAATCATCTGCTTATTACTCTAAGGGAGAGTCAGGCGCTAGCTCAACACACGAAGGACATGTATCTCTCAACATGAACGGTGATGTGTGCTTTGTAGCTGGAGGATCAAATGCTTCTCAACCTCAAGCGACCAAGAGTAGTTTTTCCCCAAGTGTGTCAAACAACCACTACTCGAAGATGCCCATGAGTGTTAAATCTGCTGAACAGCAGTTTGCTCTCTATGCATCTTTTATTGCTTCGTATGAGAACTACATTCAGGGTAAGATTGTTGATCCTGCAATTTTGGATGAAGACTATGATCAGATCGATGCTGATGATCTGGAGGAGATGGATCTGCAGTGGCAGATGGCTATGATTGTCAGAAGGGTGGAAGAGGTTCATGAAGAAGACTGGCAGGAAGTTTGTCGGAGAGAGGCCAGGGTTTGATAAGTCGAAGGTACGCTGTTACAACTGTCAGCAGAATGGCCACTTTGCAAAAGAGTGCAAAAATGAACGTGTAGAACGCAGTCAAAACAGATCTACACAGCAGAGTGGTAGTGGTAATGACTATAGAGCCATAATTTCCAGACAGAACGAGGAGTACAACTGGAATCTGCATGTTGAAGAAGTATTTGAACAGGCCAATTTGGCAAAAATTGAAACTGCAGATAGTGAGAAGGGAACTGGCGAAAATGAAGCTTACATGGCAGATGTGGCAGACCAGCTCTGCGAGGTAAGTACCGAACTCCCTTGTACTAAGTGTGAACATCTGTCTGAACAACTGACAACTATAACTGATCAGTTTGTTAGTTTGGATGCGCAATTTAAAACTTTAAAAGAAGATCATCATTTCACTAAAGCTAGAGAAAATAGTTACAAAGTAAAAATTAAAGCTAGTGAGAAAGATATTAAAAGTCTTAAAGCAAAGCTTGCTGAAAAAATTCAAGTGATTGATCTTAGCTATGAGGTTCTAGAAGAGAAAACCAAACTAATAGCTGAAAGGGAAAAACAGATAGCTGATCACCAGGTAAAAGTGGTGGAACTTAACAGGAAACTTGAGCAATTCAGAAATTCCTCCGCTATACTTGATCACCTCGTTAGTGATCAAGGTTCCCCAAAAAGGGGAGGAATTGGTTATCATGAAGTTCCACCACCTTTCAATCATAATTACACTTATGACCCTAGTAATCAGAAATCTGTTGATGTTGACTATGGTCAGACAGTTCCAGTTCAAGTTACTACTAAAGAACCAGAAGTTAGTAAGCCTGTTGCAAGTGTTAAGATTTCTGCTCCGAGTCCTGTCTCATCTAACTCAGACAAGTCCTCTGAGTCGTGTGAGACAAAACAAGAGGAAGTGTTACCGAAAAGTGGAGAGAAAAATAAAACACTTGAAAAGAAGTCTCCACTAAACCCATATGTCCCACCATATGTGAGACATACGGGCAGTAATACAGCCTCAACATCTAAGACAACTATTGATAAGAAAGTTGAACATAGGAGTTGTTTTAGATGTAATCAAATAGGACACCTTGTTGCTGATTGCCCTCTGAAGCAGAAATTCAGAGGTGTGAGGACTTCAAAATCTGAGAAAAGAACTAACGGTAATCAATATTATGGTAAAAATGAAAACCCATCAAATTTCAGAAAATGGACTAATTCAGGTTTTCAAAAAAATAGATCTCAGTTTTACACTGCTAACAACCAAACCTTAAGTAATAATTCTTTTAATTCACGAAGGTTTGGATGGCCTCATAGTCAATCCACAAGAAGGTATCCTGTTAGGACTCACAGAAATTATTATGATACTAACTTTGGACAGCCAAGGTACGGAATGTGTCGACCCAAGACCAATCGGTCTTGGGTCCCCAGATTTTAATCATCTGCTTTAATCGTGCAGGAACAGTTGAACAGGGCTGCCAACAATCAATGGGTTGTGGATAGCGGCTGTTCCCGGCACATGACGGGTAACAAGAAATTGTTACACGACTTGAAACCTGTTCAAGGAGGAAGAGTGAGTTTCGCAGGAGAGAGCGGTGGAAGGATTACAGGAATAGGGACGGTGTCGAATGGAAAGATGACTTTGGAGAAAGTAAACTTTGTTGAAGAACTGAAGCACAATCTGCTGAGTGTTTCGCAGATTTGTGACAAAGACTACACCGTACATTTTACAAAGAATGAAGCGATTGTGTTGTATCCTGGTTTTAAGATACCAGAGGATTGGATTGTTATGAAGGCTCCAAGAGTGAAGAATATGTATATCATGGATATGAGATCGACTGAGATGGCCACAGAAGAATCGTGTCTTCTGTCAAAAGCAACTGAATCGGATTCCGAGTTGTGGCATAGGAGAATGGGGCACATTCATCTTCGGAAAATGAACTACCTTGTCAAAAATGGGCTTGTGCTGGGTGTTCCCTTGAAGAATTTCAACTTTGAAGATAAATGTTTATCATGCAAAAAGGGAAAGCAACACAAGAAATCCCATCACACCAAGAAGGTCAATTCAATTGTCAGTACCCTAGAATTACTTCACATGGATCTCTTCGGTCCCGTGAATGTAAGAAGTCTAGGAGGAACATCGTATTGCTTGGTGATCACTGATGATTTCTCTCGATATTCCTGGGTATATTTCCTGAAGTCAAAGGATGAAACAGTGCAGATGGTAAAGAATTTGATTACCAAGGTTGAGAATATCATGGGGAAACGGGTTAAATTCATCAGGAGTGACAATGGAACTGAGTTCAAGAACTATGAGATGGAGATCTTCTGCTTACAGAAGGGGATAGAACACCAATACAGCGCACCGTATACACCTCAACAAAATGGAGTGGCTGAGAGGAAGAACAGAACCTTAATTGAAGGAGCCAGAACCATGCTGGCTGATTCGAAACTTCCCGTGGTGTTCTGGGCTGAAGCTGTTGCAACAGCTTGTTATATCCTTAATAGAGTGTTAACTGTTAAAAGATTAAATAAAACCTGTTATAAACTTATGCATGGGAGAAAGCCAAACTTGAGTGGTCTTGAACCATTCGGGTCCCCATGTTCGATATTAAAGACCAATTCTAAATTTGGTGAAGTAGCCGACGAAGGAATCTTAGTCGGATACGTTGTTGAGACTCCCAACAGACGGGTCTTTAATACATCGAACAGCAAGGTTGAGGTGGTGTGTAACACTGATATCACAAGTTACAAATCACCAAAACCAAGCTCCGGACCCGCTGGGGTTTTCGACTATGATAGACTTTTTAAATCTTTTAACATACCTTATCTGGATTTTGCAGAAGTTGAGGAAAGAATTGCCACGAAGATGATATGCGATGAGGAAGACACTTTGGTGCAACGACCACAGTATGATGAATGTCAGCCTTCCTCGTCAAATGCTATCAATACCCCTGCTGCCTCTACTGAAGAGGAATTCATCAATCCGTTTCACTCTCAACATCAATCACCCATTGATGAGCTATCTTCGAACTTGGAAGATAATCTGAATGTCAGTTCGGTTTCGACTACGAGAATTCACAAAGATCATCCTTTGGAGAACGTGATAGGTGATCTGTCCGCCGGTGTACAAACAAGACAAAGCTTGAATGAGCACACCTGTGTTTACTCAAGCATTAAAGAATCAGGCATTATCAACGAATGCTTGTACACCTGCTTCATCAGCCAGATTGAACCAAAGAACTATCAAATGGCTCTTAAGGACAGCTCGTGGGTCGAAGCCATGCAAGAAGAGTTAGCTCAGTTTAAGAAAATGGAAGTATGGAACTTGGTTGCAAAACCAAGGAATGTGTATGCGATAGGCACGAAATGGGTCTTCAAATGTAAGAGAGATGAAAAAGGGATTGTTATCAGGAACAAGGCGAGGCTGGTTGTTAAAGGCTTTAATCAACAAGAGGGGATTGATTACAATGAGGTGTTTGCTCCTGTAGCAAGATTGGAAGCCATTCGTTTGTTTTTGGCATTTGCTGCTCATAAGGAGATGAAGGTTTTTCAGTTGGATGTGAAGAGTGTGTTCCTAAACGGTAAAGTCGACGAGGTTGTGTATGTTGAGCAACCTCCGGGTTTTCCTGACCCTGACTTTCCCGATCACGTGTACAAGCTAAGTAAAGCGCTGTATGGACTACATCAGGCACCTCGTGCCTGGTATTCAACCTTATCAGATTACTTGCTTGAGAATGAGTTTGAAAGATGTAAAATTGATAGCACATTGTTCTTCAAGAGAAAGGGTAGCGACTTTCTGCTGGTGCAAGTCTACGTGGACGACATTATCTTTGCTGCATCAAAGGTCGCCATGTGTCAGGAGTTTGAGGCCGTCATGAAGAAGAGATTTGAAATGAGTGCTATGGGTGAACTAACCTTCTTTTTAGGATTGCAGGTTGATCAGAGGAAAGATGGGATGTTCATTCATCAGACGAAGTATGTCCATGATGTTCTCAAACGCTTCAAGATGGAGGACAGCACTCCATATGATACTCCAGTCTGCGTCAATCACAAATTGGGTGCTGATTCAGACAACGATGCAGACGTGGACCCAACCCAATATCGGGCTATTATAGGTTCTTTAATGTACTTAACTGCTTCTAGGCCTGATATAATGTTTGTTGTTTGTCTTTGTGCACGCTTTCAGGCAAACCCAAAAGAATCTCATTTGAAGGGTGCGAAGAGGATACTGCGGTATCTCAAAGGCAAGCCGAAGCTGGGGTTGTGGTACTCGAGAGGAGGAGAATTGGAGCTAGTCGCTTACACAGATTCTGATTATGGAGGGTGCAATCAGAGTCGGAAGTCTACAACTGGTGGATGTCAGTTTCTTGGTGGCAGACTAGTGTCGTGGCAATGCAAGAAGCAGACCTCAGTCGCAATTTCAACCTGTGAAGCAGAATACATGGCAGCATCCAACTGCTGCTCCCAGGTTCTTTGGATTCAACAACAGTTGCGCGATTATGGTCTGAATTTCTCACTTACTCCTATTTGCATTGATAACACTGCTGCTATCTCGGTAACTAACAATCCCGTGAAGCACAGTAAAACTAAACATATTGACATACGTCATCATTTTATACGGGATTGTGCTGAGAAGAAACTGATTGAGCTCGAAAAGGTTGACACGTTAGATAATTTCGCTGACTTGTTCACGAAAGCATTTGACAAAACTAGATTTCAAAACCTTGTTGAGCTGAATGGGATGATCAATCCCGAGTAACCATGTCATATGTTTGTGTTTACAAAAAAAAAAAAAAAAAAACGTCACTAACGTTTAGAATTATGTCGGTTGCCTCAGTTTGAAGGACATGTCTTCGGATATGTTTGGTCCTCATTTCTACTTGTAGAAGATGAGGATAGCCATTAACCAGATGACTGAAAGTGACCGGGGCGGTTTATGATGTGTTTTTATTCTTTCGCTGAAAATTAGTCGATCATACTTAGTTAGAAGGACACATACTAGTATGTGGTCGGTCCAGCTGATCCATTGGATCTTCGGGATAGCCGTTTACCTGAAGACTTTGATTTGGTCGGGCGATAGAAGTTAAATTTTTTCTTTTCGGGAGATGAAATTATTTTTCAAGTCTACTACTTCGTAAGAAGTTATTTTACTATGTTTAACAAAAAAAAATTGATCCAACCTTGGAAAGTGATAGATATACTGATTCTGTGTGCTTAACTAGTAAAGTTATTAGGCTTAAAAGACTTTAGAACAGTCATTGTATGTCATGGTAGCTTTTTATGGTGCGTAAAAGTAGAAGTGATACTAACTAAATCTACTCGATTTTATGTGGAAACTCCTTAAGAGTTGTGCATGTCTTCATACATATCTTTCCGAATGATAGGCAGAAAAGCGATTACCCAGTCATACACGAGCCCGTGAGTGTTCTGATTCCCGTGAAGATAGCGTGTCAAAACGCTGCAGTTATCCAGATTCGGGACTTGCAGTTATTTTCTACTTGAAGTTGTGTATATACATCTTAAAAAAAAAAATTCTATAGTTCATAATGTTAATGATTATCAATCAAGACGCAAGAAGGTGAACGGGAAACAGAGTCTAAGATCGAAGAGTAATTACTACTTAATCAGACACTACGGGTCGAGGTCAATTCGGGGTGACTTGGGGAAAGCCAAATACGCTTTGAGAATAGATAGGAGGCATCATAATCTCTTTGTTGTTGCCCACTTAAGTTTTGAGCTTAATTGAACCTAACCCGTATCATAGAAACAATGAAAACCATTTTAAGTAGATTACCTGCTTACAACCTGTTTCTTTATGTCATAATACAGCTGAACACGGATCTGTGTGACAGTCACGTAATTAGTATGATTCCTATTCGGATCTTCTCTAAAACATGGTAGTCCCTGTCGAGACTGAAATTTGATCCCGTGTACTTTAATTTTTCAAATTTTTGTTACTTTTGTAATTGTTTGATTTTATACCTGGTTACTTGGTCTTGATCGTATCATTTAACGCTTTAAAGGATGTTTTTAAAAACTTTTTTGAAAATTGTTAAAAGTATAGGGGTTTGTTTTGTAAATACAGGCGAACTTGTTTATAACTTCGCCTGGAATAGGCGAAGTTATCGATAACTTCGCCTGTACTAACTTTGACCCTATATAAAGAAGTTTATAGGTCAAACAGTTTCATTATTTCAAATTCAGCGAATTTATCCTCTCTGTAAACCTTAGCGAACTTATCGATCAAAATCATCTGTGTTCTTATTTCGATTCCCTTCCGTAATTAAAGGTGTGTAGGGTTCGATTATCATATTATCATTGTCTATTAAGGTTAATCATCGGTCGTTTCGACTTGATTCTCGACCTCGTCTTTCGAAACCTTAAACACCCGATTTCAAACTTGTTTTTACGTGATAGTAAACTACTTGAACGTCTAAAACTTCATAAAATCATGTATTTCGGAGTCCTCGATCTCCGAAATCATCCTCTACACGTCGTTCGTAAATCCTAACTGTTGCCGATTCGAATTCGGCGAAGTTACAGTTTAGGCGAAGTTATCCGTAACTTCGCCTGAGGTTTAACTTCGCCAGATTAATAATTTTTAAAACAGTTTATGAGGCGATGTTGTGATTAGGCGAAGTTATCAGTAACTTCGCCTGGACCTTTGTACTTAACAGTTATCAGACGAAGTTCAAGTTGAAGCGAAGTTGTTTCCCAACTTCGCCCCACCTTTAACTTCGCCTATACAGAATTGATCACAACTTCGCTCATGGTAACAGGCGAACTTGTGATTTGCTTTGACGTTTATCTAACTTAACCTGTTTGTTGCAGATATGGCTGCTGTTGCTGGAGCAGGTGGTGCAGATATGGCTGCTGTTGAAACCTTAAACACCCGATTTCAAACTTGTTTTTACGTGATAGTAAACTACTTGAACGTCTAAAACTTCATAAAATCATGTATTTCGGAGTCCTCGATCTCCGAAATCATCCTCTACACTTTAACTTCGCCTATACAGAATTGATCACAACTTCGCTCATGGTAACAGGCGAACTTGTGATTTGCTTTGACGTTTATCTAACTTAACCTGTTTGCTGCAGATATGGCTGCTGTTGCTGGAGCAGGTGGTGCAGATATGGCTGCTGTTGAAACCTTAAACACCCGATTTCAAACTTGTTTTTACGTGATAGTAAACTACTTGAACGTCTAAAACTTCATAAAATCATGTATTTCGGAGTCCTCGATCTCCGAAATCATCCTCTACACTTTAACTTCGCCTATACAGAATTGATCACAACTTCGCTCATGGTAACAGGCGAACTTGTGATTTGCTTTGACGTTTATCTAACTTAACCTGTTTGTTGCAGATATGGCTGCTGTTGCTGGAGCAGGTGGTGCAGATATGGCTGCTGTTGAAACCTTAAACACCCGATTTCAAACTTGTTTTTACGTGATAGTAAACTACTTGAACGTCTACAACTTCATAAAATCATGTATTTCGGAGTCCTCGATCTCCGAAATCATCCTCTACACGTCGTTCGTAAATCCTAACTGTTGCCGATTCGAATTCGGCGAAGTTACAGTTTAGGCGAAGTTATCCGTAACTTCGCCTGAGGTTTAACTTCGCCAGATTATTAATTTTTAAAACAGTTTATGAGGCGATGTTGTGATTAGGCGAAGTTATCAGTAACTTCGCCTGGACCTTTGTACTTAACAGTTATCAGACGAAGTTCAAGTTGAAGCGAAGTTGTTTCCCAACTTCGCCCCACCTTTAACTTCGCCTATACAGAATTGATCACAACTTCGCTCATGGTAACAGGCGAACTTGTGATTTGCTTTGACGTTTATCTAACTTAACCTGTTTGTTGCAGATATGGCTGCTGTTGCTGGAGCAGGTGGTGCAGGCGGTGATGACGGAGGTGATCACCAGAGACAGTTCTTCCCGGGTCACAACATGTACATAACATTAGACCCGGAGGCGAGCGGAGTTGATGATTTTCGCGAAATCATCACATTTCTTTTACGCTCAAGGATATTTCACGCGATTACAACAACTCTGCCAATATCCTTGCCAAATATTGAGGATTTTTGGCAGACCGTGGAATACGACTGTAGAGTCGAGCCCCCGGTGATGCGCGCAACAGTTAACAATCAGATTGTTCAGTTCTCTTCTGAACAAATCCGGGCGGCTTTACGATTTGGGAATGAGACAAGGGATGACCCAACAGAGTTTGTAGCTCCTTTCCGTGATGGAGCGTTTTTGAGAATGGGATACTCTGGTCCCTTGGGGGATACGCAGAGGAGGAAAGGTTTTTTACTTGACCAGTGGCGCTTTCTCATGCATGTTATGATCGTTTGCATGTCAGGGAGAAAGGCAGGCACTGATGGCATGGGCGCGACCATGCAGTCAGCGATGACTGCTCTGACTTACAACAAGCGATTCAGCTTTAGTCAGATGGTCTTTTATGAGATTGATCGTCAAAGAAGAGCGATGGCGCGTGAGCGATTCATCATGTATCCAAGATTCCTACAAATGATCTTGAATCATGTTGCTCCAACGCTTCCTCAGCGCCGTCCGATCCGATATGTAGAGAGTGTGAACAAACGGATCTTCGCCCAATGTAGATCCTCCAGTGCGAGGAGCAAACCTGAGCTCCGTCCTCGACATACTCCACTCTTTGGGTACTTGATCAACCCGGGGTATGTGCCTGCTCGAGGGGACGAGTTTAGGGACCCGGAACCACAACAGGCAGGAGCACCTCAAGCTATACCTGCTGCTCCTGTTGTGTCACCGGAGGAGAACGTGGACCTTGATGCAGAATTTGGTGGTCAAGGCTTCTTTGATATGAATCGGGTGGATCCAGAGGAAAACGTACAGGTCCCGGTTGAACGTACTTCGACTGTGAATGTTACTAGGGCAGCTACAACGGTGGCTGGCTCAGATTCTGATGATGAAGTGGCAGAGGCAAGAAGGATTATGGTAACTCGAGAAAGACTACATGGGAAAAGAAAGAGAACAGATGATGATAGCGAGTCTGATTATGAGGAAGAGGTACAACAGTTGATCCGAAGGTCAAGAAGGGAACGGATAGGTGCAGGATCGGGAGCCGGTGAGAGCTCTAGGGTGGTACGTTTCACTCCACCAGCACTATCCGGTATGACAATGGTTCCCTCATCACTACAGGTTACAAGGCCAAGCGCTACGGTTGTTCCCGTGGTGGCTACCTCATCTACATTTGGCCTCCCACCCACTACTTTCCAACTTTTGACTCCTGAGATCGTTTCATTGCCGCCTCCGACTGTTACTCCATCGGAGGTCGTGGCACAATTTATAGAGTCGACTGTTGTGGCCACTGCAGGGCTATCGGTGACGATACCACCTGCGATTACGTCTATCTCTACTTCTGAGGTCCCGGTGACATCGGAAATCCCTCCTCAGTACACTCAAGATATATCGCATATGAGGTTCGATTTCGATGCAACCCTATCAGATTCTGAACGAATAGCAGCACTGGAACGGGTCGTGGCAGAGCAGTCAAGGATTAATCTTATCCAGACCCAGGCTATTCAACGCCTAGTTGCAGAAAATCAGATGCAGTCGTCCCTGCTGGTACAACATGGAAAAATCATAGATGCTTTCAAGGAGTTCTTGGCATCTCAGGGGGAGACGAGCTGTAAAGGCGATGAGTTGAGGACCAAGAGACGAAATGATAGAGACGATGATCCCAATGCATCGAAAGATGCAGGTGGTGAGTTGCCAAGAACTGATCAAGCTCTTGGAACTTCCACAACTCAGGGGGAGTCGACAACTGCAGCTGGTGGTGATGATGTGGTGGTGGTGGATGTAGAGGAGATGGATGATGTTTTGGTTGGTGATGATGATGTACTACCGAGTGATGTGATAGAGAAGATTGGTGAAGAGATTGTGATTGATACAGAAATAGAAGAGGGAGAGATATTTGAGGAAAATATTGAGCATGACATTCCAGATGTTGAGAAAGCAGATATGAGTAAAGAGATGGCAAATGATGAGTCTGAATGGGAAGAGCAGCCTAGATGGAAGGAAGGCTATGCTCAGTGGTTCGTCAAAACGAAGAAACCGGCGGTTCTTACAATGTTTAAGAAGAGTTACAACATTAAAGGCTATGCTGAAGCGAAGAAAGGAATTATTTGCTGGATATATGATGAGCAGTTGAGGCTCTTCGTGATTAAAAGGTATGACGGTGTTCAGTACTTTAGAAGGATGTTAAGATCGTTGAATACACTGCCAGAATGTGAAGTGAAAGACTTAGCCAGATTGGGATTGATAAACAGAAGTGACGATAATATGGCTAGAGTCATTGGGAAAATTGTGTGGAAAGAGAGTATAAAAGAGAAGAAATTTGAGCTGTTGAAACCACAAAAGGGAAAGCTTGTTGAAGACAAGGATAGAGGTTTGAGAGCAGACGGAAAGCCTTGGATGATTATGAAGCATAAACCGATCCGGTGTTTGAAAGAAGTACCGATGAAGCTAATACCCAAGGATGTGCTTAAAGACCTGAAGTAGTGGTTTGTAGATTGTGAGACAGCTGAGGCAGTGATGGAAGACGAAGATGAACAAGAGCTGCTTAGAGTGTACGATCCGATGCACTTGGTAAACTTATCGCAAGCTGATTTGCAGGTGTTGAATGACAAGAAGGATTTTATATTCCTGCTTGGAAAGACGAAGCGAGGAAATATCAAAGAGTTGTCTCGGTTTGTGTTCGAGAAGGAGTGCATGCTTGAAGATAGAAGATTGAAGATTACTAGACACGTGTTTGAAGCTAAAGAGATGAAGCTACTGCCAAGGGGGAGTCTGTTGGTGCATGATGTCAGTAGTTCAGTGTCGAGTGTCTGTAATCGTGTTAGTTAGATTTGAGTTTTGTATGTAAGCGAAGGTACTAACAAGTTCGCTTATATGGGCGAACTTGTTAGACAAGCGAAGTTAGGGACAACTTCGCCTGAACATGCCAGGCGAAGTTGTCGTGTCTATATAAGCTATCTTGTATACGGCTTATTGATATATATTAGAGTTTATTCGTGTATTCGAGTCAGAGAGTTTTGTATTCAGTGATCATAGTATCACGTGTTTACGGTTGGAATACAACGTGTGTTTGGTTATCGTATCGTGTGTTAGCTCGTATTGTTTTCTATACTCGTAACGTCTTACGTAGGGATTCCGCACCTACGTAGTACGCGATATCTCGTATAGATCCGGCTGGGAACCTACATATTTAAAAAACTTACAGCTTCAAGCCACCAGCCACCAGCTTCCAGCTACATCTAACAGCTAGTTTTGCCGAACATATCCATAATATACTTTGAGAATCCCAACAAAAATCACAATTGTCGCAAATGATCGACTCGGCAAGGGTCCAATTGCAAAACACTCTTAATTTTTGTGATCATTATGATTTCGGTTGCAAAGATAGTATAATTATAAATTTTGTGATCATTATGATTTCGGTTGTAAAGAGAGTATAAAATTTTGTTATAAAATTTATAAAAATAAGTTAAATATCGACACCTAGTAATTATGCGAAAGTTCAAGATCTTGAAAATTCGATCAGTAGTTTCATCGATGAAATTGTCATGTAGACTAGTATAATTAAGACAAAGAAGGCACACATATAATTAAATATAATAAAAATCCATTTTTCATACAATCTTTGCGCCCCTAATCCTTATCTTATGGCTGAGAGCGTTTACGTCCTAACCATTAAATTTTGTGAGTGTGATTTTTATAATTTAATTAATGGTTTATGGTGTCGTGAGTGATGAGAAGGAAAACACAATTGTTTTTTCTATATATTTTAAAATTGTTTTTTCTATATATTTTAAAAGTTACTGTTCACCCCCTTATAAATTTTTAGAGTTAAATATCATTTTAGTACATGTGGTTTGGCTAACTATGAACTTTAGTACATATTCTTTATTTTGTACAAATGGTTACCTCAATTTCAAAAAACTTGTTTTTTAGTACTTTTTTTTTCTAACTCCATATATCTTTTCCGTTAAGTCAGAGATAATTTAGTAACTTCGTTATTTTCTTTGTTTTTTTTCTTTTAAACGCTTATATATTGTAAACCCAAATCCACAAATCATAACATCAAAATCCAAATACTAAATCCCCAAACCCTTTCTTCATATCATCATAGGGTTTGAATTTTTACGATATTTGGGGATTTATGATTTGGATTTTGATGTTATGATTTGTGGATTTAGGGTTTACAAGATATAAGTGTTTAAAAGAAAAGAAAAAAACAAAGAAAATCACGAAGTTACCAAATTATTCTGACTTAACGGAAAAAATAAACTGAGTTATAAAAAAAATACTAAAAATGCAAGTTTTTTGAAATTGAGGTAGCCATTTGCACAAAATAAATAATATGTACTAAATTTACGTAGTTGACCAAACCACATGTACTAAAATGACACTTAATTCTAAATTTTTAATATTTGTTGAAAGTGGTTGTGAGTAAAAGAGCTAGAAAATGTATAAAAAATACCTTTTTAATTGGAAAAAACAGAAAAAAAATATTGTGTTTTTGTAATGTAATTTTGAATTTAGAAATTGTAGAGCTGATGTGAATGCTCTGAGACTGTTTTTATAGCAACTACAAGGGTATTTTCTGTTTGGTTCCATTGATTTAATTATCTGTCACACCCGACCAAAGGCGGCGGAACATGCCGAGGTGTAACGATTGCCCATAAGCACATGACACTATTAAAGCGACAATAGTTAATAAACTCATTTCATTTCACAACATCGAAAATATCACATAACAATATTCATAACAAGTCATAATGAAATATAACAAAATATAGCAAATCAAATATTGTTCATTTTTGCTAATATCCTAATGGTATTTGTGACGTTTTCTTCAAGCATCCAAAATCAACCAAGATGTAAATCTGTAACATTTCATAAAATAAAGTTTGTTAACACAAAGGTTGGTGAGCAATTAACAAGTTTGAACATATAGATATATAGTAAGAAAAATCCACAAAACTAGTATACGAAACAATAAATAAAAGCTATAAACTTGGATAAAATAGTTATCGCTAAACAAGTTAGTGACACCTAGCTATAAGGGGATGCCAAATAGTGTAGGATTTTATAGTTATCGTTAATTGCATTACGTTAACGACACCTTGCCATGAGGGGTTGCCAAATGGTCTAGGATTTATAGTTCCACCATCCAAAAGCGATAAACACATAGGCAAATAAGCATAGAACACCAAATCGAGCAATTATTCAAGTAAAGTATACAACAACGTTTGTGGTTTAAGACCCAAGTATAAAACATGTAGTTTAGATAAGATGAAATGTCACCCCCAAAATAAAAGATAGAAAACGGGGTATGAAGTTACTCACGTTCAAGTAATAAACTGAAAGATTGATTATTTGGAGATTTGCCGGAACGACGAGTTTAACGTATGAAGCCTAAATAAAAGAAAGTCTTGGATTTAGAATGGTTGTCTTGAAGATCTTTAAATAAAATAATTGTTGCAAAAAGTAAACAATTAAAGTTCAAGTTTTAAAATGTAACTACTTAAGAATTTATAACAATAACCCTTTAAAAATGTAAGTTTGCTCGAAACCGGGTTAAAGTATTTAACCTTAATATTTACTTAACCAATGTTAAATAATAAGGTGGGAAAAATGCTAAAATGAAAGTTTCATTGGGCTAAAGATACTAAAACGGGTCTTTAATGAGTGCTCGGGTTGTTGGTTCGGGTCTTGATAATTGGTCAAACCCAAAGTCAACTTTCCATAATAATGAATGTTATGAGATAACTCAATAAAACTTTATAAGACTTAACCAAGTATGTAGATCTATTGTTTTAGAACTAACAACGTATGTTAAGCGGGTGTTCGGTTTTGTCGGTCCAAACTTTATTATGAGATCAAGTTTGATCCAACATTTCCAAGTACTTAATAAAATAATTAAAATCAGTTTGTAAACTATTTTTAAAGAAATATACAAGTCTTGATAGCTAAAAACACACTTATGTATCTTAAGCGAATAAAAATCGGATCGGTTCCGTTTCCATCTCACAATACGTTCCTTGATGGTCTCCACATGCCCAAATAACCAAGAACTTGTATAAATAATTTTAGAAACTTAAATCTAACATAAAGCATGTTTAAAACAATTATTTAATAAAACTAGTAACAAGTTCGGTTCACGGTTTGGACTATTTACGGTTAAACCAAGGTTAGTCTCTACAAACCCCCACCATGGAACTTCATAAATATGACAAACAAACTAAAAAGAGCATAAGTTAAACATGGTTAGTATGTATAAACAAGTTATATAAGTATATATATATATATATATATATATATATATATCAAGAACACGAAGTTCTCCATGAAGCCTTGCCTTACGAGGTCCGAAACTTAACCAACCGGAGTCGGAGAAGTAACTACCAAAGATAACAAGGGGTATTATTATATATATGTTGGACAACCATAAACAAGTGTTAGTAAAGTTAGATGAACAAATTAGAAAGAAAGATTAAACTTAGTTTGGCATTTGAAAGTTAAAACTTCAAGAACACATAAGAAATACCAACCTTGAATTTATGGAGTTTTGAGAGAAAATTTGGGGTAAGAGCAAGTGTAAAAATGAAGAAGATGGGTGTGTATATATAGGGTAAGAGTCAAGGCTTCTTTACAAGGTTCTCTTTTATGTTTATATGAGAATAGGTTGGTTAAGCAAATAAGCAAACCCCAAAACACAAGAAAAATCCGAAATATGTGTGCAGGGGTCCCTAGGCGCCGCGCGGCCTCCCTTTTCCCTCTGATCGCGTGACGCGGCGTGCCCAGGGGGGAGGGTAGCTGGCCCAGCTCGTCTTTTGTGGTTCGTTTGTGCGTCCAGAAGTTCGTTTTTGATGTAATTTGCTCATTTTAGGTCCGTTTTCGAATCCGTAAAAAGGGTTTTTCAAATTAAACAAATGAGAATGATTTGGTAACATAAAAATCCAATATATTATATATCATGAGTTTCGGTTTACAAAACGGGTCGGTTTACATGTTAAACGAATATAGGCAAGACCCGAAATTAACGAATGTCACATTATCGTTGTGACAAAATTTTCTACAACGTTGTCGTTATCTTTTGTCTAACACTTTAAATTATAATAAGTTTCAATTCTGTCTTAATTTATAAGTTTTAGCAATTGGCCCTATATGGTCTAATGTCATGGGGTAGGTGATGGTTAAATTTTGAATCTTAAGGTCTTAAGCTCGAAACCTGACTTTGAGAGGGTTTTTTCCAAGGTGGTGGGTTTTCTCCTTGATGATGTATTTGGGTGTATCAGGCTTGAAACTTCAAACTTAGTATGAACGATTGATATCCCGTCTTAGAAAAACTCACCGTATTAGGATAGTTCCAAATGATGTTCAAAATTTTTTTTTTTACTTATTATTTTTTTTGTAAGTGTTTATTAATTACATTCCATCATTTTTAAAAAAATTCCTTTTGCAACTTTCTTCGTTAACTTGATTTTTTTACTTATCTCATGGCAACACTTTCTGTTTTTTCAGGGAAAAAGAATAACACTACTAGGACTGTGATATTAATTTCTGTTACTGTGACCGTCATCGCTATTATAACAGTCGCTTCGATTTGTATATTTATGAGATATAGGAAGAAGAAAAGGCAATCGAGGCCACCTCCCCCAGAAAGTCTTGAGAGTAAGTTGACAAGTTCTAAATTTGCAGCTTAAAATTTATAGGTGGAACTCTAAAGGACTAAATGACTAATGCATAG
The DNA here is from genome assembly GCF_021521415.1 of Bidens hawaiensis. Classification (NCBI taxonomy): domain Eukaryota; kingdom Viridiplantae; phylum Streptophyta; class Magnoliopsida; order Asterales; family Asteraceae; genus Bidens; species Bidens hawaiensis. The sequence continues at coordinate 644,377 of NW_027491178.1, read as the reverse complement.
TGGATCTAGAGCCGTTGATATTCTTAATTAATTTTCTTATTTATAATTTAAACACTCAAATTATAATCATAAATAAATAAAAAATTCTACTATGAGACTGCAAGTGAAAGCCATGCAATTTGCTAATAAACAACATATTAGCTTAATTGGACTTGTCTATCTTATAGTTGAAACTTTATATTACTATTGGCACAGCTGAATACTTTCAGTACGACTTTAGTACGGTTAAAGCAGCAACTAATGACTTTTCTGAAGAAAATAAGCTCGGACAAGGAGGATTTGGAGCAGTTTACAAGGTATATACCCATTCATATTTAATGATTATAAACATAAATATAAATATAAATATAAATATAAATATAACACACTTAATTTTTCACAGTTTTGATATTTACATTTATAAATCAAAAGAATACAAAAAAGATGTCTGCACTTATAATTAGCGTGTATCAACATAAAATTGTTTGCGGTTAAAAGAGTAAAGATAAATTTGTTTAAGAGTCAAAGCTATTTAGTAATGTTAACAAACTTATCTTCGTTTTAAAGTGTAAACAGATTCTGATCTATATCTAAATTTTCAATTCAACTACTAGCATCAATAAAAAAGACACGATTTTATGTTCTACATATAAAGGCTTACAGAACAAAAATATAATATATGCTGTTGATTTAACTTTATTATCAGGGTACCTTTGAAGACGGGAACCAAGTAGCAGTAAAAAGACTAGCACGGGATTCTGGACAAGGTGACCAAGAATTTAAGAATGAAGTGTTGATAGTTGCAAAACTTCAACATCGTAATTTGGTTAGGCTACTAGGTTTCAGCATAGAAGGAAGTGAACGACTTCTCATTTACGAGTTGCTACCAAATGCGAGTCTTGTTCAATTTATATTCGGTAAGTATTTAAGAGCACACCTACACATCTGCTCTCCTCTTGTTCCAACTAAGTCTGTGTAATATTGTAAATTCTATATAGGATGGACCCATTAGTTATATATCCCACTTTCAAATGAGCCCTGGGGTTTTTTGAGGCTGTGTGATTAACTACCATATATAATCCGATTGTATATATCTTTTCTATTGAATAGAACTTTTTGTAATGGATTTATTACTAATGTTGGTGTTTTAGATCCAACTAAACGTACACTTCTTGACTGGGAAAAACGATATAATATCATCAAAGGCATTGGAAAGGGACTATTATACCTTCATGAAGATTCACGTCTAAGGATAATTCATCGCGATATGAAGGCAAGTAATGTATTGCTAGATGCAGAAATGAATCCCGAAATTGCTGATTTTGGCATGGCAAGATTGTTTAATACTGACGAAACGCGAGGAGACACAAGTCGAATTGTTGGAACGTAGTAAGTACATGCACCTCCTTAAGAAAGTAGTATGGGAACATTACCGGCTAAGTTTATTTTACCAAAAACTAATTTCAAATACTCAAAACGCGTATGTGTCGGTATGAGTTTGTGTACAGGAAAGTGCTAACTTTTCACCTTATGAATTATAGTGGTTATATGGCATTCAGGCTCTGCATGGTCAATTCTCAGTGAAGTCCGATGTTTTTAGCTTTGGAGTGTTGGTATTAGAGGTGATAGCAGGTCAAAAGAACAAACGTTTCCTGAGTGGAGAGAACATAGAATATCTTCTTGGCATAGTAAGTATCCATATAAACTTTCTACCTACAGGATCATATTAATTATGTGGAAAATGTATTCTTGATGAAAAAGTTATCTTTGATTTGTATGAATCCTGAAAACCAAAATTACTAATACCTTTTTAGGCATGGAATAGTTGGAGGAATGGAACAACATCAGACATAATTGATCCTATACTGAAGACTGGATCTTGTTCGTTAGATGACATCATTAGAGTTATTCACATTGGGTTATTGTGTGTTCAAGAAAATGCTATTGATAGGCCAACCATGGCTTCAGTTATTCATATGCTTAATAGTTTCTCTATCACGCTTCCCGTGCCAGCAGAACCTGCATTTTTCATGCACAATAACATTAATCCTGAAATGCCGCTCCTACATGAGTATAGCTCTTCTACTGGGTCAAGATCAAGATTATCTCAACATTCTATTAATGAAGTCTCGGTATCTATTTTTGTTCCTAGATAGGTCATTAAAATGTTGTTGATAGTCACACATATATTAAACATTATTTGATTTTACTATTTAAGATTACATGTTAAACAGTTAAGATTTAAATTTGGTTTTTCTTATATGTTGAACGTGTTTGACACATTCATAACCGAATTTACATAATATATATGACATTGTATGTGTGTATATTATATGACACTATTGAAAACGTTAATTTTGAATTTAGAAGATAAACATCAAACAGGTTATAGGTAATTCTTGGTGAATTATTTACTGAGTTTTTTTATATTTTAATTAGGAATAAAATTTTGTTATTTTTATTAATTTATTTGGTTTCCTAGATGGTTAGGAGTACTCTAATTTGTGCGTTTTTGTTGATTAATAATAAAAAGAGTCGAACAATCCAATAATTGGTATCAGAGTTTGGAGTTGGCGGTTTTGAGAGTCAACCTCAAGCGAAGGAACAACCCCTGCAACGTTAGGGGCTGGGGAGAGGAGTTTGGTCAACAACGGCTGGTTTGGTGGTAATCGACGGCTATGAAGGAGGTGTGGTTTTGCTTTTGTGTTTATTCTTTTTAGTGATGGTGGTGAACGGCAAGGTGGACACCGATGAACTCGGTTTGTGAGTTTAATCCGTGAAGTCTACGGTTGCTAGCATTAGTTGGGATTATATTGTGTGAACTAGTCTTCAAGTCGGTGAAAAAAAGTGCTGTTGGCATCTTTTAATTTTTGTATGGTATACAAAACAATTGACGTGGTGTGTCACTCGTGAATGAGAATACCATTTATAAATTGAAATTAGTTTAAGCACTAACTGTTTTGGCAACGAGTGTTGAAGGCTCGATCGAGCATAAGCAGGTGGTTCAACCTGGATTTGATTGTGTTTTATTGTTTCGGACACTCTTTCTAGCCAAGGAGGAAAATCGCAGTAGGAGTTCGATTTCTATTACGGAAAAACCAGCGGGCGTGTCGTGGAAGAACGAAAGAACGGGGAGCTAAGGAATTCGTTTAGCGACCGAAAAGGCGGAATAATGGGATGCTATTGTCTTGTGTTAGTTTGTTGGTTGTTGATATTAGTGTGTGCATACCAAGGATAGTTTTTAAAGATGACAAAAAGAACAAAAAACTGTATTGTGGTTGAAGATGTCGCATGAGATCAATTGATAGTAGAATAAAAAATTGTATTTAGCTTCATTAATGCAAGTCATTCTTCTAATTCAAGTATCAACTTCATAGTATCATATGTATACAAACACGAAATCGAAATTTAAATCATATATTTAATAATACAATATGAAATCTTAACTTAATCATATAGCCGTATAGGGTTATGATGGTATATAATGTGTTACGAAGTCGCATGTAATACACTTCATTATACATATAAACTTTTGATTCCTGATAAACGAGCACGCCTCAAAGCATCCCGCATAGTCACCAACATCGAAATTATAGTTTTGAAAGAGCGTGTAACTCGTTCTTTCCTAGTACCAACATATTATTTACCTCATTAACAAATCGATCCATCATGACTCCACTCGGCAAACATACAGGTATCAAGATTCCAGACTCTCCTTTATTTGTTTGTATAAGGAATACAAAAACTAACCCCTGCTCTAGCTCTTGCAGTCCCTCCATACACTGGCTTCCCCCCACCCCAAATCCACTGTATCAAACCCGGCTCGGGTCAAATCCGAGATATTATAACCTCTAACAATGTAAAATGTAGCCGTCCTTTAAATGCAATTAGGTCACTAACAGATCCAATGCGGCTTTTAGTGGCGTCTGATTTGGCTTTCTTCACTAGCTCCAATGCATAACCTAATGGTTTGTTACATAGATCTTGGGCAGTTGAAATCGCAACAGGAAAGGCCAGAACATTTCCATAATATCCTACCGGGACAGGCGGGTTTAACAAGTTGCGCGCATTCACAGGCCACATTATGGGCATTTCCTCTTCAGGATCGGGTTGGAGAGCGATGGTACGACACCGCCAGAGGCAAGCGGTTAGCACCTCAAAAGTGGAACATCTTTGTAGGTGTGTTGGAACAAGGCTACGAAAAGCTGAAATGTCATCAACGGTAAAGAATAATGACTTGTGTACCATGTTATCCTTGGAATATGCTAGTTGGTTAGTAAATGTTCTCTTGGGTGCACGGTCACAGTCACTTGTACAAAGCACCTCTCTTTGCCAAACGGGCAGTGTTAATGGTGTCGTGGCACCCCGGGCTATTTCACCTAACCCAGACATGAATTGTACGAACCCGACTGCATCACACATGGTGTGGTTATATCAGGCGGCAATAACGAAACCCCCACATTGCAATCGTGTCACCTATGAATATATCAAAACGTACTAGCCATTTAAAAAAATGATTGTTTGTAACGTTATAGTTATAAATATAAGAAACGATAAAAAGAAAACTAGAGAACTAATAAAGAATTATTTTTAACTTTTTAAAAAAAATATCTTGTGATTTTTTTTCTTTCCTTCTAATAAGATTATTGTTCCTAAAAAATGTCGATGTAGTGCATATGTGCACTAATATGTATTACGTATACACAATAGTGTTTTATTGCATATAATACAACACAATTACATTATACAATACACACTATTTAATATACACAAATACAACACTAATAATTTTATGCAATACACACTAACACATACATGTAATACAACACTAATGCACATATGAACTATATCGATTTTTTTGTAAATAATATAACACTATTGCACATATACAATACAAGCAATTGCATATTTGCTATTCAACAATATTGCACATATCAAAATACACATTAGTGCACATATGCACTAAAAAAAGACGATGTATTGCATATGTGCATTACAACGATTTTTTTTATGGTGAATAATAGCAAATATAAGAAGGATGAAAGAAAAAAAAAGTAAATTTATTTTTTTATTAAGTTAAATTTTTATTTTGTTATTAAATTAAATATTTCTTCATTTAGACATATCGATCAATTTTATCAGATTATGATCGATTTTGACCGAGTAGGAACTAGAGCTTAATTATTATTAACAATTACTCTAATAGTGTTTAGATCATTTTTCACGTTAAAAACTATTTGTGCCGATCCATCTCCTTCCAAAAAAAGCTATAATAATAATAATAATGATAATAACAATAATAATAATGATAACCTGAATGAGTAACAATGGTGAATCGAGTATGCCACTAGAGCCCGGGACATCATAAAGGAGGTCATCCATACAAGGGAACGGTAGCTGAACTTCATCTCCGAATTGACTCAGTGTAACATCCGCCTTGGCCTCGATAAACAACACACCCTCGGTCGAGCAGTCCACCATCAGCGTCCCAGCCGGACCTTCCTTTAACCGACCCGCAAACGGATAATAAAACACCAATACCTTGGCCAGAGCCTCTCTTATCACACTGGCCGGATTCATGTTTGGGTTGCTACGGTAAACCCATAACCCCGGAATCTTTCTTGATCGTCAATGTCGGAGAGAGGCTTGAGTTCTCGAGGTGTGGGGGTTGCCGGAACGATGAGCTCCGGTGCATGTCTCCGGACGCTGAAGGTCAATGGGGAGGCCATAACTAATTTTGTTGTGAAAGCTGATATTAGAAAACCACCGGAATGCTTATTATTATTATTCTTATTATTATTATTATTATGTTTTGGTTGTTTAAGGGGACTTTTCAACGTACGTGAGCTGTCTTTTTGTATAATGATAATAATAGTTAGCAAGAAACATTAATTGCGATATATAAAACTATGATAAAGATAAAATAATTAAATTTTAGAATATTTAATTTTAATAATTTGTTTTCTTTTTCAGCTAGACAATAATAATCTTACATCAAAAAATTATTGCCACCAGTCTTACATTCACCATATTTTATTCTCATTAGACCCGACTAAAAAACATTTTATGAGCCAAACATCAAAATGACGTTTTAAATCTTTTGATAGAAAAAAGTATGTGAGTCAATTGACGTAAAACTTACCTTAAAAAAGTTATTCAATTTGGGTTTAATTTCCAACTAACAAAATTCACAATTTCGAAGTAAGTTTTATATCAATTGACTCATATATTTTTTTCAATCAAAATCTCTTAAACATCAGTTTGAAATTTGAAAAAACTTGACAGAGTTAATTTATTTTTTCTGAATAGGGGGCTAATGTCAAAGAAATAGGGTGAAACATATGGGAATGATGGCAAGAAAATTTTTAATATGAGTTGTGACATAACTAATACATAAATTAAATTAGGGGTGAAGTTTTATGTATTTTGTTATAGAAAAAATATAATTTTGTTCATAAATACATACTTTTGTTAGATAATGTATATTAGTTATGTACAATAATGTGATAAAATATTTTGTTATAAATAAAAACATGTGAGATTATTGAAATTAAATTAGGGTAAAATTTTATGTATTTTGTTGATAAAATATAATTTTGTTAGTATTCATAGTTACATAAATACATGTGTGCGTACAAATATTATTAAATAAATAATAAATGAATAGAACTTGAGATTGACAAAAGATTTATGAGTTGGGCATTGCCTTAGATAAACAGTTTGAAACGAGTCAAGCCTTCGATATTATTAGTTATGTATTAATACTGTGAGTATGTGACAACGTTTCTAAAAAAAGTAATGAAAATATCCCTCCACCCTCAAAAAAAAAAAGTTGCCCCACCAATAGTTAGAGATTCAGTTCTCTGGGTGTGGGTTTTTCGGGAACGATGAGCTCTGGTGCATGTCTCCGGACGCTGAAGATCAACGGGGAGGCCATAACTAATTTGGGCGACGATTTAGGTGTGAAAGTTAGATCGAAAACCACCGGAATCCTTGTTGGACTGGTCTCACTTATTATTGTTATTATTATTTAATATTATTATTATTGTTATGGTTGTTTAAGGGAGCTTTTCAACTTGATCTGCCTTTTAATATAATAATAAATAGTTAGTAAGAAACATTATTTGTGATGTCTAAAACTATGATAAAATACAAAATTTGATTTCAATAATTAAATTTTTTTGGACGGCTGGACAATAGTAATCTCACATTAAAAATTTATTGCCATGATCACCTTTCACCATATTTTTGATCATTGGACCCCGTTAAAAAACAATTAAGGGGCTAAACTTTAAACAAATGTTTTAGAGATTTTGATTGAAAAGAGGACGTGAGCCGATTGACGTAAACTTACCTAAAAACGGTGATTCATTTGGGTTTTTAAATTTCCAACTAACAAAAATCATCATTTCGAGTTAGGTTTACATCAATCGACCCGCATCTTTCTTTCAATTAAAATCTCTAAAACATTAGTTTGAAATTTGAAATAAATTTGACGAAATTAAGTTTTTTTGAATTGCTATTGTCAAAAAATAGGGTGAAATATATGGGACTAGTGGCAAGAAATTTTTTTAATCCGAGTATGTGACATAACTAATACATAAATTAAATTTGGGTGAAATTTTATGTATTTTGTTATAGATAAAATATAATTTGTTAGTATATACATAATTTCGCTAGGTAAAATATATTAGTTATGTACAATATTGTGATAAAATTAAAATTAAATTATGGTGAAATTTTATGTATTTTGTTATCATTTTGTTAGTATATTCATAATTACATAAATACATGTGTGTGTACAAATATTATTAAATAAATAATAATTGAATAGAACTTGAGATTGAAAAAAGATTTATGGGGCATTGGCTTAGATAAACTGTTTGAAACGAGTAAAGCCTACGATATTATTAGTTATGTATTTATATCAGAGCACGTTAAAATATTTTGAGTCCGCTATAATCTATATGATTATTTTGATTATTTGTAAAAGGATCAATAATATTATAACAATTTGGAAATTTAATAAAATCCATATTTAATAGGCTTTAAACTTGGATATGAGAGAAAATCGAAGTTCATATTACAGAAAAAAAAAAGTGGTGTTTTGACAGGTGACTGCTGGTATTGTGTGTTTGTTAAAGCGTCTGCATTGGGCAGGTTAACGACTCATTCATAGCTGAGGTTCAATCCATTAGAAGCAGCCATCATTTTCTGGTTAAACTATGAAGGATTTTGCGCATGGAAATCAAAAGAGCATATCGGTGAATCCAAGTCTCTAAAACTGCCCGTTCATTTTACTTTAAAGTGGCCCAAGAACATTATGTTCTTTACCTACTCAAAACTCAAATAGATTTGACTTAGCACATTAACACTCACTTTTGGGAATTTTACCAAACACTTGATGATCATGATCAAACCAAAGAAATAATCAAATGCATATAAAAAAATTAAAAAAATAACACAACATATATATGGCATATAATGTGTTACAACACTTAATTATGCATATAAACAATAATTATTATTATTTGTAGTCACCAACATCGAAATTACAGTTTCGAAAGAGCCGGTAACTTGTTCTTCCCTTGCGCCAACATATTATTTACCTCTTTAACAAATCGGTCCATCATGACTTGACTAGGCAAACACACGGGTACCAGGTGTCCAAACTCTCCATTCTTGTTTGTATAAGGAACATAGAAACTTCTAACAGATGTGAAATGGAGTCGTCCTTTAAATGCCAATAAGTCATCAACAGATGTAATGCGTTTGTTAGTGGCCTCCGATTTGGCTTTCTTTACAAGCTCCAATGCGTAGCCTAATGGTTTGTTACATAGATCCTGAGCGGTTGAAATTGCAACCGGGAAGGCCACAACATTTCCATAATAACCTACCGGGACAGGTGGGTTTAACAAGTTACGCGCATTCACAGGCCACATTATGGGCATTTCCTCTTCGGGATCAGGTTGGAGAGCTATGGTACGACATCGCCAGAGGCAAGCGGTTAACACCTCAAAAGTGGAACATCTTTGTAGGTGTGTCGGAACAAGACTACGAAAAGACGAAATGTCATTGGTGGTAAAGAACAATGACGTGTACCATGTTATCCTTGGCATATCCTAGTTGATGAGTAAATTTTGTCGGGGGTGCTCGGTCACGTGTACAAAGCACATCTCTTTGCCAAACAGGCAGTGTTGATGGTGACGTGGCACCGCGTGCTATTTCACCTAACCCGGACACGAATTGTACAAGTCCGGTTGCATCACTCATGGTGTGGTTAAGTCGTGTGGCGAAGATGAAACCACCACATAGCAGTCGTGTCACCTATTGTTACCAATAAAAAATTTCTCATTCAAAAATGTGTTCAGATCAAATACAAACACTTTTAACGTGAGAAGCGTAAAAGAAACATTAGAGTAGTCGCCGGTTAACAAAAAAAAATTTTCATAGGGCTGGAAATTTTTTGGTTCGGCATCCAGTTGACTATCTCTATATCATTTTTTTTCAGTTCGATTATCATGTTATTCAAGTCAGGTAATCGTTATATAATTTTTTTGCTCTGATTCGGTGATTCCAGTAGGGTCAAATCGGGTCGGGATCCTATATATAAAAAAAAGGTTTTTGAAACAAATTATCATATAACCTAAAATGATACATGAAACTTAATTTGAAACACATAATTAAAATATAATATATCTAAAGTTGTTTTTTACTGGGTTTTTTTTTTTGAAATCTAACTAAAATATCACTTAGTTTGATATTAATAAACAAGTCTTATTTAATGAAATAAATATAACTATTATTTTTATTTAAATTATTATCACCCATCCAGTTATGCAAATCAGACTTCATGTACTTCATCTCCGAAATGCATCTTATAATGCTCACGGTTGTTATGGGTAACACAAGAGCCAAATTCCAGTAAACGATATACCAAGACAAATGATGTTGGTGACTAAAACAATGTATATAGAAAGCCGGAACATATGCTTTTATAATTAAAGCTATTAATTCATTAACCTCACTTGACATATTACTTGCGTTATTTGAACCCTTTTTTTCTTAAATTAAATGTGGATTGGGTTGGGAGTTTGGGAATTGGATTTAAAAATTTGGTATAGATTGACAGGTATTTGAACTCACATTTGTATAAAAAATTGTTTATAGTAAACTCAAATTTAATTAGACAAATTATTTTCACAGGGGTCGACCGACTCACCTACAAAAAAAGTAGGTACGCCATTAAGAGTATTTAATAGTTATAGTAACACTAAAACATGCATGGTTTTTCAAACTTACACCGTCATAATAATTAATCTAATGTTTATTTTAGACAGAACTTTTCCTTTTAATACGTGACTTTAATTACCTGAAACAGTAGTAGTGGCGAATCAAGTATGCCACTGGAGCCCGGGACATCATAAAGGAGGTCATCCATACACGGGAACGGCGGATGAACTGCATCCCCGAGTTGACTCAACGTAACATCCGCCTCGGCCTCGATATACAACACACCCTGGCCCGAGCAGTCCACCATCAGCTTCCCGGCCGGGCCTTCCTTTAGCCGGCCAGCAAACGGATAGTAGAACACCAGAAGCTTAGCCAGAGCCTCTCTTATCACATTGGCCGGATTCATGTTTATCATGTTTGGGTCACTACGGTAAATCCATATACCAGGAATTTGCAACCAGAATCTTTCTTGATCATCAATGTCGGAGAGAGGCTTGAATTTTCGCGGTGTGGGGGTTGCCGGAACGATGAGCTCCGGTGCATGTCTCCGGACGCTGAAGGCCATTTTGGCTTGGGATGGCACCTTTGTATGGTGGCAAAATCTGTTTATAGTTGCCATTCAACGTTAAAGGCGTGTTTCAAATATCAATCATGCTAACTACCGTATCATTATTGATATTATAATTATTTAATATATTATATTATATATTATATTATATTATAATTATAAATTAGTATGATCGAGAAAGATGGCATGCTTCCTAATTCTTGATATGCTAACAAGTCCAAGTCCCTATGTAGCACCTTTATTGTTTGTTTTTTTTATCTATGTGTTGTATTGATGGTTGTATTAGGTTTTTATAATTATATTTTATTAGTTTTTATCCTTCTTGTTACGGGGACGGTTATACATTACTCGTTATTAATATTTACATACATTTTTGGGTTTAGCTTTATTTATTGTAATGGAATTTATAATATCTCTAGAGTTTGATAATAAAAAGGTTTCACAAATAACTTAGATGTTATAACCCGGTTTAAAAGTTATCTGGGTTTGGTAAAACCCAAGACCTGCTTATTTTTTTTACTATAAAATTGTTTCTTAATTATAAATAATATTTTTTTTAAAAAAATCATACAATAATTTTTTGTACATTCTATTTTATAGGATTTTCACATCAATAATTTGGTGAGATTGATTTTTAATTTAATGAGATGTTTTAACTCGTTTAAGGAATATCTAGGTTTGGTAAGACTCATACCCGGGAATTCGGGTCAAATGCATGAGAAGCCTCCATTTAAAAATCAAGCACATCTGATGACTCCAAAAAGAGGGGGAGCAACCACATCGCGATACGTATGATTTTTATGTTTTCGTTTTTATATATTATAGATTTGTTTATTTATTTAATATGATGATATTATTTTTTAGATTTAGTTCTCGTACATATGAGAACATAATTGATAACGCTAGAATTCGTATCGAGTTGTTGTAACGCCAATATTTTCGCTTTAATCCCGTAGACTCACCGCCTCAACGCACGAGACCGACAACGGTCAGGTTTTACCAACGCTTAAGTTTTACCGACACATGCCACCACATTGGTTCAACTCATTTTTTTATAGTTTTTTTTGTTTTATATTTGATTTTAATTCCGATACAATAACGCATGTCACCAAAACCGACCAAATTCACATCGACTTACCGGCTCTATGCTTGAGACCGACAACGCTTAAGTTTTACCACTGTCTGAGTTTTACCGACCATTGTACCAGGTAAAAAAATAGTTATATAATAATTAAGGAATTTGGTGTCGCTAAGTCACGATTAGACCACTTGAAGACACCTTAGTGGTCATTGACATTTGGGTTTGTTTGTTTTTTTCGTTTTAGTTACGGTCAAGTACGGACATAACGTATGACTACCAAACGTCAATTTTGTGTTTGTTTTGCTTCAGATACAGTTGTGGACGTGACGACGGAATTCGATTGAATTCACCGACCGAGCGTTCGTTTGTGTTTTTTGGTTTGTTTAATAATGTTACGGTAATGAACATGATGAGAACCGACGAAATTCGGCAACCGAACGCCAATTATGTGCCTTTTCTTTTATTTGCTTTAATTCCAGTATAGTATTGAATGTGACGAAAACCAACCAAATTCGCATAGACTTACAACCGTAACGCCCGAGACTGACAACACTCAGATTTTACCAACGCACAAGTTTACCGACCAACGCGAGCCAATTGGTTCACCTTAATTTTTATATTTTCCCGTGGTTTAGCTTATGTACCGTAATGAACGTTACCAAAAGACGATCGAACTCGTGTCGAGTTAACGCCTCAATATCCGAGACCCCTTTTTACCCCATCTCGGGTTTACAGATCAAATAAACATTGAATATTTTGGTTTTAGTTCATATACAATAACGCACGTAACCAAAATCATGACGACTTACCGACTCAACGCTTGAGTTTTATCAATACCCAGGTTTTACCGACTTGCCCGGTGCAACACGTCGGGTAAAACATTAGTTTTTTTAAATATATTACTTTTACTTATACTTAAGATCAAAACATCTGACTGAAGCCGGGCAACGAACCCAGATCCATTAGGCCACCCATAGTGGGCGGCGAATCCAAGCGAAATCCGGCGATGATGGGCGAGACCCCCCCCCCCCCCCGCCTCGACTTGTGGGGCGATAAGAGGGGGTGGCGCCAACTATTTATCGCCTGCTTCCCTTTTGATTTTATTATTATTATAATTTATTATTATAATTGATTGTGTATGGAATATATCTATAATATATATAAACGAAGACATAAAAATCCTATTTGTTGCGATTTGGTCGCTTCCCCTTTTTTGGAGTCATCAGATTTGCTTGATTTTTAAATGGAGGCTTCTCATGCATTTGACCCGAACTCACGGGTATGGGTCTCATCAAACCCATATATTTCTTAAACGGGTTATAGCATCTCGTTAAATTAAAACTAATCTCACCAAATATTTGATATAAAAATCCTATAAAGTAGGGATATACTAAAAATTAATATATGATTTATTTAAAAAAAGATATGTATTATTTCTAATTAAAAAACAAATTTTATAGTAAAAAAAGTAAACGGGTCTTGGGTCTCATCAAACCCATATAGCTTTTAAACCGGGTTATAACATATCATTTATTTGTGAAATAATTTATAATCAAACCACGAGTATAGTATTAAGTTTCATACAATAAAAAAATAAAAATTCAAAAAATAAATAAATATTAGAACAAATAATATAAAACAACCCCCGTAATACGGGGGATAAAATCTAGTATATATATATATATATGAGAAGATTAACGTACAAATAAAATTAACATGTTAAACATGAGAATTAAGTAGAGTAATTATGTATACAAGTAGAGTTATTAACATAGAGTACCCAAAATTTTAAATGATTATTAGAGACGGACGCCCTCCAAAAAAAACCTCCCACTAACCCTACCCCCACTTTATTTCATAACACCAAACAATCACAAATCCTATTAAAAACATTATATTTGTATATATGCATGTGAGGGGAGATTGGGTGGCTTCATTAAAAATAATATTATATTGTATACATTATTTCACAACACTAAACAATCACAAATCCTATTAAAAACATTATATTTGTATATATGTATGTGAGTGGAGAGTGGGTGGTTTTATTAAAAAATATTATATTTGTATACATTATTGTAATATATTAAACTAATAATTAGATAACAATAAAGGCAACGCTTAACACGATGAAATATAATAATCAATTTATAATTTAATTTAATTTATTAATATGTGTTTAATTTATGTTTATTTTAATTTCTTTTGATATATTATTATATAATATAATTACAAAGTTTGGTGCCGCAAAGTCCTGATTGGACAACTTCGCGGCACCTGATTGGTCCTTTTAAGTTTGTTTTAGTTTCGATCCGTAACAAACTTAACGAAAACTAGCCGAACACTTATTGGTCTTTTTTGGTTTGTTTAGTTTCGGTCTGTAACAAACGTAACAAAAACCGATCGAATGTCAATTTTGTTTTGTTTTAGTTCAAGTACCGTAACAAATGTAGCTAAAACCTACCAAATGCCGATTTTGTTTTTTTATTTTAGTTCCGATATCGTAACGAATATGACATAAACCAACTGAATTTGCGTAGACTAATCGTCTCAACACCTGAGATTGACAAAACTAGAGTTTCACTAACGACCGAGTGTTACCGGCCGACGCCACTTGATCCACCTCAACTTTTATTATTTTTTTTGTTTTTATTTTGGCTTTAGTTCCACTACAATAACACATGTGACTGAAAATGACCGATTTCGCGTCGACTTACCGTCTCAACCCTTGCGACTGATAACGTTTGGGTTTTACCATTGCCCAGATTTTACCAATCTGGTTGCGCCGGGTAAAACGCTAGTTTCTTTTAAAAAAGTTTATTTAGAATATAGTATTTGTGTATCTTCAACGATTTTCGCATATGCTTTGATATGTCACATTTAGTAGGTAAATCTGTAAATATATACAAAATTCACGCTCTATCATGTGTGGAGTAACTCCAAACCAACAAGTTAAAAACAACAAAGAAATAGCAAAATTACGAAGGAGGTAAGTTTGGGTCACATTTTCTGTATCTTATTTGATTACTTTGATTGGACTGGGCCGAAAACTCTAGCATGACCCAACGTATAAGACATTTTCATGAACTCACACACTATTGGTCATATATTCAGTAAGCTTTAATTAAGCCAACGAAATAAACAAATGTAAATAAGAGAACAAAGAAATAAAGATGTAGCATATATAACAGAATAGAATCATAAATGGAAGTCACAAAACCAATGTTTGAAGTAGAATTTGTATTGCTGATGTTGTCGGCAAATTTCAACAGAAAGAAACAAACAGATCGATCGAGATATAGAGAGCAAGTTGAGGAAGCTGTCAAATAATATGAAATTTAAAACATAATACTATACAAATATGAAATAACAATGTAATCGCATGTGTTTATACAAATTTGAAACTAAACTTCATCATATAGAGGTATGTGTTACGAAGTCGTAGGTAATACACTCGATTATACATATAAATTTATAAGATCGTATTTGTTTCACAATAAACGACCATGCCTCAAAATCATCTCGCACAGTCACCAACGTCGAAATTATAGTTTGGAAAGAACGGGTAACTCGTTCTTTCCTAGTACCAACATATTATTTACCTCTTTAACAAATCGATCCATCATGACTTCGCTCGGCAAACATACAGGTATCAAGATTCCAGACTCTCCTTTATTGCTTGTATAAGGAATACAAAAACTAACCCCTGCTCTAGCTCTTGCAGTCCCTCCATACACTGGCTTCCCCCACCCCAAATCCACCTTATCAAACCCGGCTCGGGTCAAATCCGAGATATTATAACCTCTAACAGATGTAAAATGGAGCCGTCCTTTAAATGCAATAAGGTCTCTAACAGATCCAATGCGGCTTTTAGTGGCATCCAATTTGGCTTTCTTCACGAGCTCCAATGCGTAGCCTAATGGTTTGTTACATAGATCCCGAGCGGTTGAAATCGCAACAGGAAAGGCCACAACATTTCCATAATATCCTACTGGGACAGGCGGGTCTAACAAGTTGCGCGCGTTCACAGGCCACATTATGGGCATTTCCTCTTCGGGATCGGGTTGGAGAGCGATGGTACGACACCGCCAGAGGCAAGCGGTTAGCACCTCAAAAGTGGAACATCTTTGTAGATGTGTTGGAACAAGCCTACGAAAAGCTGAAATGTCATTGGTGGTAAAGAATAATGGCTTGTGTACCATGTTATCATTTGTATTATATCCTAGTTTATGATTAAATGGTGTCATGGGTGGACCGGGTGGTCCGTCACGTTCACTTGTACAAAGCATCTCTCTTTGCCAAACGGGTAGTGTTGATGGTGAAGTGGCACCACGTGCTATTTCGCCTAACCCTGACAGGAATTGCGCGAGTCCGCCTGCATCACTCATGGTGTGGTTAAGCCGTGTGGCGAATATGAAACCACCACATTGCAGTCGTGTCACCTATCATGTTAATAAGTGTACATATAACAACACTAATTTTGCTAACACTAAAACATAGTTTAAAAAACAAAAACAAAAAAAACGTAATAATAATTAATCTAGTGCTAACATAATTTACCTGTAACAATAGTAGTGGCGAATCGAGTATGCCACTAGAGCCCGGGACATCATATAGGAGGTCATCTATACACGGGAACGGCGGATGAATTGCATCTCCGAGTTGACTCAGTGTAACATCCGCCTCGGCCTCGATAAACAACACACCCTCACCCGAGCAGTCGACCATCAGCTTCCCAGCCGGACCTTCCTTTAACCGACCCGCAAGCGGATAATAAAACACCAACACCTTAGCCAACGCCTCTCTTATCACACTCGCTGGATTAATATTACTCATACTTGGGTCACTACGGTAAACCATAATAACAGGAATTTGCAACCGGAATCTTTCTTGATCGTCAATGTCGGAGAGAGTCTTCAGATCTCTGGGTGTGGGTTTTGCCGGAACGATGAGCTCCGGTGCACGTCTACTAACGCTGAAGCCCATTTTGGCTTTTGATGGTATCTTTGTATGGTGGCAAATATGTTTATAGTAGCCATTCAACGTTAAAGGCGTGCTTCAAGTTATAATCACACTAACCAACACATTTTTATATAAATATATTTATATTACTTTATTTATACTTGAGAGAAAGGTTTGTTGCTTGCCACCCAGGACAAATCAGTTGCATATCTTTTGCGTGTTCTAACGGCATCCACAACAACAAATTTATACAAACCGTCACATCATCGTCAAATTATATTCTAAACTTTTCTTAAAATCCCCATTTTCTTCCAAAATAACATACCTCTACAAACCTAGCTACACATCATCACCTACGACTTCATATTTAATCAATTTAAAATACTTTTACACCATATTAATTTATATAGTTAAATCAATTAATATTGTTAATCTTATATCATACCTAATTACCCACAAGCCACAGTGCACCACTTCCCTTTTTTATTTTACTATATTTTAGATCTGAAACCATGTTCCAAGAGCATCCAAACCTGATACGTGCATGTGCGTATATTAATATAATTATTAGTATTTGTTTATTATTTTATTTAAATTAATTAGTAATTGGTGTATGAGTTAATAGTGGGTAGTTTAATATTCATAGTGGTTAGTTTATTTAGAGTCATATTAGCAAGTATTGGGTAAGTGGTTTGTATGACTATTTATAGTTACTTTGTACTTGTTTTTAGCAGGAATGAAATATTGAAAATGGTGCTCCAAAAGAGTGTCTATCTTTCTCATCTAATTCTTAAGAGTGTTTGCCTACTACAAAAGACTAGGGAGATTTACCATCTCGAATCGGTTACTATCATTTGGTGCTTTCATTGGCTTACTCACCTTCCACCATGGACTCTCACATCACGTCCTTGCTCGACAACTTGTGGACCATTCTCGAGAAGAACCAACAAGTCATGCTTCTTAACCGCCAGTTAGGTTTAGAGCCTCCACCACCACTAATTGCTCGCCCACCACTATTACGCCATGAACCGCCACTACTACCTCCTACACCACCATCGAAACCGTTTGCTCCAAAACCCTTCCTACACCATATTCACCCATCAAAAACCAAAAAAAAAAACTATCGTCACCACAAACCAAACCCCAAACCGACACCAAAACAACCCTCTTCCACCACTGCCAACACTAAACCGAAACCGAAGGCTAAACCTAAACCCGCATCCACACCAACCACCAACTCTTACAAACACACCAATTGGGCCTTGCCATTATTCAACAAAGAACCGAATGCAATAGAAAGACATGCATGGAGGCCACCATGGCGACGTATTGAGACCGCACCGAATTCCGTTGGGAGAGTCGAATGGCGCCCACCATGGGACAAGCATATTGGTATCGTCCTTGAGGACAAGGACGTTTTTTAGGGTGGGAGTATTGATACGTGCATGTGCATGTATTAATATAATTATTAGTATTTGTTTATTACTTTATTTAAGTTAATTAGTAATTGGTCTATGAGTTAGTAGTGGGTAGTTTAATATTCATAGTGGTTAGTTTATTTAGAGTCATATTAGCAAGTATTGGGTAAGTGGTTTGTATGGCTATTTGTAGTTACTTTGTATTTGTTTTTAGCACGAATGAAATATTGAAAATGGTGCTACAAAAGAGTGTCTTTATCTTCCTCATCTAATTATTGGGAATGTTTGCCTACTACAAAAGGCTAGGGAGATTAACCATCTCGAATCGGTTACTAATTTTAGTTTAAATGATAGGTTATTGTTTTCCTATCATGCACGTTGTTTTATTATGCTTGTTACTTTTGTTTCCAAATAAATAGGTTAGTGGAGTCATTAGTTACTGCTTAGTGGGTAGTTTGTTTCTTTTCTTTTTATATATATATATATATATATATATATATATATATATATATATATATATCGAACAAATGGCATTGGAAGTTAGTGAGTTTATGAATGTTTATTGTATTAATTTATCTCTTGAGAGCAAGATTTAGATTGGTATGTGTCTATGCTAGTTCAACTTTGGCAAGTTGGATGGTGTTCTTAGACCTGAGACTCTAATCGTGGTGGTGTGCCTGTATCCTTTGTTGGAAATTCGTTATCCTATTGTTCGTTTGTGTGGTGTGTCTGTATCACAATCAAACCTTAGATCTATCCTATATTATTATTGAATTTGATTTCTAACAGATTCATATCCGTTACCGATTGATTCGCTATCATTTAAAGAAAAGAAACAAACAACCCACTAAGCAGTAACTAATGACTCCACTAACCTATTTATTTAGAAACAAAAGTAAAAAGCATAATAAACACAACATGCATGATAAGGAAAACAATAACCTATAATTTAAACTAAAATTTGCATGGAAACAAATATGGATCCCTTTTCTTTTTAACGGGCCCACCTGGGTCGAACGGAACTATATGTCTCCCGGTTGCACCGACCCGTCTTTTGTTACATTTGTCATTAACGTCTTTTGTAGAGATGACGTGATTGCACATACACAAACCGAAATATGTGCAGTTTCTACCGTGCAGTACCGATACAAATTAAATACCATGGAAATCTGATTCACCAACCCATTATTGTAGACAGCCTTGAAAGAAGCATTCAGTCCCTTTACCTCGGTCATGTTATTACCAAAAATATTCGATTTCATATTTTGATGGTTAGCGACCTATCCACCAACATCTCTATCAGTTTCTTTGAATAGCAAAGAATCAAAACCATTTTGATGGTTAACCGATTCGAGATGGTTAATCTCCCTAACCTTTTGTAGTAGGCAAACACTCCCAAGAATTAGATAAGAAAAATAGAGACACTCTTTTGGAGAACCATTTTCAATATTTCATTCATGCTAAAACTAAATACAAAGTAACTATAATTAGTCATACAAACCATTTACCCACTACTTGCTACTTGTTGTTTGGGTCTTGTGTGTAATAATGGGATGTGGCCCACGTGTTTTGTTTGTGTCTGCATGGGCTTGTTAATAGGTCCATATTTCAGTTATCGTATTTTAAGGTTGAGTCTATTATGGCTTGTTGATCAAGTCTAGTTTACCAAGTCTTTAGGTTTTTTGTTAGTGGTAAACGTGTCCTGTTTTGTGGGTACATGTAGGTTGCAGTTGTTTTTCTTTGTAAACTATAACTAGCAGTTTGAAGTTTAATGGAAGTATCAGAAAATTGTAGCAAAGTGTGTGTGATACCGATCAAGTGGTATCAGAGCGAACCTGAGAGAAATGGCGGCTGAAAACTCAAACTTTCAAGTACCAAGTGTTCCCAAGTTTGACGAAGACTACGACCACTGGAGTTTACTGATGAAGACCTTGCTGAAAGCAAAGGAATATTGGGTTATGATCGAGCCCGGTTATGAAGAACCTCGTGAAGGGGTACAACTCACAGCAACACATCAAGCAACCCTGGATACTATGCGCCTAAAGGATCTGAAGGCTCAAAACTATTTGTTCCAATCCATCGACAAACAAATAGTGAAGACTATGACACATAAAGAAACGACAAAACAGATCTGGGATGCCATGAAGAGTAAGTACCAGGGAAATGCGAGGGTGAAGAAGGCTCAATTGCAAAGGTTAAGAAGAGAGTTCGAGACCTTGGAGATGAAAGAAGGTGAAAGTATTAATGAATACTTTGGCCGAGTAATGACAACCAACAATGAAATGAAGAACTAAGGTGAAGACATGAATGATGTGAAGGTAGTGGAGAAGATTCTCAGATCACTCACAGAAAGGTTCAATTACGTGGTGTGTTCTATTGAAGAATCCAAGTACATCGATGTAACATCCCGAAGTTTCAAAGTGATATTAATTATATTACTTACTAATAGAGGGAAAGTTTACTCGGGTTGTCAGGAAATAAATAATAGAGTAGGAGTTGGTATGAGTCGGGCTAGTGTTGGATTAATGGAGACGGGTTAAATGAGAATGGGCCTTAGGTCCATGGGATTTCAGGGATATAAATATCCCCTAAACCCAAAATATCTTTCATTCCTTATTCTCTCTAACACTCCAAAAACACACACACACCACCAACTTCGCCGGCGGCCCGGACGAGAGAAGACCGAGATCAGAGAGAGAGAGAGCGATTAGTTGTGTTAACAAGTTAAACGAGATCCAAACAAGCTCAAAAAGGTATGATTCTTGATCTTTGAAGTTTAAAGATCCAAGCTTTTTAGTGTATAAGCGACCGAAAATGGTCGGGAAGCGTAGTGGGTGATATTGAACCATAGAAAGGGTGTTAAAATCGCTCGAAATGCTGGAAAGAAACCGAACAGCGGCTGTCTGGGCAACTTCGCCTGCATCTGGGCAACTTCGCCTTCAAAGCGATGAACTTCGCCTGCAAGCTAAGTTCGCCTGATGAACTTCGCCTGCAAGCTAAGTTCGCCTGATGGCAACTTCGCTGTAAAGTTAAGTTCGCCTAACTGGTAACTTCGCCTGATGCCAAGTTCGCCTGATGACAACTTCGCCTGATGACAACTTCGCTGTAAAGCTAAGTTCGCCTAAGGTTTAACTTCGCCTAAAGCCAAGTTCGCCTGAGGTTTAACTTCGCCTAAAGCCAAGTTCGATTAGAAAATAAATTAAAAGCGATAAGTTAAAGTAAGCTAATACTAGGCCACCAGATTAGATCAGGCGAGTATTGATACGTGTAACTTGTACAGTCAGCCGAGCTCAGTTAAAGAAGGGATTTACAGCTATCAGAAAAAGAAGCAGAGTTCAGGTGAGTTTCTAGCCCCATTCCTTGTTATGTTTTCGGGGCTGTGTGCATACTCAATATGTTTATTAATACACTTATCCTAAGAGATAAGTGTATGCCTTATGTGGATAATGTGAAATGTATGAATGATTGCTTGATGGTACGTGAACGATCTTCGGATATTGCACGTACTGTCAGGTTGTAACGCTATGTATAAGGTAAGTATGTTATGTATGTTTATGTGTATGAACATGATAGAGATAATAGAAGAAAGAAATGATAATGTATGGTTGTATGGTTACGAAAAGGGTACCGAGCCCTAATAATACTCGAGGTATGATGTATGACTGTATGGTTACGAAAAGGGTACCGAGCCCTACTAATACTCGAGGTATGATGTATGGTTGTATGGTAACGAAGAGGGAATCGAACCCTACTAATATTCGAGAACTAGGGAACCGAACCCTACTAATATTCGATATTGCACGTACTGTCGGGATATAAATAAAGATATTAATATTGTATGTAATGTAAGGATGATGTATGAACATTATGAATGAAAGCTTGTCGGTACGTGAACGATCTTCGGATATTGCACGTATCGTCAAGGGAAGTGAATAGCTCCTTACATGGATATTAAATAATAACTTATAGATAGTGTTCCTTCTATGGAAAGTATAGTGTTCCTTCTATGGATAGTAAAGTGTTCCTTCTATGGAAAGTATACAGAGTGTTCCTCCTATGGAAATTATATATAGTATGGTAATGGTAATGGTTCTTTTAATAGATATTACGTGACGATCCTCCTATGGATATTTATACGAGGGTAAGGTAGTAATATGTGTCTTCGGATACGGGAAGAAATATATGGGAATAAATTGTATGTTGCCTGATTAACTAGAACTCACTCAGCGTAGCTGACTTTTAGTATGCACGCAGGTGAGCTGATTATAGAGTTAGCATGAGGATGACACACGGCATGGATTGAACGGCTGGCATCTGAAGAAAGAAGTAAAGATGTTTTAAAAATAAAGTTTTGTGTTATGGTATCAAAGAAAAGATTTAATGTTTTGTAACAAATGATTGATGTTTTATATTCCGTGAAAAGTTTCAAAAAAAACTCTGATTTGAAGAACTGTGTTTATGAGTAAATCCGACGCTAAAGTAGGGTCACCGGGTTTGGGGCCTTACAATCGACGATATGACGGTGGATGAGTTGCAAAGTTCTTTGCTAGTTCATGAGCAAAAATTTTCTCGAAGGGGAAATGATGAACAGATTATGAAGACAGAAACTGAAGATGTTGGTCGAGGCCGAGGAAGAGGAAGAAGGCCACTAACTCGAGGACGAGGAAGAGGACGTGGTAGATCAAGATCAGAGTTCGACAAATCAGCCGTATAATGTTACTGATGCCATCAACTTGGGCATTTTGCCTATGAATGTAACCGTGAAGAGAAGCCCGTAAACTATACCGCATTTGATGAAGGGGAGGATTTGCTTCCTATGACACATGCAGTAGTGAAGGAAAAAGCAAAGGGTGGAATATGGTTTTTGGATTCAGCGTGTTCAAACCACATGACAGGAACGAAGGAGTGGTTTACAAATTTGGACGAGAAATTTGCCCACACGGTGAAGCTTGAAAATGATGTTCGATTAAATGTAAAAGGGATTGGAGATGTTCGCCTAGAGATTGAAGGAATCACACAGATAATTACTCGGGTATACTTCGTGCCAGAACTCACCTCGAACCTTCTTAGCATAGGGCAAATGCAAAAGAAGGACTTAACAGTGGTAATTAAAGGAGGTGTTTGTAGAATATACCATCCTAAACGAGGCATCATAATGACTAGAAACCGAATGTTTCTAGTACATGCTACCATGAAGGCACTGACTCCAAAGTGTCTCAAAGTCGATGAAGCAATAGGTAGTCAGCTCTGGCACAGGAGATTCAGACATCTCAATAACAAATCTTTGAGAACAATGGAGTAAAAGCAATGGTGAAAGGACTTCCAAGTACGGCTGAGGCAACCAAGGAATGTGAAGTGTGTAATCTGGGAAAGCAGCAAAAGGAGAACATTCCAAAGAAGAGCTTGTGGAGAGCATCCAACAAGCTAGAACTGATCCACACGGACTTGTGTGGACCAATCAGCCCGGCTTCTCCAAATGGAAAAAGTTATACTATGGTTTTAATTGATGATTTTTCAAGGAAGGGCTGGGTGTATTTCTTGTCTAAGAAAAATGAAGCACTTGATGTTTGATTGTTTTCAAACAATTTAAAGCAAGAGTTGAAACTGAAACTGATTTCAAGATTAAATGTTTGAGAAGTGATCGAGGTGGGGAATTCACCTCAAAGGAATTTAATGAATTTTGTAATAAAGCTGGAATTAAGAGGCAACTGACTACGGCATACACTCCGCAACAAAATGGTGTTGAGGAGCGGCGAAATAGAACGCTGATAAATATGGTTAGATGTCTTTTGCTAGACAAAGATATGCCTAAATGTTTTTGGGCAGAAGCTGCAAATTGGGCTTGCCATGTTATTAATAGATGTGCAACTACCTCACTTGAAGAAAAAGTCTCAGAAGAGGCTTGGTCTAATCGCAAACCCAATGTAGACTACTTTAAAATTTTTGGTTGCATCTGGTATGTAATTATACCAAGCCAGCTAAGAAGTAAGTTAGATGACAGGAGTCAAAAGTGTATTTTTCTGGGAATTAGTGCCGAGTCAAAGGCTTATAAAATGTACAATCCAATTGAAAAGAAGGTGGTGATAAGTAAAGATGTTGTCTTTAAAGAAAGTGATAGCTGGAATTGGAAAAGGGAAGAGTTTGGTAGTGGGGTGTTGATTGTACCAGATTTTAAGTATACCGAAGATGAGGCTGTGACTACCTCAAACAACAATGTGGGTCCACAAGAATCCAATGTTGATGGGACAACACATAAATAAGTCTTAAATGAAGCAAACCATAATGCAGAAAGTGTACTACCCCAAAGCACAAGTGATGTTGATGTTACAATAGAAAATAGGCATCACCATGAAAGTGGTGAAACCTTGACAGCCAGAAAAAGAACTAGGTCAGCTCCAATATGGATGAGAGAGTACACAAGTAGGGAAGGTATGTCTGAAGATGAATGTGATTTTCCTTTATACAGTACAACCGGAGATCCAGTAAAGTTCGAAGAGGCAACAAAAGAAGCAAAGTGGGTTGAAGCGATGGAGAATGAAATGAGATCGATAGATCAGAATTCCACTTGGGATTTGGTTTATGCTCCACATGGAGTAAAACCAATTGGTGTGAAGTGGGTTTTTAAGACCAAGTTGAACGAAAAGGGTGAAGTCGATAAGTACAAGGCTCGTTTGGTGGTAAAGGGATACACTCAAAGGAAGGGAGTCGACTACAATGAAATCTACGCTCCCGTGGCCCGTTGGGATACCGTTAGAAGCATTCTAGCACTTGTTGCTCAATTTGGCTGGATGATTTTCCAGGTTGATGTCAAGAGTGCGTTTTTGAACGGTGAGCTGAAAGAAACAGTGTACGTTGAACAGCCACAAGGGTTTATCAAGAAGGGTGAAGAACATAAAGTTTGCAGATTGAAAAAGGCCTCGTATGGGTTAAAACAGGCACCAAGGGCCTGGTTCAAGAGGATAGAAAGCTATTTCATTAGGGAAGGCTTCAAGAAAGATCATTACGATCATACACTCTTCATAAAAAAGACCTCAAAAGGAATGGTGATTGTTAATTTGTACGTGGGTGATTTAATCTACACGGGCAAATAACAAAGTAATGTGTGAGGATTTCAAACTATCCATGATGCACGAGTTTGAAAAGACCGATCTTGGTAAGATGAAGTTTTTTCTAGGAATTGAAATAAACCAAGGTGTCAATGGAATAAGCATAAGTTAAAAGAAATATTCCAGAGAGATTTTAGAGAGATTCGACATGTGGGAAGGAAATAGTGTGAAGAATCCCATAGTGCCCGGTACCGTGGTCACAAAGGCTGGAGTTGGGAATAAAGTGAATGACATCGAGTATAAAAGTTTGGTGGGGAGTCTCATGTACCTAACGGTTACAAGGCCATATCTTATGTACTCGGTATGTTTCATATCCAGGTTTATGTCTGATCCAAGGAAAGAACATATGCAGTTGGCAAAAAGAATACTAAGGTATGTAAGGGGAGCGTATAAGTATGGGCTGTTATATGAAAGGAATATCATTTCTAACCTGCAGGTGTTCACCGATAGCGATTATGCAAGGTATGTGGAGGGCAGAAAGTGTACTTCGGGTTACACGTGTATTATGAGCAATGCATCAGTCTGTTGGAGTTCCCGGAAGCAAGAAAGTGTTACACTCTCATCCACGGAGGCTGAATATGTTGCGGCTACATTGTGTGCTTGTCATGTCATGTGGTTAAAAGGGCTGCCGGAAGGTTGGAACAATTGAAATTCAGTGTGATAACAGCTCTACAATCAAGCTACCGAAGAACCCGGTGATGCATAGGCGTACAAAACATATCGATGTCCGTTACCATTACTTGAGGGAGTTGGTGAATGATGGAGAAATCGAGCTGATGTTTTGTCCTACGAAAATCAAATTGTTGATGTGATGACAAAGCCTGTGAAGTTGGATGTGTTTGAGAAGATGAGAAGAATGCTAGGTGTTCGTAATCGTTAACGTTTAAGCACAAAATAACATAAAAACTATTAGGAAAACATGTGTGTTTTACACCACATCAAACATCCCCACACTTAAACCTTTTTCGTCACTGAAAAAGAAATCTACACAGGATCATAACCAAGTGAAAAACAACAAATTCCCAGATTATTATTCATTATGAAAACATAAGAAACAGCTCGACATATTGAACGCGATTGCCGATATTGTTGTCCACTTAAACCCAGCCACCAGCCAATCAAGCCCCCCTTTTGCATTTAACATTTAAAGGCAAAAAATTAAGGCTACACCTACCCCATCTCAGACAAAGAGAGCTAGAAAAACTAGAGTCGAAGCAAACTGGTTCGACAAATCACCATAAGCCAAGGACTCGTTGATAGTACTAATTAGATGCACTCGGTGAAATTTTGATGGGTGAATGGTCATGTGGAGGTCGTACGAGCCATTCCTAAATATTATTGGACTTTGTCCTATAAATTCCTAATTTTTATTTATTGACTAAGAACCTTTGAGCCCCAATAGTGTATCCTCAGAGTCACCATCCCCAAGGTAACACGTAAACTCTAAGTCCCGTCTAGTATGTGCATCTTTGGCCGCTTTTACTAACTTTAAAGAATGCTTCTTTGGCATTTTGCAATACATAACTTTCTTCACAAGCATTTTGCTTTTCTTGAACAACTTTTGAGAATACACAAACATAACTTTCAATACATACTTTTTCTTTGTTTTCTTTTTTCTTTCTTTTTTTTTCAATCTTTTATATCACCCTAAAATATATAACTATTTTTAAGCTCGTAGAAAGATGGACATGTGGTGTGTGTGGTTTTAAGTGCATCTAATTATAACCATCTCTTCAGATTATGGTAATCCTCCCGAAGCATCGAAATTCGGTTTCACCGTTTTTCAAATTATTATATATATATATATATAAACTGCTAAAGAGGACTATCAAAACTAGTTTGGCCTACCGACACATCCCAAATCAGATATGCAAACCATCCCTTATTTTATTATTATATTATATATTTTAAAAGTTCGAGAGTTCGTTAGCACATTGGTAGTAATATCATTTCCTGCTTAACATAGAACAAAAATAATTTTCAAGAGACATTTTTTTTCTTTAAAATTCTTTTTATATATATATTTTTTTTAATTTTTTTTTATATTTTATTTTTTCCTACAACTAAGTAAAATAAATTCTCATCTCCACACTTAGAACGAAATCGTCCTCGATGAGAACAAGGAAAATAAATAAAATAAAAATAAAACTTAAAACAAAAAGTAAAACAGAGAACGGGTTACTCCCCTGGTTTATAAGTAGAATCTTCATCAGCTGTGAATCAATCGGGCGACCGTATAGCATTTCATTCGCGACCGCAACCTCGGGAGAACCAGTTCCAAAACGCCATCAGAGCTACCATGCGCATAATAATCCCTGCAATAACTCAAACTCGCTCGCATGTAGCGGCGTACAAAACAGAAAACAAAACATAAGAAATAAACATATTTTTGTGTTTTTGATTTTTTAATTTTTTTGATTTTCTCAATTTTTTAATTTGTTTATATATTTTTTATAATAAAGAATACTCCCTAAAATCGGCCGTCTCAAATGGAGATTGAGTACGAGTGGCTTTTATTAAGGAGATACTCTAAACAGAAAATAAAATAAAATAAAAGAAACAAAACTCTAAATCTCGGGCTGCCTTCAGAGAGCGCTTAGTTTAACGGGTCCTCAGCCTGACCCCAAATCTCAATTTTAATCAGGTGGCTTCTCCTTTATCCGTTTCCCACTCGACCCGTTTCGTTTTATTCGTTTACTATTAGTTGGGAAAAACTCACTAGAAAAATTTAAAGAGATTTTGAAAAACTGAAACGGGTCGGACCACCAATACTTATACTTACCCGGACCAAACTTTATACGAGTCGTGTAATGAAGGAGGATGTCATCTTTGCTGTGTGTCAACTTTTTATGTTGTTTCATATGTCGTATCATCACCTTCAAGTTCGTTTGATCCAAGTACACATGTGCCCTCTTCTGTGGTGTCTCTCTGATAATTAATCTTTCTATTCCTTCAATGTCACCACCCGGGTCAGTATGCATATCATCTACTTCCATAGAGGTATCCTCCATAAGCTTTTCATGACAACCCTCAATATCCAAGACAACCACATTCGCCTCTTTAATCAATTCAGATTTCTGATGTTCTCCTTCTAAATCCTGAATCATATCATTCTCACAAGACAAGTGTGATGCATCAAGTGGATCGAAATAATCATTATAATTAGAAGCACTTGAAGGGTTAGAAATCTCATATTCATCATCATATTTAATTGAGCTAGTAAAAGAGTACTTACCTGATTCATGGCCGGATGGTTCCTCAACTTCTTCATCCAATGAGGACAAATGCTCCTCTATCTCTTCCCCTACTCTTGAATCCTCAATCTCACTTAGGGGTTCGATAAGCATTTGACTCGGAGGTGGAACATATACCGAGTCATTCACAATAGCATGCAGTACATCGTCCATTATTGCCTCCAATTCTGGGGTGGGCTCTAATATATTTCCCAATGAATCTCTACACCCTAAGAAGTTCCCCATCAGATCATATGCGAAACGGTATGGAGGTTCTACCCAAAGTGATTCGAAGTCAGACTTTCGTGCCTCAGTTTCTATCCTCCTTCGCTCATAAGCATTATGTACCCAGTGATCTCCGCCACACACTTTGCACCATGGCGTTCCAACCTGTCGTCCAAACATATTTCCTGTAAAGAACACTCAAAAGAAAAGGATCACGGGCACCAGATAAAAATAGAATAAAATACTAAAAATAAAATTAAACTAAAACTAAACTAATTAAAATAATTAATCTAATCTAAATATACGAAAATACAATAGGTAAATCCCAACTCGGGTCGTTCTCAATACGCCTTAAACCGTGTCCCCGGCAGCGGCGTCAAAAACTTGATGTGTGTATAATGATGCTCTCACAACTAAGATTTAAATTTATTAAACAAGACTCCTAAAGAAACCACACAAAACCAGCAAGTGTACCGATCACTAATAGTATAGCACTAATGAAGTCCGAGTATCGAACACAAGGACACGTGAAAACGTTTTTAATACTTAACCCTTACCAAGACTCACCTAAGAATATTTAAATGATTTTTAATAATTAACTACTTAACCTAACTTACTTTAACTAAATTAACTAGACTTAACTAAACTTAACTTAATTCTTATCAAAACTTGGAAACTTACTTGCAATCGGAGAAAACGTCCACCTAGGTAAGAATCATATTGAAGGTATAATAAGGTAATGGATTGAAGACTCTCACGACACCGGTTCCTAAGGATGACTCAACTAAGGTTCACTCAAGAAAGCTAGATCACCTCTCAGTCTCACTAACAAACTCTAACTTACACTTAGTTGATTTTAAGAACAAACCGGGAAACGAATTGTTAAAGTGCTCTAATGTCGACTCTCCTCTCGGTCTCACCGACACACTAACCTAATGGAGACGAATACTACGCAACCAAGGATAGAGGAACAATTTAGTTTAACTTAAACTAGATCAACTAATCGCTCACAAAACCCAAACCGACAAGAACCGAACCCGCTCTCGCGCGATCCTAATCCTAACAAGTAAAAGCTATGAGAAGAATTTACTTCCTATCACCTCTCGGTCTCAAATAAGGTGTTCACCCGCTGAATATAATCAATTAACTTACCCACTTAAACCCTACGGTTGATCACCCCGCAAACAATCTCTAGACACAAAGTAAAGAGTTCAAACAAACTAAAATCAATCAAAAGCTATTCAATTAATCAAAGCAAGAGGTATATGAGTATAACTAATAAATTCACAGCCACTAAACACAACCTAATTCAATGTTAAACCAAAATTTTCATTAACAATTCAAGTCATGATAATCAACAATCCATATTACTCATTAAAACCTAACAATAATCATCTAACCTAGGTAGAACTAACAAGTTTAGCCAATCATAATCAATGAACAGTAGATAAAATAGATATAAATGATAAACATGCTCATATAAATCTGATTACAAAAGGTTTGAATGCTTAAAAACCAAAAACGAACTCACAAACGTTAAAATAGTCAAAACCGACAACCGAAGGATAAAAGATGTAACCGTAAGCTTGTCCTCCTTGGTTTCTCCTTTAGAGCAGGTGTGGGACGGCTGGAAACTTGATTAATTTCGTTCATAGGGTTTTAGGGTTTATATATATGTTTAAACACCTCCTTCGTAATATAAAATAGGTTAAAACAAGCCCACTAGGCCCACTAGAAGACAAAATAGACGTGGTAGCTGATTCTTGAACATTCTTGGAAGCCTTGGGACATGTTGGAATCTACCACATGCTTCTTGAATGGTACGACCTGGTCGCGTAGCTCGAACATGACATTTTCTGACGTTTTTCGACTTTCAGCTTGTTTATCTTTGTTTTTGCGTACCGGCTTCATCCGAGCTCCGTTTTAGCTGATTCTTTTTCCATTTGACTCGTTTTCTCGCTCTCTTAAACATGGGACCTATCACATACACAAACATGTAATTTAATACAAGAATAACAAAATAATCGTTAACGTTTAAGCACAAAATAACATAAAAACTATTAGGAAAACATGTGTGTTTTACACCACATAAACTCTCATCCACGGAGGCTGAATATGTTGCGGCTACATTGTGTTCTTGTAATGTCATGTGGTTAAAAGGGCTGCTGGAAGGTCGGAACAATTGAAATTCAGTGTGATAACAGCTCTACAATCAAGCTACCGAAGAACCCGGTGATGCATAGGCGTACAAAACATATCGATGTCCGTTACCATTACTTGAGGGAGTTGGTGAATGATGGAGAAATCGAGCTGATGTTTTGTCCTACGAAAATCAAATTGCTAATGTGATGACAAAGCCTGTGAAGTTGGATGTGTTTGAGAAGATGAGAAGAATGCTAGGTGTTCGTAATCTGGAAGGATTAAACTGAAGGGTAAACCCAACCTCAGCTTAAGGGAAGGTTTGTAATGGGTTTCTACTTGCTGTTTGGGTCTTGTGTGTAATAATGGGCTATGTCTAACGTGTTTTGTTTATGTCTGCATGGGCTTGTTAATAGGTCCATATTTCAGTTATCGTATTTTAAAGTTGAGTCTGTTATAGCTTGTTGATCAAGTCTAGTTTACCAAGTCTTTAGGTTGTTTTGTTAGTGGTAAACGTATCCTGGTTTGTGGGTACACGTAGGTTGTAGTTGTTTTGTAAGATATAACTAGCAGTTTGAAGTTTAATGGAAGTGTCATAAAATTGTAGCAAAGTGTGTGTGATACCGATCAATGAACGCACCAAATGATAGTAACCGATTCGAGAAGGTTAATCTCCCTAGCCTTTTGTAGTGGGCAAACACTTCCAAGAATTAGATGAGAAAGATAGAGACACTCTTTTGGAACACCATTTTCAATATTTCATTCATGCTAAAAACAAATACAAAGTAACTATAAATAGCCATACAAACCACTTACCCAATACTTGCTAATATGACTCTAAATAAATTAACCACTATGAATATTAAACTACCCACTACTAACGCATAGACCAATTACTAATTAACTTAAATAAAGTAATAAACAAATGCTAATAATTATATTAATACATGCACATGCACGTATCACAGTCACTTCTTGCCAGAGATCCAAACACAAGAGCATCCAACAGTCGCCGGAGAACAAATATTTATCTACCCATAAATCGAATCGTAGTATAGATGGTGCCTTTACTGCAACCAATCGAAGATGAACACTCTGAAACTTCATATCGATTAGATCAAAAACAATGGCGGTCGATCGATTGTAAGAAATCAAGAATGTTTTTTTTTTATTTTGTAGATCTAAAGGGCCCACATCTACTCGTTTGTCTCACGTTTGCAGAACTAGACTTGTTCACCAAACTTGGGTGCCACAACGGTAAAGTCCGCCGGATTTTCGTCCGCCCCCTGCCACCTGTATTCGGACCTCGGGCAACCCACCCCTTGTGGATGCTCTAAGTTCGAATGAAAAAACTAAATAATAGCTAGTGTTTTTTTTTAGTTTGCTTATCAATAATTCTATAATGTTATAAAAATAAGAAAAATGAGGTGTCATAAATAATTGTTATGTTTTAAGCGTTGACCAAAAAGGATGATCATAAGAGGAAAAACGCATGTTTTCTATTTCCAAATACATCATACATGTTAATTCTCATATTATTTTTAAACGTTTAAAACTGTTTTATATGATATTTAAAAAGGAAAAAAAACAAGTTCGCCATAATAACAATCGGTTTTCTATCATTAATACGAGTGACTTTGTTTTATTAAAAAATTAAAAAAAATTACTTTATTGCATAAGAAAAAAACACAATGGTAAATGAAAAACACAGTGATTTTTTTCACAACATTGTTTTTTTTTCTTTTGAATGAGGAAAACGGAGGAAACATTTTAGTTTTTATATATTTTTTATATATCAAGTAATGATTTTTTTTTAATTATCCTTTATTTCTTTTAAAAGGTTTTTTTAAGTCATAACATTCTCTTCCTTCTTCTTTTTATCACCTTTTATACAATAACTTACGCTTTTTTTATTAGTATACTAGGAAGGGTTTAACCTAACCCACACTTTCCTTCCTTTTATATCCTATGCGTGGAAATTATTGTAATAAACCTATCTAATCTAATAAAAGTCTATCATTTTTGCTACTTGTCAATTTCATAGCCCTCGTCGTCTTTTTTTTAAACAATTTTCATATATTGTTCTTATCTTTTAAGTCATTTCAATTTATGACATTATAATCGTAGGTTTATTCCAACTAAATCCATTAGTGCACATAATAAGAATACTCCATAGCCTTCCTCTCTTATCACACTGGTCGGATTCATGTTTATCATGATTGGGTCACTACGGTAAACCATAATAACCGGAATTTGCAACTGGAATCGATCTTTGTTGATCATCAATGTCAGAGAGAGGCTTGAGTTCTCGAGGTGTGGGGGTTGGCGGAACGATGAGCTCCGGTGCATGTCTCCGGACGGTGATGTTAATTTCTGGCATACCTAATTTGGGTTGTCGTTGGTTGTTTGATTTTGGTGTGAATTAAGAACATAACGATAGGAATTCTTGTTACGAGATTACTTTTAAGGTATTCAACGTGAAAGCCGTCTTTATAGCATCTATCAAGTACATACAGTGCTGTTGCTATGTTATAGATAAGTATAATTAAATAAATAACAAAGGTACAAAACTTGAGAATGAAAAAATTATTTATGACTTGCGTTCTGGTTTAGATAAACGTTTTGAAATAAGCCAAGCTTGAACTCAAGCTTTTTAAAATTAAACGAGTTGAATTTGAGGTTTTGAGCGGTTTGCTCAATTAGTTTACAAGTCTCACATTCTACTACTAATGACACACTAAATGAGAAATGTGTTTTGTTTTCTTAATTTGTCTTTTAATATACATTTAAGACAAAGACAAAGTTACAAAAATCATTTACGTTTGTTTCACCTTTCGAGTTTCATCTTTAATGTTAGAAAATTACATAGGTTCTCCATTTTTTTTCTTTTAATATTTTCGTTTCATATTTTATCCTTCGTAACTAACACCGTTATGAGACTTTTAAGTTAATATTGGTATGTGATAATAATTAGCACGTGACAGCAAATAAAGGGTGGCAAACCCAACCCAAATGGATTGTTTTTGGTTAATATGGATAAACTTTAAAAATAAATGGGTTAAGATGAATCATAAAAATTATTCAAGTGGGTTAGGATGCGTTGGAAATATACAAGTGAGTTTCATTTATATGTTAAAATGAGTCAAAACAAAATATCCAAGGTATCCAAAATTTATCTAATTCAAAATGCCCGAACTATCACGTGTGAAACAAAACTCATCCGAAACCCAAAAAACGAACAAAACGAAACAAAAACCCCGAACCGACTAAAACGAAACAAAAAAACAAAAACGAAAATGAACCGAAATAGAAAAACGACCAAAACGAAACAAAAAAAAACCGGAATGAAACCGAAAAATTGACCAAAACGAAACAAAAAAAGTGAAATGCAACCGAAAAGCTAACCAAAACTAAACAAAACACCGAATCGACCAACCCGAAACAAAATTGAATCGAAATAGAAAAACGACCAAAACGAAACAAAAAAGCCGATATGAAACCGAAAAGTTGACCAAAACGAAACAAAAAAAAAGCGAAATGCAACTGAAAAGCTTACCAAAACAAAACAAAAACACCGAACCGACCAAAACGAAACAACAAAACCTAAACGAAACTGAATTGAAATAGAAAAACGACTAAAACGAAACAAAAAACCCAGAATGAAACCGAAAAATGACCAAAACAAAACAAAAAAGCGAAATGCAACCGAAAAGTTAACCAAAACTAAATGAAAACACCGAATCGACCAAACCGAAACAAAATTGAATCGAAATAGAAAAACGACCAAAACGAAACAAAAAAACCGGTATGTAACCGAAAAGTTGACCAAAGCGAAACAAAAAAAAAACGAAATGCAGAGAAAAGCTAACTAACACAAAACAAAAACACCGAACCGACCAAACCGAAACGAAACCAAACGGAAATAAAAAAAAGACCGAAACGAAACAAAAAACTGACCAAAAGGGAACATAAAAAAACTAAATGCAATCTAAAAACCGGACCAAAATGAATCAAAAACACCGAGTCGACCAAAACGAAACAAAAAAACCCGATATAACACCGAAAAACTGACAAAAACGAAACAAAAAAAGCAAAATGTAATAAAAAAGTTTACCAAAACGATACAAAAAAACTGAAACGTAGCCGACCAAAATAAAATAAAATGAAACGAAAGGAAACAAAAAAAACGAAATGAAACCGAAAGAACTGACTAAAACAAAATGACACTGAAACCAAAATCATTGAAACCGAGCAGATACCGAAACTGACCGAAATGAAATAAAATACAAAACCAAACCCAAAAAAACCCGAAAAACTCGAACCTCAACCGGTACAAAACGTTTTTTTTATGAACGAGGATGACGGGGGAAACATTTTAGTTATTTTTCATTTTGCGTTTTTTATTTATATTTTAAGTTATTATCTTTTTAATAGTTTTTTTTGAAGGGTTTTTAAAACCCTTAGTATGTCAACCTTCACTTGGGTCAAGATGGGTAAGCTAGCCCATCTTGACCCACATCCATCATAACCCTCTATTTTAAAAATCCATCCTGACCCATACCCATCCTAACACATACTCATCCTGACCCATCATCCAAATCTAACTCAACCCACTCATATTACCACCTCTAACGACAACCCATTCTTTTTACCCATCTAATAAATCTCAACACTTTGCGTTTTTTTTCCTTCATTGTTGACCTATTCTGTTTATTAATCTAATTTTTAGTTTAAACAAAAGTATGGGTGTAGATAAAGCTAATTAAATATATAATAAATGAGAAATTTAATATTGAAAAAATATTTACGTGTCGGATTTTGGTTTTTGATAAACACTTTGGTGGGGTGTAAGGTGAAATGGGTGTAAAAGAGAAGGTCGTAGGTTCAATACCCATAGTGTACAAAAAAGTTTAGCTGTTCAAAAAAAAAAAAACGGTTTCAAACAAGCCAAGTTTGAAAAGAGTTCTTTGAAATTAAACAAGTTGAATTTGAGTTTTTTGAAATTTTCTACTACTAATGAAACGTTAAATGAGAAGCGTGTTTTGTTTTCTTCGTTTATTTCTTGATATGCTTTTGATGAGGTGAATAAAAGGAACTAGTTGTGTTTAGTCAATTACGTTACGTCAGTTCCTTTCCTTTCTATCAACCTATAATATTATTACTTATGTACAAATTTGTGACAAGATTTCTAAATAATAATGCAAATCACCCCATTACTTACCCCACCAATCGTTAATTTTTTAAGTTTTCTTAATAATATCTTATAATATCTTTTAATACGAGAGCTTTTGGTTGTTGTTTCAATATAAGTCTATGCATGACGGAGAAGCTGTATTCATAGACGATTTTTGACACATAAAATCACGCCAGCATAGAAGACGATTTTTATTTTAAGATATAATGGTTTGTATCCTAATATTATCTCATCACATCATATATATCATAGAGTTAACTTTGGCAACATACTCAAATCCAAACCATGTTCTTAGTTTATTAATTTCGAGTACGGTACTCATTTTGGTACCGCGTTGTTTTTTTAAAACAAATCTCCACTAAACTTGGTATCGGTACTCTACAGAACCGACAAACAATTAACTATAATAGCACAACCAAAACCGTAATGATACAACCAAAACATAATATTAAAATTAAAAATGAAATAAACCGTTTATAACATTCATAAAGTCATCAGTGTTGGAAACCTAACAAAATCCTCTACATATTTTAAACAGGTTTAAGTACCCGTAATATCCGTATTTGTACCCGTATCTTTACCTGAAAGTACACATACCTAGAATCAGTAAAACTCAATAGACACGTACGGGTACTGGTAAGAGTACGCGTGGTATTCGGGAAAAAATCTCATCCCTAGTCTCTATCCCACCTTTCGTCCTATTTTTTCACATTGGACTCTCATTTAAAAAAACCCCTTTAAGGTTTTTCCGAATTTCAAACTTGTGTTTTAAGAAGGATGATACAAGTCGATTGATA
This sequence comes from Bidens hawaiensis, assembly GCF_021521415.1. Taxonomy (NCBI): domain Eukaryota; kingdom Viridiplantae; phylum Streptophyta; class Magnoliopsida; order Asterales; family Asteraceae; genus Bidens; species Bidens hawaiensis. The sequence continues at coordinate 607,442 of NW_027491178.1, read as the reverse complement.
TAAAACTTCCCTTGAAACGGTACTTCAAACAACGAAACGGTGCTTTAATTTGGGTGTTTAAACTTCAGTTAACAAAAAATTAAGAGGTTTGGAACACCGCTTCGAATAAGTTTTGCATCACTCGACTAATATCTTTCTTTAGATCAAAAATCCTAAAACATCAATTTAAAATTTAAAAACAATTCAACAAAGTTAAGTTTTTTTAAGGTGGTCAAATTAGAAAAATATGACAAAAGGTGGGACTAGTGACAAAAAAAAAATTTGAGATGCAATTAATTATTAAAATCCAATTGGCCTAATTAATAGGTTTTAAGATAGTAATCAATTTGTATATATAAAAAAACAAAACATTAATGATCAACTTGAACAAAAATGTATTTAGTATTTTCTTTAGGAAAAACCATAACGACATATTGACTATAGTAAAAAACGCATGAATATATTTCTGAAATTTGAGGAAAAAGGTTACCTTGACATTAATCATGAATATACAGGCCATGAATCACTGAATGATAATTATGATTTTATAATCATCATGTTTTTGTGTCACCAGCATCTCAACCCCTATATAATCTCCTTACATCACGATAGACGCATCATCAAATGCTATCTAGGTATCTCTTTCTCTTTCGGTTTAATATCCTTGATCTCTCTTTCGGTGTTGTGTAATGGCACCATTTATAACAAGAAGATCAGGAGCCATCAATACTAGAGGTTTGGTTTTTCATTAGATATCGTTTGAACAAAGTTTGTGCTTTTACATACATATATATTAAATTTTGATGTGTGCAAATTTGCATGTAGACCAAGACTCTACTCATGTGGTGTACTACCCATGTAGACACTTCTGTGTTTGTTTAGAGTGTGACACCAAGATCTCTAGGTGCCCTATTTGTAATAGCATCATACGCCGCGGTGTCATGTTTGCGCGTTAGTCTGATAAGTGAAACATAGATTTCCTTTACCTGATGTTGAGTCTTATGTCTTAATAAAAAAATTGATTTGTGGCTTGCAAATATCTTCTATATATAACTAGATGGACATCCACACGATACGATAGGGAATACAACACATGACTAAAACAAGTATTGGGATATCACTTGAACAACTAGTTGGTAAAGTATCATATAAATATTAAGATTTAATAAGAGTTTATAAAATAAGATGATGGAATCAGTAGCTAGCCAAAAATATTATCTCGCGGGTTCAGAAAATTTCGAGGGACGGACGACCGATTGTTTATCACTTAGATTTGGGTTTTCTAGGGGTTCGATGTTGAAATTTCTACGGGTTCGATGTGAAAATACACTAATATATAACACTAAAACAAAATTTTATACAGGTTCAGCTGAACCCGTTCCCCTAAAGCTGCCTACGCCCCTGGATGGAATTATATTTTTCGATCCGTATTTAATAAGTTTTAATACAGTAAGCAATTTACGAAAACAAAACAAAACATTAATTATCAAATTGAACAAAAATGCCTATATTATTTTATTTAGGAAAGACCATAACAACGGATTGAATATAGTAAAAACCGCATGAACATATTTACAGAATTTGAGGAAAAATGTTACTTTAACATCAGCTGCGGATCCAAAAAAAATTTTTTTGATCCGGTTTAGGTCGGGTCATATAAAAAAAAAGAATAAAAAGTAAATTTTATATGGTTAAGAAAATTACGTCAAACGTTATTACAAATACATAATAAAATTTAAAATCTAATGTACATCTAAACTCGTCTACTTAAAAAAACAATGTTTTAAATCTAAAGTTCATAACTTGTGTAATTTTTCAAATCTCAATTCATATTCTGATCAAATAAATTAAAACAATAAAACTAACCATCAAATGAGTGATTCAAATAATAAATTACTTAAAGTCAGCAATTTTTCTGTAATTCGACAGGTGAAGGGGGTGTTGTCTGTGGCTACTCATTGTTCTGTTCTTATGCAATTGCGGCTAGATTTTTTTTTAATCACTTGTACATCTAAAATCATGGGCAAAAGCCTAAGAGTAAATGACTTATGCTTACAGTCATCGGGCTAGTAAAGTTTAAACCCAATTTGAGGCATAAGTAATGTTGATTTTAGCATTTGAATATTGGTAATTATATTGATATATGATGTTTATATTAAAACAATATTTAATTTTTTAACAATACTAATTTGTTATTTCTTAGGGGTCGTTTTTAAATTTCATGAGAACGATTTCAAAAGTTTAAAGGGGCGATTGCAAAATTTTTATGAAGGACGCTCGGGATATCGCGTATCTATAATGCTAAATATTAAAAAAAAATAAGGGGGGCGCATGTCCCCTTTTTTACTAAAGTAGGTCCGTCCGTCCATGCTTGACATTAAATGTGAATATACAAACCGTGAATCATATCGTAATCCTTATACTTTTATACTCATCATGTTTTTGTCATCGCCATCTGAACCCCTATATAATCTCTTTACATAGCCATCCCAGGATTTCCAGCTTTCGCTTGAGGGTAAATGCATTTGTCTTTGGGAGTGAAGACCATGTTGAAAACCTAGCATCGGAATAGATTTTCTGTTAAGAGTAGTTTAAAAGTATGTGTAAGAATAGATGAGTGTGTGTAGTTGAAAAAGATAATCTCTTTATATCACGACGATGTATCGCCAAATAGTATCTCTATATCCATTACTAAAAGCAATGTCTTACTAGCAACATAAAGTATTAAATGAAGAAGGAACCGGATATTTTGCTTCAAGCCCAATTGGAATCTCAAAGCCTAACTCTCAGCCTCTGTTTCCTTTGTTCAGCCTTATAATGATATCGATCCATCTATTTCTGCCCAATTTGTTGGCCCAGGAAAACCAATTCGTGTTCATTTGGCCTTGGATAGGGAAACTGGTTGTGGGTCAATAAAGAAAACAAAAAGAAGTTCATGTTTCGAACAAACTTGATGGGTTAATGAATGATGAGGAGATTGAAAATACCAATGATGTTGATCTAGATATTTGGGAAAGGGAATAAGTGCTAGATTTTTTGACTCAAATGTGTATCATGGGATGAGAAGTTATTATGCAAAATATGTGAGATTGACGAAGTTGGAGATGGGGAAATACATGAAAAATATTTAACTTCTCTTTTTTCTTTCGGTTTTTGTTTTAAAGGTTTGAATTTGTTTGAGACTTTGGATGATGGGTTTTCTTTGTTGGGCTTGTGGGATTTTGTCCCCATTTGTTTGGGGGCCTTAGCTTCCTATGGATATACCTTGGGATTAGAGTTGTACAAAAAAACCAGTTTCATCCAAACCGGTTCTCAAACCGTCAGTTTCGAGACCGATTTTCCTTAAGATCTACCAAACCGATTTAAAACAGAACCGGTTTGAGGAAAACCAATTAAAAACCGGTTTATAAACCACACTGAACCGACGTGACCAGGCCAACCTATCTTGCTTCTAAACCGGTTTATAAACAGAGCCGGTTTGAGTCAAACCGGTTTTGACCAGCCGTTGACCAAACCGGTTCAGGTTTGGGTTTAAAACCGGTTTTGTACACCTCTATCTGGAATGTCTAATGGTTGCAATTTGTTTGTTTTCCCCTTTCAATTTTTAATAAAAGTTTGCCTTGGCGATTGCTAGTTTACCAAAAAAAAAAAATTAAAAAAATGTCGACTGCAAAATTCTCGAGCTAACGAGTTTATGACACAATTAAATAAATACAACAAGTATGGTATAGCAATATATCAAGTACTATTCATTTGAACGTGCACCATCACGGACTATACACTGCTAAGTAATAATCAACGTATATGGCGCAACAGTTCGTAGACCTCAGTGTTGGTTATATTCATTGGAGTTACTGTGCGTAAGATATTCCCCTAATAGTACTATCCATACAATCCATAAGCTCACCATTAGCTAATGATTGTGTTAAGTTAGGTGAGCAAACAAAGTGACACGAGTCTTAGATTCACATACCATGAGAACAATTAAGAGAGTACCGGTTCTCAAAAGGTTTAAAATAAAAAGGGAAACACATAAAAGAACGACGTTGACTTGATATCGCCCACCACTTTAGCTACCGAGGCCCTCCTATTATCACACACCGCTTCCTTTCGAGTATCCCAAAGATTCCAAAACGTAGTGGCAAATATCGATTAAATTGCCACCTCATCAGTTTCAAAAAGTCGCATTTTGGTAGGAGTCTCAAATACCTCCGAACATGCTCTAAATTACCAGAATATGGTAACTTTACCCAACCAAAAACTCTCAACTGGCAACTTGTAACTCGAGCTGTTCTTCGTTTTGTAGCAGACAGTTTGCAAATTCTGGGCTTTTCGTAAACTAAGGGCCTGTTTGTTTACATCTGAATGGAACCATTCAGATGTAAACATCTGATTCATTCAGACTTCAGACTGATTGGTTCCAAACCGAAAAACATCTGAATGGTTAAAATTAGGTCTGAATCATTCAGACTCATTGTTGTTACTGAATGGGACAGATGCTTATTCAGATCTGACTCATTCAGATCTGAATGAACCAAACAGCCCCTAAATTTGAGTGAAAGTTTGAAGAATGACAACTAAACTAAATTTATTCAAACGTAATTTGTGATGTGAATTATTTGGTTTTGTATGCCAAATAATTATTTTGGTGACTCTAGCTATTCATCAAATTAAAGTGTGAACTCGTTTTATTTTTATTTAATTGAACTACGTAGAGGCCACACAATTACACAGAGTTCAAAACAAAGAAAAAAGTTTAAAATGTCTATGCATAATTGATTCAAGTCATATATCTTTGATGCATTATTTTTATCAATGGTTGTACGGCCCACTTAATAAAACAGTGATGTGTAAAGAAATAAATTTATCAGCCCACATAGTAGCTTTTAATGCGCCATGAATGAATTATTGGGTTATGTCTGCAAGAGGGAGGTTTCTGTGCAAAACATTGTTAAAATGAGAATGTAGGAAATGATCCTAACTATTGTATTAATTTAGGTTGATTAACGGTTCGTAAAAACTCAATGACTATATTTAGGTTTTTTTTTTTTTAAAAAGGATTAATTTCATATATATACATTTACAAACATTATATATATCATATATACCTAAACAAAACTTAAAATATAATATATACACTTACAAAGTAACTAAAATATTATATATGTCATTATAAACACAATTAAAGTATCATATACACTACTAAAAAAAGTAACTAAAATATCATATATGTCATTATAAACACAATTAAAGTATCATATATAATACTCATATTAATTAATAATAATTTAATAAATGACCTTTTTACCGTTATTTTTCAAAAAATTAACTTTTATATATGCTCATTTTAACGAATAAACCATTCTACTCATTTTTATTACATAATGTGTTTATACCCTATGTTATTATTTTAATTTTAATTGACGTTTCTCATCTTTAACGATAATCAAATCGTCTCTCGTCACTTCTTCAAAATTGCAAACCATTTGAAGATTTATCGCATCGAATGGCCTACATTGTAAAACCTTTTATTGCATTTAATTAAACTAGAGTAATATGGTCAATTTTTAATTTTTTTTAATGAATTGGGTATATATGATATATTAATAACTTTGTAAGGGCATATGTGATAAGCTTAATTTTGCATTTTATATATGATATTTTCAATATTTATATATATATATATATATATATATATATATATATATAATTGCCCCTAAAAAATGAAAATTCATTTCCAAAAACACATGAATTTTTCTAGCAAATCAAACTTGTCATTGACTATACTGACATAAAAAGATAACAGAAACTATAACAACAAATTAGAATAACAATATAGTATATTAACGACACAATATGATGCAAAAGTTAATTATAAAATAAATATAATATAATCTAATGTCAACCAAAACAAATTAACATTAAAACCAAAAAGTACGGGACAATTTCATATATATCCGTGCAAAATTAAAAAATACCATATATATCCCTGTAAATTTTAAAATATCATATATGTCTCTCTTTAAAAATTGAAATATCATTTATATTCTTCTAAAATAGTTACTTTTTTTGATTAAATCATCTTCATATATTAAATAAAATAATCCAATTACAACAAAGAGATAGATAAGCGGGCAACAAACTGCACCGCCACCCCCTTTTGAATAACAAACCAGATCCTACTGAAAGCAAAATTATAGTTCTTTGGCGTCGATAAGTTACCGTGCACGACCCGTTGATTCAGTGTAACATCTGCCTCGGCCTCGATAAACAACACACCCTTGCCGGAGCAGTCCACCATCAGCTTCCCTGCGGGACCTTCCTTTAACCGACCCACAAACGGATAATAAAACACCAACACCTTAGCCAACGCCTCCCTTATCACACTCGCTGGATTAATATTACTCATACTTGGGTCGCTACGGTAAACCATTATAACCGGAATCTTTCTTGATCATCAATGTCGGAGAGAGGCTTTAGCTCTCGAGGTGTAGGGGTTGCCGGAACGATAAGCTCCGGTGCATGTCTCCGGACGATGAAGGTCAACGTGGAGGCCATAACTAATTTGGGCGATGGTTTGGGTGTGAAAGTTAGACTGCTTTCACTTATTAATTCCCTCATTATTATTATTATTATTATTAGGGGAAGGTTCATGTATATTTTGATCTTAACATGAGTACGTAGGAAATAATGGCAATTTATTTACAAATGCGAACGTAAGAAACAATACCAACTACAATACCAATCTATATAAACAATGACTTATAATAACAAAGAAAATAACTTAAAAACTACAACAAAATAATCAAAATCAAGAAAAAAATAATAACAGCATATACCAACAAATACTTATAACAGCAAAAGAAAACATCTAATAATAACAACAAAATATAAATAAGCAAATACGTATAACATCTCATAATAAAGAAATTAGCAAATACGAACAAAAAATAGCAGCAAACACCTATAAAAATAAACCTACTCATAACAACAAATTGGTTCTCACCGTTTTCATGTTAAGAATAAAATGTATTTGATCCTGTTTCATTATTATTATTATATTATTATTATTATTATGCAATGGGGCTATAAATGTGGGCGATAAGGGCGAGAACACCGTCCCTGGCGATAAAATGGGCTACAAGGGGCTGCTTGTGTGTATGGTGATGATGATGTGGCTATCAGTTATTGGTGGGAGGGGCGATTTTTGAGCTACAACACCACCCCCGGGCTACATATCGTCCATTTTGCCACATGTCAAAAATCGCCTCTTTTTTTTCTGGGTCAATTTTCATATCTACCAAATGAGAAGAGTTAAAGTTCATTTTTTTTTTCTTGTGGTTTAGGGAATATGGCAGGGAGGTGCCGGGGGGTTTTTGGCGGAGTTTATTGTGTCGACTCCTTTTCCCCAGAAAACCATACCATTGTCTGTCACTTGATAGTCGTGTACTCGTGTCACCACAAGAGCAGAATTCTCTGACGTAACACATGCTAGGACGGAAACCTGGGTGAGTTCTAGATTCGAACTGACAATCATGCACAAGATTTAGACAAACCCTTAATTGTCTTAATTCACCAAAAGTGACACAAATGAGAATCAAACTTGGGTATTCATTAGAAAACTCAAACCTCCTACCACTAGTCGATAAATGGTGGATTAATCTGTATTTTAATTTATTTTGCTTTTTTTCCCTTAGTTAAAAAGTGTTTTTATTTAAGGGATGTAAATTATCATTCAACCCAACCCGGTACCCATCACAATTCACATACTTGACGCCTGTATCCACTTAACTGAACTTTTGAGTGACCGTTAGTCAAAACAACAAAAAAAACAAGAAACTTTGTTATTTAAAGGACAAAGAGAAAAAATGAACCTTATAAATAACCGGATCTATAAACTAACTATGTTTAAAGGATAAAATTATGTAACTTTGTTTTATTATTATGATAATAGGTTTTTTTTTTTTTCATCACGATCGGGTGTTGGACTTGATTATGCAAATACGTTTGACATGGTTATAGAATTAAATATGACACTTTTAACTATATATGTCACTTTTTCTAAACAATAGCACGCACATGTTTAGAAGGTTGGTTACACAACACCTTTACCAAAATTATAAGGAACATTAGTTAAATAACAAGAATGGCACATGCACTAATAACACGATTATTAACATAACTCACTAAGGTAGTGTTTGGTATGAAGTAATGATTGGTGGAATGAAATGACTCATTCCAAAGAAATGAAAGAAAACATGTTTGGTTACCATTCATTAATGGAATGAATTATTCCTAAAGAATGCAAACCATTCCATATATAACATTTTTCATTCCTTAGCAAAAGGTGGTTTTTCTTTCATTCATTCTAGGAATGAAATGGAAAATAATCAATAATAATAATAAAAATAATTATTATTTTTGTTATTATTATTACTCCTATTATTATTGTTGTTTATTATCATCATTATTATTTTATTATAGTATAAATTTTATTAAATTATAATTTTTATTATACTTTTATTACTATATCGCATTATCTTATAATCGTTTTATTAATTGATAAAAAATATTATGATTGAATAGTTTACTATTTAATTAAAAAAATTAATAAAGTGATGATTCATTTCATTCATATGTGGTAACCAAACAAGACAATAGAATAGTAATGATTTATTTCGTTCATTTGTTCATTCCATTCCTTTGTCCATTCCATTCCCCTGTTCATTCCATTACCCCATACCAAACAAACCCTAAATACTCTTAAGGCCGGTGGGGGCGCAACCCACAACCACCAATCATCGGCCTCCAATTCAACCGCTGTCCTACCATTCACTGGAACCCGTTACCACCGGCGAAAAATCACCCGAAAATGACTCCTATCTCTTTCTCTCTCTCCCTGCACTGCTACAGTCACAAACATCTCACTCCCTCTCCTCTCCTTTATTCGGGTTGTATTACATATAACCAAATTCGGGAAAACAAAATGGAAACGGGGGTAACGGTGTACCGAGTAGGGGTGCAAACGAGCCGAGTCGAGTCCGAGCTCGACTAGGCTCGAGCTCGGCTCGTTTAACTTACATCGAGCTCGAGCTCGAGCTCGAGCTTGGATCGTTTCGAGCTCTATTTTCAAAGCTCGAGCTCGGCTCGTGAGCAGATTTTCAAGCTCGAGCTTGGCTCGGGCACGGCTCGTTTACTATTTATCAATTAGTGTTTATATAATTATAATTATTTATATATATTTTTTCTATTATAATATTTTATGTATAAAATAATATATATTATTTAGTTATATTTATTTAATTTTTCATAAATTATATTGATTAATAATTCTTAAATATATATATTTAAAAAAAATTATATAAATAGCAAGCTCGTTTGGGCTCGCGAGCCAGCTCAAGCTTGATAAGTGAAACTCAGGCTCGTTTATTAAATGAGCTTATTACTTTTAGGCTCAAGCTCGGGCTCGGACTTGATTAAGCTCGGCTCGATCGAGCTTTTTAAAAGCCAATCTTAAGTAGCTCGCAAGCAGCTCGGCTCGTTTACACCCCTAGTACCGAGGACACTATCCGTTGCTCACCCCACCACCTTCATAAAGTAATAATAACGCACAATAATGCATATGATAAAAGTTATCAAAAGCTGCAACCCTTGACAAAGCATGCCCTCTTTATTGTGATTTTTGATTTCTAGCCCTCTATTGACCATGTATACGTGAACTATGGGACCCGATCAAGCTCATGGCTCAGCTCATGATTTGACCAATCACCACCAGTATGTTCGAACATAGCCTAGTTTATTGAAAATCCTTAAAATAGTCATTTTTCCGTCGGATCCAACGAAATTTTAACACCTTTCGACGAAATTTTTGGACCTTTAAAATCGAGACACGTGTCAACATATTAATGGATTCGACGGAATTTTAGTGGGTCCGATGAAATTTTTCATCTTCTACCTCTCAAACCTTAAACCTCCATAACCAACCCTCATCTTCATCTTTCTTATTTCTCCACGAAATCAAACAAATCATTAGCAAATCGCTTAATTTTTCGAGAAGAAAACAACCATAGTGTTCAATTCCATTTTAGAACTCTAAATCAAAACCCAAACTGAAAAATCTAGGGTTCGCCGGACAAATTAAACAATCGGATCCGACGGAAGCATGAACTGAACCATCAGATTCGACTAATTATTATTACGTCGGTTTGTTTCATTAATCCGTTGGATAAACCCGTAAACAGTCGGATCCGACGTTCATGGCACGTCCTGATAGGGTCATTAATCCGTCAAATCTAGAACGGTTTCGTCATATCCAACGGATTAGTTTGGCTATTTTTGGAATTTGTTTTAGTCTTAGGCTAAAACTGGAAAAAGTGGATCAAAAATGTCTAATTTGAAAATTTCCTTTAATATATAGTTTGGACATTCACATCAAATCCCTCTACTGGTTTCTTATTTCTTATTTAACTAAAAACTATATTTTGCAAACTTATTTCTTATTTATCAAAACATTCTCAATATTTATTCTAATTTAAATACGGAGTAATACTTTTTAATTATTTGTTTTTCTTTGACTTACGTACACCATTATAAAAATTCCCATTCTAAAACCATAGGGATGCAAACTACAATTAGCTCTTATTTTCTTTTTATTTGCTTCTTCCAAAGAAGAATAAAAAGAAATGTATAGCAACGCTAGAGCATATTAATTGCCTTTTACACCCCCTCTATATCCCCGTAGCCAATTTAGTGCCTAATTTAAGAATAGTAGAATACTAGGTTAAACCCGTCGTGTTGCGGCGACGGCTTGATGCAAATTTGGTTGGTATCAGTTAAGTTCGTCACGACATCTAATACTAAATCAAAAAAGTATATGTGAACGCCCAAAATAGTGTCAACACACGTACAACTTATGATGAAAGCGGCACATATACGATTGGTATCTGATAGAAAAATAAATTAGTAAACGTATAACTTATGATACGCAAAATAATATAATTAGAACGATGTATATTCGGTTGGCAAATTACAGGAGTTGTGACAAAAATTCGGCCAGCATCTATAGGTTCGCCACAACACTGGAATTAAACACAAAAAATAGTTTCGAAAAAAATGACATTTAAAAAAACAAACAAACACGGGCGTTGAAGTGTTGGGTTGACATACATTCGGTCGGTAACGATTAGGTTCGTTATCGTACCAGAAGTAAACATACAAATGACTTTGTTATTAGCTAGGTTTGTTACGGTACCAAAACTAAATAAACAATAACACGAGTGTTGCGGCGATGGGCTACGTTTTTAGTTGGCGTTGCTTAAATTCGTTACGATATCGAAACTAAATCTAAAACTCAATTTCTTCAAATTAAAAAGAAAACCTTTAAAAAACTAGATTGAAAGGCCTTTAAAAAATGTGATGTCAAATTAAAAGAATAAATAGATAACAAAAATGTGATGTCAAATTAAAAGAATAAATAGTTAAAAAAAGAAAAAGATGGATTTGAACAGCAGCAAAGGGGATTCGAACCCTGGCATCCAACAGCAAACTCAACCTCCATGCAGTTAGCAAAACAAAAGTGAACAAACACACCATCACTACAAAGTTGTTTATATGATAAAACTGAAATTATAAATACTAAAATAATGGGTTTCTAGTAAGGAGTTGTGGCACTAACATTTGATCTTTATCTATACTAGTTGTGTATCCGCCGCGATGCGACGATGCATTAACTGGCATTTGGGTGGTAAAATCTGGGTGTTGCAGTAGCGATGTGGGTCAGTGCTGGTTACTTTCGTTACGGTTTTTGAACGAAAACAGAAGGAGAAACTCATATAACTTATGATCAGTGGCGGACCCAGGATTTTTTTCAATGGGGTCCCAATTTTTTCGGTTTACAAAATTTTTCGGGTCGGGTCGAGGCGAGGAACATAATAAAACACGGAACTATGGTGTCATTGGAAACGAGTAAGTAGAAAGAATCTAAATTAGAAACTAGATGAAACATACACTTTTAATTCATACCCGAAAAACATGAACGTAATCTATATATATGGTCTTACATAATTGACCAAAACATGAAAAAATAACTAATAAATGATTAATTATAATATACATACACAAGGTAAATAATAAAAGAATATGCAAAATCCATGTTAACATTATATATGTTGCATGTTGATAATGACTATATGAGAGAAATTAACAAAAAGCACAAATACCCTAACTGAATAACTAAGACTAGGATATTAAAAAAACAACAAAAAAGGAGTATGGTGGGGCTTGAACCTACAACCTCTCACAAGTAAAACAAGGGACTTTCCACTGTACCAGTTCAATCCTAATAGTATAGGTTCCAAGTATTAATTTTTATGGGGTCCTTACAAAATTTAATATACCGTCTCTAAGTAATTTTTAAAAAACATCGGTGTCCCGGGACCCCGATCGGACCTATGTGGGTCCGCCCCTGCTTATGATAAACAAAAATAACATTTTTAAAAATGCTTTCTCTTGGGTAAAACTTGGGCGTTGCGGTTGCGAGTCGACGCGACTTCAGTTGGTTTTGGTTACATTCATACGCTACAATAATTAAAACAAAAAAAGACAAAAAATATGTACAGACTTTATGTTCGGGCTTGTGGCGGCGAGCCGAAACGAAGTCGTACCGTTTCGGTTATGTTTATTATGGTAACATGGCTATAACAAAACCTAATTCGTATAGGTTATGATATAAAAAAATTAAATTATTTAAAGCGACATTTATTCGATCGGCAATACCAGTCATTAGGCATAGCTGATGCAAATTCGATTGGTTTCAGTTATGCTCGTTACGGTACCAGAAGTGAAAAATAAATAAAATAACGTACGTAAAACAAAACATTAAAATAATTCAAAAAAAGCTTTATCTATAATTATAGTTATCATAATACACAATATAACAATTATAAAATTCTTTGGCTTGCGCGTTTCGTAAAGTAAAGAGAAGTAGGAAAATTCCGGAATTAGTAGACTAGTAGTAGCAAAATGGACTCGATCATGCGCACAACATAATACATAAAAAGTCTTGAAAAAGAGAAACTCAACCACTAGACCACATCAATTGATTGTTTGCTAACTTATATAATTTAAGCAAAATATCAAAAGGGGGCAATGAAAAGCATTGTGACGTCGCCAGGCGATATTTATCTATATAGTATAATATATATAATTTTGGTCAATATTTAAGTAATCTTTCATCTCTCTCTAATATAAAACAACTTCGTCCAAAAAAACACCGGTGTCACTCAAAAAACATATAAACAAAAGAAAAAAAATCAATAGATTCCTTTGAATTCATTCCCCTCAAAGTAATTCCACCCCTCTTAATTACGACTTAGGTTCGATCTGTATATTGATCACCTCCATATATACGTTAGATATGTATAAAAAGATATTCTAGAGATATCAAAATTTAGGCAATTTCAATGAAATTCATGTGGGTCAATATGGCCTGAAGAAACATAAACCTAAAGATGTGTAAATGAGTGGTGGTGGACCATACTCTATATCAATCAATCAAGTCCTGTATATCCCATCGCATAGCATATTATCGGTAGGATCAGAGGAGGGTGAGATGTAAACAAGTTTTTCCTCTATCCGTGAGAATAGAGAGGCTGCTTTCAGAGAGATCCCCGGCTCATAAAGCCGCATGCAGGTAAACAGAGTAAACATACATCCTAGAAGCAAAAACACTTAGCAATATATAGATAGCAAACTACCAAATTGCAAAGAATCTGTAACCTACTAAGAATAGGGCATAAGAAGCAAAAAGCAGCATCAAACAAAATATATACATAAACAGCAAGGAGCCAAGCTAGCAAACTAGACCCTAAATACAAAGCTAAGCTAACTAGGTACCTTCCCATAGAAGTCGCTAACCTTAATTCTACGTCTCCACGAATCTCTATCCTGGACCATGTCCTCACAAAGGTGCAACTACACCTTCCTTTAATTTTCCGTTCATACTACACCTTCCTTCTTTCTTACTTTCTACCAAAAAAAATATGCATGTCATTCTATTATGATCTAATTAACTCTTAAAATTTCTTAACCCATCTCCTTCTCAATTACAAGATCGAAAATATGTTCATCATTGCAGGAAAACCGCCCTTAAGATCATTATATTTTATTATCACATATTTGCTCAATACCAACACCACCATTATCTTAGCTCAACCCGAGTTCATTAACCATTACTGCGGAGATTTTGGTAAGTATGTTGTAGGCAGTACGTATGAAAAGAATCTCGACACCACCCTCTCCACCCTCCCCACCACAAACAGCGGCGCTGGTTTCTACAATTTCTCAACCGGCCTAGGTGACGATAGAGTGAACTCCATAGCCCTTTGTCGAGGCGATGTCAACCTGGACGTGTGTCAAAGTTGTCTTAATGACTCCATTGTTAACTTGCGGCAGTTATGCCCTAACCAAAATGAAGCATTGGGCTACTATGACTACTGCATGTTGAGATACTCCAACGAGGTTATAGTGGGAAACACGGAAGCAAACATTTATTCCTACTCGAGCCGTGGCTCCCAAAGTACGAATGTTGGTGAGTTCAGCAAAGCTCTTAAACAACTATATAGTAACTTGACTGTTAAGGCAGCCGCAGGCGACACACTACTGAAATTTGCCACTGGAGACACAATTGGTCCGGACGACACTAGGATTTATGCGCTTGTGCAGTGTACTCCATACCTAAAGAAGGAACAATGTAGTAACTGCTTCAATAATTTAACTCAACATTCAAAATGGCTTGATGGGAAAGTTGAAGGAAAATTATTTCTACCTATGTGTAATATTATATATGACACCCAACAGTTTTATAACGAAACTGATGAGGTCAAACTACAACCACCACCACCACCAACAATTTTACACCCATCACTACAACCACCATCAGTTTTACCACCATCACCACAACCACCAGGTATGGATTAATGTATTATCTTCATCAATGTTTTAAAAACCAGTATTTTACTTGTATCGGATTGGGCTAAAAAATGGTACAACCGGTTAAACCGGGTTATACCGGAAAATTCAACCGGTTGAATAATTTACTTTATAATTACCTATAAGTGTAACTTCAATCCAAAAATAACCCAAAAGTAAATGATTCCATAACAAAAAAAATCCAAAAATTAATCCATATTAAAAACATAATGCAAAAGCACTCAATTTTATTAAAAAACAGTCCTAAGTTTACACGTTTGAATGTTAATTGTTGGGATAAAAGTAATTTTTAAAAATTATGGGCCGCAAATATAAAAAATCTCTCGGACATAGAACCAGTTTGCAGATAAAAACCGGTATTTTAGACAAAAACCGTCGGTACGATGTTCTAGTAACTGGTTAAAAATACCGGACTCAAAATACCGGCCTGCTTTGCAAAATCCGGTTTAACCGGACGGTTTTGAACCGGTTTTTAAAACACCGATCTTCGTAACAGTAACATCCCAAGACACAAGGAAATTTTCTCAAAATAGCCATGTATGTTGACCCCGCCCCCCTCCCTTTTCCATTCTTGTCCGTGGTATCAACAAAATCCCCAAAATAGCCACTCAAGAACCGTCGGGCCGACGATTCTTTGACAGCCGCTGACAGTTTTGTTCTGCCACCCAACAAAACTCGTGGACGTGTAATATCACACCACATGTACTTGATTAATTCCGCCGGCCGACTAACTAATTAGTAGGCGACTAAACTATAATTTTTTTATATAAAATGGAGTGTTAAGTGTTTTATATTTTATGCTCCATTGGTAAAAATTTGGTAATCATTGTCCTTGGCAATACTTTCTATTCTTGCAGGAAAGAAGAAAAAAAGGGTCCAAATTTTGGAAATAACAATTGTTACTTTTATAGTCATTGTTGTTACGATAATCACGGTACTTTGTATCTTTATGAGATTAAGAAAGAAGAAAAAGCAAACGAAGCCTACACCAGAAATTCAAAGTAAGTTCTCTGTTTGTTGCTTAGACTTCATAATTATATGACATAAAGGTAATTAAGGACCACTACTCCAAGTGGCATTCGTTTTAATATTTAAAAAAAAAGCGTAACATACCACCATTTCTTCGAGTTGTTAAAATATTAACGACAACACGTTGTTGTTAAAGTGACTTCTAAGTTCTACCTCCTGTTTTTTACTGTGATTAAAAGCCTAAAACTATGTCTTATTGGTTCAGCTGAATTTTATCACTACCCCTTTGATACAGTGAAAGCAGCAACAAATAACTTCTCCGAAGAAAATAAGCTCGGGAGCGGTGGATTTGGAGTAGTTTACAAGGTATAAATCATCTCACACGCACATTTTCCCATCCTAATTAAAAACACGCGTAAAAAAATAACGGTTACAAATGTGTACATATAATTACATTTATATAAAGACATGAAGAATAAAAATAACCATAACAATGTTTTGTATACAAAAATGTAGGAAAAAAATATATCAATCCGCTCTGTTAGCTAGTCGCGGACCGTTAGGATTATGCAACTAATTAACGACGTTAGGATTCTGTTAGTCGCGGATCGTTGGGAACAAATACCTTAAAAGATGGGACCGTCAGCGGCCAATTCGTTAGTTAGGACCGATAGCGACTAAAAGATAATAATTAAGATTAATAAAAACCAATACACCTAAGTTATAAGGCTATTAATTAATGATATAAAAGTTCTAATGTGAATGCTCTAATTAAAGCATCATGTTTAAGTTTATCTCTTTTGCCAACATCTTTGAAAATTTAAACCTTGATATTATTACGTAAGCATTAAGTTATTTTGCAATGTGGAATATAGGGTACACTAGAAGACGGAAAACTCATTGCAGTAAAGAGGCTTACGAGCTCTAATCAACGTGACACAGAGTTTGAGAATGAGGTTTCGATAATGGCAAGGCTTCAACATCGTAATTTGGTTAAGCTGCTAGGTTACAGCATTAAAGAAAGTGAACGACTTCTCGTCTTAGAGTTATTACCAAATGGAAGCCTCGATGATTTTTTATTTGGTAAGTTCTTGAGACTTAAGAGCAAGTACACCTCCTTTTGAGTATAAGAAGTTGCACTAGACAGCTAGAAATAACATAACAATTAAACAATACACGTATTTGGAAATAGCATACTAGCGCTATCATCGTCACCTGACCATAACCGCCGCCACCACCGTCGCCGCCACCCCCACCACCACAACCACCATTTTCGTCGCCGGAGCTACCACCACCGTCGCCATTTCAGTTTTTTTTAAATATATATTTTGGGATAGGAATATTTTTATTATTTCTATATTCATACAATTTTTTTGGATACCAAACAGCATAAAGTAATTATTCATTTCATTCCAATATGTTAACCAAACAAGACAAATGAATAGTAATGATCCATTTCATTCCTTTGTTCATTCCATTATTCCCTCATCATTCTATTACTTCCAACCAAACATACTTCTGTTATGTTAGGTATGAGGAAATGGAATAGGCGATGGAATAGAATGAGCGAGGGAATGGAATGGACGAGGTAATGGAAGTGATTATTACCATTCCATTGACATGTTTGGTTACCATGTGGGAATGGCATGAATTATTAAATTTTTATTTTTTGGTAAGCTAGAAAAAGTCGTAATAAAATAAAAATGGTAGTGAGTGGCGGTGGGATGGTGGTTGTGGGTGGCGAGCAGTAATGGTGGTGGTGGGTGGTGGGCGGCGGTGGTGATGGGCGGGAGCGATTGGTGGTGGTGGCAGGTGGTGGTGATGGTGGGTGGTGGTGGTGGCAATAGTAAGCGGCGGGTGGCGGTCGACGATGGTAGGTGGTTGGCAGTGGTGGGCGACAATGGTAGGTGGTTGATAGAGGCGGTCGTGGACGACGATGGTAGGTGGTGGTGGTGGCGGGCGGCGATGGCGGCCGGCGACGAAGGCGGTGGTGGGTGATGGCGGGCGGTGGTGGTGTGAAGGTAATATGTAGTAGTGGTGGGAGGGTGTTGGAGGTGATATGGTGTGAAAGAGGGATGGAATGAAAAAAAACAGGGGGGCAGATGGAATGAATTTGGGGTGTTTTGGAGGGAATAGAATGGACATGGTAATGGATGATTACATTCTATTGACTAACCTCACAAGTATGAATCAGTAACTCAAAGAACAAACAAGTTGGATAACTCCCAAATTATATTGATCAAGAAAACTTACTCAAAAACTTGATTACATCGGTTTATATAATCCTAACCAATCCTAGCTAGGCTCAAACTCCTTATTAGATACAAACACAAACTCATCTATATCTAAACATTATATTTGAGATAAACCTGGATTCTAATACACATTAATTAGTAATCCCTAAAATACCCTTAATTCACCAAACTGGTAAATCAAGGAATTAACCCAACCCAGTTACCGAACTTGTAACAGGTCGGGAATTAGTTAACGGGCCAACAATCACCCCCCTAATTCCTAACTCGAATTAGCGAGGTCTTCAACTCCAAGAAGCTTTCGCATCTCCACGAACTTAATCTTCCCGAGTGCTTTAGTTAAGATATCGACTCGTTGTTCTTTCCCGCTTATGTGTTGAACCACAATCTCTTCTCGATCAACACATTCTCGAATAAAATGATATCGGGATTTTATATGTTTGGTTCGACCATGAAACACGGGATTTTTCATGAGGGCTATAGCCGAAGTGTTATTGACCCTCAACACCACCTTGTGTAATGCCTTCCCGGTTATCTCGCTAACCAAATCTCTAAGCCACACAGCTTGGCACGCGGCTGCACTTGCCGCCATATATTCTGCCTCACATGATGATAACGCCACAGTACCTTGTTTTTGTGAACACCATTTGATCGGTGAAAGCCCGAGATAAAATACATGACCCGTTGTACTCCTCCCGTCATCCTAATCAATGTTATGACTACTATCCGAATACCCGTTTAGCACCCCCTTATCCCGACAATATTTGATTCCATAACCCGTTGTTGCTTTCACGTACCTTAGAATCTGTTTGTAACATCCCGAAATTTCAAGATAATATTAATTATATTACTTAATAATAGAGGGAAAGTTTACTCGGGTTATCAGGAAATAAATAAAAGAGTAGGAGTTGGTATGGGTCGGGCTAGTGTCGGGAAATGGACGTTGGTTATAGATTTGGATTAATTGAGATGGGTTAAATGAGAATAGGATTTCAGGGATATAAATACCCCCAAAATCCCAAAATATCTTCATTTTCCCCACTCTCCTAAACACACTCAAAACACACACATTCTAACCGATCAAGATTCGAAGCCGAGACCCGAGATTTTGTTGATAGATCTGAGTTGGTAAGGTGAGAACAAATCCAACAAAGCTAATATTACTGAAAATGGTTAGGATTGGATGGGTTAACCGGACCCGAAACCCAAACTGCCCAAATCGGACCCCTAAAACGTCGATTTTAGGCCGATTTGATGGTTGGGATTTGTAGGCGCCGATCATACGATTCCGTGGGTACCAAAATCGAGTTATTTGGCTAAGAAACGAAGGAGTTATGGGCAAACAGATCTGCAGCGCGATAACTTCGCCTGCAAGATTAAGTTCGCCTGATGAACTTCGCCTTCAAGCGTAACTTCGCCTTCAAGCGTAACTTCGCCTAAGGATAACTTCGCCTACGGCCAAGTTCGCCTAAGGATAACTTCGCCTGAAGCCAAGTTCGCCTAAGGATAACTTCGCCTGAAGCCAAGTTCGCCTAAGGTTTAACTTCGCCTGAAGCCAAGTTCGCCTAAGGTTTAACTTCGCCTGAAGCCAAGTTCGATTAGAAAATAAATTATTAAGCGATAAGTTAAAGTAAGCTAATACTAGGCCACCAGATTAGATCAGACGAGTATTGATACGTGTAACTTGTTCAGTCAGCCGAGCTCAGTTAAGGAAGGGATTTACAGCTACCAGAGGAAGAAGCAGAGTCCAGGTGAGTTTCTAGCCCCATTCCTTGTTATGTTTTCGGGGCTGTGTGCATACTCGATGTTTTGTTAATACATTTATCCTAAGTGATAAGTGTATGCCATATGTGATATATGTGATAGGTATGAATGATTGCTTGCCGGTACGCGAACGATCTTCGGATATTGCGCGTACTGTCAGGTTAAAAATAAAGGTACGAATATTATATATCGACGATGTATGAACATTACAAATGAATACTTGTCGGGGCGTGAACGATCTTCGGATATTGCACGTACCGACAAGGGGTATGGTTGTTAAATGAATGATGTAAAGAACGCCTAGAGTGTTCTTATGCTAATATGTAATTATTTGTATATGTGAAGTATGTGTATACAGGTACACGAATGGTATGTGAGTTCTACGTTCCACATGGTAAGTTAGGATGGCAAATCCCTCTAGCTTCTGTCGGACATAGACTCGGCAGGTGATGGCGTAGTTAAGGACTGCGAGCCTTATACGTGATGTAGATGATAGATGTAAATGTAGATAGGTGACAGCATAGGAAAGGGCTGTGAACCTTATACGTGCTGGTTTTGTAGCATAGGGGAGGACTGCGAACCTCGTACGTGCTATGAGTTAGGTTGCAACATAGGGAAGGTCTGCGAACCTTGTACGTGTTGTGGATGTGTGTCAGCATAGGAAAAGGCTGTGAACCTTATACGTGCTGGTTTTGTAGCATAGGGGAGGACTGCGAACCTCGTACGTGCTATGAGTTAGGTTGCAACATAGGGAAGGTCTGCGAACCTTGTACGTGTTGTGGATGTGTGTCAGCATAGGAAAGGGCTGTGAACCTTATACGTGCTGGTTTGGTAGCATAGGGGAGGACTGCGAACCTCGTACGTGCTATGAGTTAGGTTGCAACATAGGGAAGGACTGCGAACCTTGTACGTGTTGTGGATGTATTATGGTATAGGGAAGGACTGCGAACCTTGTACGTACCATAAACGGTGAACATAGGTAAGGGCTGCGAACCTTGTACGTGTTCACGACCTTGAGTACAGGTATAGACGGTGAACTATGAACGTACTCTCGGTAGACTGAGGATAGTGATTGTAGATATGTATGTATGTATGTATGGTAGCAAGTATGTATGTAGAACAGAAGGGTAACTAGTGATGTATGGATATGTATCTACGGATATGTACGTATGTGAATGTATTGTATGGCGTTCGATTAACTAGAACTCACTCAGCGTAGCTGACTTTTAGTATGCACGCAGGTGAGCTGATTACAGAGTTAGCATGAGGATGACACACGGCATGGATTGAACGGCTGGCATCTGAAGAAAGAAGTAAAGATGTTTTAAATATAAAGTTTTGTGTTATGGTATCAAAGAAAAGATTTAATGTTTTGTAACAAATGATTGATGTTTTATGAAAGTTTTATATTCCGCGTAAAGTTTTTAATTAACTCTGATATTTAGAACTGTGTTTATGAGTAAATCCAACACGAAAGTAGGGCTACCGGTAACGGGGCCTTACACTGTTTGATTGCATTAGCATGAGACACCTTAGGAGCTTGCATGTATCGGCTAACTACCCCGACCGAATATGCGAGATCAGGTCGGGTTTGGAGTAGGTACCGGAGACAACCAACCAGCTTTCGGTACTCCATTGGATCTACATCATCCTCGTCTTCGGCTTTCGATAACCTCAGGTTCGGGTCCATCGGAACATAGGCCTTATTACAGTTTTCCATCACGGCCTCTTTTAGGATTTTCCAAGCATAAGCTTCTTGTTTAACCCGAATTCCATCTTCGTCTTGGGAAACTTCGATCCCGAGATAATAGTTTAGCAAACCGAGATCACTCATCTCAAATTGGTTCTTCATCTCTTCTTTAAACCTTTTAATTTGAGCCATGTTCGATCCGGTTACAATTAGATCGTCCACATATACACCGATAATTATGATCTCGTTACCGGTATGTCTCATGTAAATGGCTTGTTCTTGAATGCATCTTTCATACCCGAGTTTCTTTAACGTTCCGTCAAGCTTGAGATTCCAAGCCCGAGGTGCTTGTCGGAGTCCGTACAAGGCTTTCGTGAGATGGTAAACTTTGTCTTCTTTTCCTTTCTTTACGTAACCCTCCGGTTGAGACACGAATACGACTTCATTCAAGTTCCCGTGTAAAAACGCTGATTTAACGTCGAGGTTATGAACTTGCCATTTTTCTTGCGCGGCCGCGAGTAGGACTCGTACAGTTTCGAGTCGAGCCACCGGTGCGAATACTTCATCATAATCAACTCCATATTGTTGTACGTAACCTTTAGCTACGAGCCTCGCTTTATATTTAATAATTTTCCCAACCGCGTCTCGTTTTAATTTATAAACCCACTTGAGCCCGATTGGTTTATGACCCTTAGGTAGGTCCGTTAAAGTCCACGTACCGTTTTTTCAATAGATTCCAACTCGACCTCCATTGCCTTAAACCAATATTTATTATCTTTTGCTTCTGAGTAATTCTTCGGTTCGTCCTCGGCGAGCAACATTAAAGCTTCTTCCAACTCTTCTTGTTCCCGGTTAACCCCATCATTTATTACGAAGTCCTTGAATCTTCGTGGTACCGTATGGGTCCGGTCTGATCGTCGGAGCGGCGGTACGGGCTGGTCAGCAGACTCGGTTTTAGTTAGTTGACCTGTAAGCGAGCCCGTGCCATTTTCTGCTGAATTCGTTGGCTGGATCGACACAGTTTGGGCCTGCTGCCCAGTTTGGGCCTGTTCACTTTGGGCCTGCTGCCCGGTAGTGACTGGATCATTCTCGGTCGAGAAATCAGCCCCAACTTCAATTATGAACTCGTTCGATATGGTCTCGGTTGATGATCTCATCTATACCCAACTCCTTTTCTCATCAAAAGTTACACTTCTTGAATCATGAATTTTCTTCTTAACCGGGTCGAACATCCGGTAAGCTTTCGATCCAGGTTCTGACCCAAATTAGACCATGGGTCGGCTCCTATCATCCAACTTTTTCAGGTTAACTTTAGGTTCGATTGCAAAACCCACACACCCGAAAACTTTTAGATGATTGATATTTGGCTTTCTCCCAAGCAATGCTTCATAAGGTGTTTTCGAATCAACGGCTTTTTTCGGAACCCGGTTAAGGATGTAAACACTGTGTATTTCCGCCTCTCCCCAATATTCTTGGGGAACCTTCATCAATTTTAATAAACACCGGACAGTCCCGATTACGGTTCGGTTTCGCCTTTCAACAACCCCGTTTTGTTGAGGCGAATACGGGGCAGTCAATTGTCTTTGTAGGGCTTGTTTTTCACACCAATCATTGAACTCGATCGATGTAAATTCACCCCCACGATCAGTTCGTAGCGTTCCTACCTTGAGGCCAATGTCAGTTTCGACCGCGTTCTTGAAACGTTTAAAGAACCCGAATGCTTGGTCCTTTGATTTTAATAAATAACACCACATGTATCGTGAATAATCATCCACAAGCAAGAAAATATAGCGATTTCCAGCTGGGGTGCTCGGTGTTATCGGCCCGCACAAATCCCCGTGAAGCAGTTCGAGCGGTTTTGAAGCCCGTAAAGAAGCTTGATCCGGGTATGGTTTCTAAGCCTGTTTTCCTACTAAGCAACAATCACATATGTTAGCAGTATGATAAATATTAGGGATTCCATGTACCATTCCTTTGGTGCTAAGAGACTTCATGGACTCGAAGTTAAGATGACCGAGTCGGGCATGCCACAACCATGCCGGGTCATCAAGCTTTGAAAGTACGCAAACCGGTGTTCCAACGGTCAATTGGATTTTGTAAAGCCGGTTTTTCGTCCTTTAAACTTTCATAATTAATTTTCCTCCACCGTCATGTAAGAGAAGGTAGTCGGACCTCATATAGATATCACATCCGTACTCTGTAGCTTGTCCGAGGCTAATAATATTACTCTGTAGGCTCGGTATGTAGTAGACGACGGCTAGGAGTCGGTGTTCACCGGTTTTGCTTGTGAACACGATCGACCCCTTTCCTCTTATTTCCACACATGAGTCGTCACCAAATCTTACTCGTCTCGAAACCCGCTCGTTTAGCTCTGAAAAATACGACTGATTTCCTGTCATATGGTTTGACGCTCCGTTGTCAAGATACCACGTGTCAGCCGTTTCAGATTCAAATTGACTTGGAATCACTTTCTTTTCATCCAAGAATACAGTGTCTTCGATTCGTGCCACGTATAGGTTCGGATCGAGTTCCTCGGTTGTCGCAAGATTAGCCTCCCGTTTGGCCCTCCTTCGTTCCGGACACGCGGATGCGAAGTGTCCGTATTCGTCACACCGAAAACATTTGACCTGTGATCTGTCCTTATTCGGTTTCGAGCTCGAACCCTCATCGGTTCGGTTTTGAGCTGGGTTATTTGAACCCCGGCCATGACCTAATTCTTTCCCTCGTCCTCGACCCCTTGACCCGCCTCTGCCGCGTCCCCTATTTGACTCGTAGGATCGGCTCTTGGCCCCGGTGTCATAATTATTGAACATTAATTTACTTTGATTCTCGGTTAGATCGTCTTCGTCTTTAATCCGTTCTTCGAACGCCTTTAAACGACCTACAATATCATCAAAAGTAATTGTTTTTAAATCAACAGTTTGTTCAATGGATGCTACCATGTGGATGAAGCGGCGTCTTGGTAGTCCGATGAGGAATTTCTTCACGAGTTTGGACTCTTCGATAACTTGACCGAGTGAGGCCGATTTTGCTGCAATACCGGATATTCTTGTTGCGAACTCATCGATTGAGCTTGAGTCTTTCATCTTTAACCCATCGAGCTTCGAGCTGAGTGTTTGAAGTCGCGCCTCCCTTACTCGGTCTGCCCCTTGATGTCGGATTTTCACCGCTTCCCACATCTCTTTGGCAGTAGTCATGTACCCTATTTGCATAACCAATTCTTCGGGGATCAATTGGAACAATAGTGCAATTGCCAGATTATTTTTCTTGGCATCGTTACCTGTCCCAGGCTCGATCATGTTCCAAACATCGTGAACGTTGAAAATTGCCCTCATCTTCATGGCCCATATCGTGTAATTAGTTTGATTCAACATTGGGTAGTGAAGCGTGGCTGTGTTGGTCTCCTTAACCGCAACCCCAGCTTGATTATTCGGTTCCCCCATCAATCCTTTTCTCCGTTGCCTTCTGTTGTACTTAAGAAGAGTAGATGGTTCAAGGTCCAGACCTTGGATCTTTAATCAAAACAATTACTGTTTGATTGTTTTGACTTCAGCCGTGACCACACGTGCGCTATCAATTCACGATTGTGAACCCTAATCGCACAAATTAGATGCGACTTGCTTGTTCGGCCCTAATCGTTCAAATTGATTCTGTAATTCTAGATCAATTGTTTGGTCCGTAGCCTATCTCGATTGCCTCTCTGAAAACTGATCAACCTTGATCAATTCTCAATTGCAATTGAAAGCCACAGGTTCGCTATCACACGTAGTTCGTTCTTGATCTGAGCTCTGATACCAATTCACGGGTATGAATCACTAACTCAAAGAACAAACAAGTTGGATAACTCCCAAATTATATTAATCAAGAAAACTTACTCAAAAACTTGATTACATCAGTTTATATAATCCTAACCAATCCTAGCTAGGCTAGAACTCCTTATTAGATACAAACACAAACTCATCTATATCTAAACATTATATTTGAGAAAAACCTAGATTCTAATACACATTAATTAGGAATCCCTAAAATACCCTTAATTCACCAAACTGGTAAATCAAGGAATTAACCCAACCCGGTTACCGAACTTGTAACAGGTCGGGAATTAGTTAACGGGCCAACACAACCAAACATATTTTTTTTCATTCCATCATAATGGACCATTCCATTCCGCCTCTCATTCATTCAAACCAAACGGTAGCTAGGTTTTAAGACAAAAAGCCTCTTTAATTTTGAGAAGCCTTTCAAATTTTTGGGCCAGTCGCATCTCTCTCTTTCTCTTACACCCACAAATTATGTGTGTGTGGTGAGATTATACTAAGAAAATGATTATGATTAAGAATGACAAGAAAGAATCTTGATCATTGAATGGGGTGTTTCAATGGTCAAGGTAGAAAGTTGGACTAATTGATAAGCGAGTTATACTTTAATTATAATCTTGTGAGTTTAAAAGAGGCAGTATCGTCTACTGCCTAATATTTAACATGCATAAATTTAGGAATCTTCAAACCAGAATAAACCCAAAAATGAATCATTTCCATGAAGCGAACTGCGTGTTAGCAACAAGTCAAAGCTCTGATAGCACTTGTTACGAACAAAGCGGTGCATGGAAGCAAATCAGCACAACAAACACACAAAACGAATATCACACAGAAATGAAAATATAAACAATATGTAGTTCGGTCTTAGTTGACATCCACGGGATGCACCTAGTGCTTTTCTTATTAGCACATATATAACCAAATTTACAGTTACATGATGGGATATATATATAATAAACAAAATTAGGTCAAACATAATTATGAACCAAAACCGAGCCACCTAATTAACCTAATACAAAATTAGGTTAAACATAATAAATTATATAGTTTGAGTAGTGATCAATATTGCTACTAATGTTGGTTTTTGTAGATGCAACTAAACGCGTACTTCTTGATTGGAAAACACGTTACAATATCATCAAAGGCATTGCAAAGGGGCTACTATATCTTCATGTAGATTCTCGTTCGAAGATTATTCATCGTGATATGAAGGCTGCTAATGTATTGTTAGATGAAAATCTGGAACCCAAAATTACTGATTTTGGCACTGCAAAATTGTTTCAAACCTCAGAAACTCATAGAGACACAAAGCAACCTATTGGAACTCCGTAAGTCGACTTCCTTTTTGTGAGTTGTTTTACTCAAGAACAACTACACCTTTATTATGAATACGTCTCTAATATGGACAGGTTGTTGCTACATTCCCAGTCATTCCCTAATTCAAATGTAATCCGCATGATTATAGTTCTAATGTGTTTTTTCTTTAAATCATATGTTAAACAAGCTAATGATTTTCCGTTACATCATGAGTATATGACAACCAGTTTTAGAAACCAGTAATGTCACTAATGTAGACGGAAGGCGTGGGATCATTGTTAAACGTAAAACAATATTTGCTTGGCGTTCAAGGGTGGTACGGTTCGATCTCGTAGGGGCGGTAGGAGGAGATCAAGATTCAAATAAAAAGATAATAATTAAAAGATTTGGTTTATCTTTTAATAGTGTTTGAGTTTATCTTTAAGTGTTTTCATTTAGTTTATTTGAATTTAAAGTCCTAGTTAAGTTTGGTTATGATTGCTATGTATGGGTCTATATAAACCCATTAGTTTGTTTCTGTTTATTGTGTATCTAGTTTTCTTTTTCGTAAGTCGATTAATAAGAAAAGCTCTTCGAGCAAACCGTGAGTCGGTGCGCGTGTGTTGCGTTGTTTTAGATACCCACTTCCAAGTTCAACAATCACAACTGGCAAGCTTTCAGAGCTTGTTTCTATTTTTGTCCTGAGCGCACCTAGTAGACTAAATTAATAATATTCGTACACGTATATTTGTGTGCCACAAAGTGCTAAATTATTTCTCATGTACACTTGTAGGGGTTATATGGCACCTGAATATTACCTACATGGCCATATTACAGTAAAGTTGGATGTCTTTAGCTTTGGAATGTTGATACTAGAGATAGTAACAGGTCAAAGAATCCAAAAATTTCAAACAAGAGAATGCCAAGGATATCTTCCTGATTATGTAAGTGTCCATAAATTATTACCAGGTCTGAAACAATATATTTGCATCAACAGGGTCTGAGGAAGTATATTCAATTGCAAAAGTTGCCTATTCTTTTATAGCAGCATTTGAATCCTAAAAACAAAATTCTTAATATCTAATTTTAGGCATGGAAAAGCTTGAAAAATGACCAAACATCAAACTTAATAGATCCCAACATGAAGACCGAAACCGGTTCATTGCATGAAATCATTAGAAGTGTCCACATTGGCTTACTGTGTGTGCAAGAAAGGGCTACAGATCGGCCAACCATGGATTTAGTTGTTCAGATGCTTAATAGCTTCTCTACGACGCTTCCCTTTCCAGCCGAGCCTACAGCTTTCACGCAAGATGACGTTGATCTCAAAACGTCACACCTACAAGAGAACGATTCTTCTACAGGGATGTGGCACAGTTCTTCCATGGGGAACAGTAATTCGATCATGGAAAACTAAAATATCAAAATATCACCACTTCAGTGTCATGTATTTCAAATTCCCTTGTTAACCACTCTATTGTCATTTCTTTCGTATTTAAATTGTAATTCCATTTGAAATTAAATCAAGAAAAGAAATGTTGCAAAGTTGGTTTGTTTGGTCTCTCTGTAATATGAGAATAACTCTCGGAGTCTAACCCGCTCAAAGGGTCTCTCACACATAAAATAAATTTCATATTTTCCGTTTCTATACCTAACTAACAGCAATTGAACAACTTGTGATGTTTTACAAGTTCACCCCTTTTAAATTACATAAATACTAAATAACACTCTGAACATACTTTGACTTGTCATATCTAACCCTATACTTTAAATGTGAGGGATTAATGTCTAACACTAGCATCTTGTCAGGAAAACTATGTTAATTTCATACAAATTACCATAATGTTTTTAATCTTGAGGTACCCTATCATCCTCTGTAAACAATCATACACAAAATGAAAGAGTAAACAAGAACATGACACAAAACGTCCCGTTAGAGGCTCCTACATCCCCTATACATGAACTCAGAGGAATTTACCTTTTATTTTTTTCTGTTTTACTATTTCCAATAAAAACCTGTGACTTTATTTATGGCCCAAGTCATTTCAGCAACTATTTGTGACCATCTTTGCAACTCTTGAACTTTTATCTTGTTTCATTATCTTATTTCAGCAAACAAAACAATTCTGGTACCCATAATTGCGACTAAATTAATTTTTGTTTCTATTATTTTTATCTTGTTAAAAGTAGCTAAAGACAAAAAAATAAAATCGGGTGTCCAAACAAGTGAGAGACAACGTTTGGCTTAGTGTTTTAATAAAGATGAATCAGAGCAAAGTTTTAGTTTGAGATTAGCCATAACCACTTTGGAGTTTGGAGGGATGGTTAAAGGGTTTTCCCGTAAGTGTTTTCTTTTGAAGGGCCTTGGGTTTGATCCCCACAAGTGCAAAAGTCTGTAAATATGGTGAGAACCAACGTAAGAGAATTCAAACTCGGGTAAAAAGAGTCTACCGAACTAGCGGTAAGCAGGTGAGCCACTGTTCTCATGTTCTTCAAAAAAAATTGGTTTGGTATAAAGATAAGATTTGAAACTCTAAACTCAAATTATAAACATTAGATTTTCTAGTACAAATTTTCTAAAGAAAAATTAATAAAGCTCTACATGAAAAACTAAATCAAAGGCTCTAATTATAATAAGGTCAAGGTGTTTCTAAGAAAAGGATAAAAATGATTTCTGATGCAGCGGTATAAACAAAACGAAGATAGAATCACGTTGATTCAGTGAATACCCGTGATGAACTTCAGAACTCCCAAATCCCACCCAAAGGTCTAGGGAAAATGAAGAGAAAAACGAAATTTATTAATATTCAAGTCTAACTTTTGGAATTACATCACAAGCATATAAAAAGACTTCCAAATACGAAATGGGCCTAAATTGGGCCATGGGCCAAACACAAACCCAAAAACAAAAAGACAAAAAGTACTGAAAAAATATAAAAAGGCCCAAAACTTCATTTAGGAGGCGTTTTTGGGCTTCGGACAGGGGCCAAACCGCCGTAGGCTATTTGCCACAATGGGCTCCTCGTCTCAAGTTTCGATTTGACTGGTAATAGGCCTGAAAACGGAGCTTCGTGAGCCAAGTTATGCCCGTTTTCGTGGGCCACATTTGGAGACACGATCATGGGCCTCCAAATATAACATGGCCTGTTCGTCAATACTTGGGCCTTCATCAATTTCCCTATACGTGTTATAAGGAAACAAACTAATGTAAAATTTTAAAATTGAACGCAACATGGTTATAAATATAACGGTTCAAACAATAAGAAAGCAAAAACCAATAAGTAAAACTGAATTCTATGATATATATGTAAAGGAACTATTTATCCATGCTAATTTTCGATACATAAGCGATAAGTAGTTTTTCTTATAAATTCGATTTTGAAATATAAATTTGCATAAAGACTTACAATACACATTTCGTATTGTTCAAGTAAATTGGGAAAAAGTGCTCATACACATGCAAGTTTTTAATTTTAGACAAAAAAAACGTGAGCGTACAACAAAAGGAATAATTATGCTTTGTGCGGGTTATCACAACTTATGATACCAGTATACACCGTTGCGCTTGCTATCTTAATCAGGCTCGATGTACATGCATTCCTTAGCCTCTCTCCACATAGCTTTGAAGATTGGAGTCCTATCGATCTTATAGTAATCACCCAAAACTGGTTTGATCGCGTCCCTAGCTTCTTTTGCATGATAATGTGGAATATATGAGATGAGATGATGCAATACATGAGTGTGTGTAACGTCATGGAATACCCTATTTAGAAATCCAAAATCTCTATCGATTGTCGATAATGCTCCTTTGATCCAGTTCCACTCGGTGGAGTCATAATGCGGCAAGGAGAGATGGGTGTGGTGCAAATAAGTGATCAAAACGAAGAAAGCATGTACACCTAACACAGGAACGAGATACATGCATGTCACCCAAGTGAATCCTTTCACCGCTACAAGCAGGCGAACAACATAAAGAACTGCAAGAATACCAAGATCCGAGAGCAGAACCTGAATTCTTTCACGCTCGGTGAAAATGGGACTTAATGGATCAAAGTGGTTGGCAAATCTTTGGTATTTCTTCCCAGAAACATTAGTCAAGAGATACAAAGGAAACCCGAGGGTCAACCTAAATACCAAAGTGAAGACTCGGCCAGGTGGGTTGTTAAGAACTTTCGAATAAATCATGACTTTGGATTTACGTTTGGGGATGTAAACTTCATCATTATCAAGTGAGTTTGTGTTGGCATGGTGACTTCGATGGCTGTACTTCCAAGAGAAGGGGTAAAGAGAGCCGAATGGAGGATGAATCCAACGGTGTCATCGACCCACTGGTATTCACTAAATGCGTGGTGACCACATTCGTGACCAATCACCCACAAGCCAGTCAGGATGCTAGCTTGGCAAAACCAGTAAACGGGCCATGCTAAGTAAGCTAAAGGAGTAGAGAGAAGGGGAATGTAGGTGTTTGCAAGGAAGTAAAAGACGTAGGTAACAATAAGATCGTGAACAACATAGTATGATGAACGGATGAGCGAAGCAATGGACTGGGATTACTTTTTTCAGATCACTCAACGAGAATGGCGGGTCAACCGGGACACGTTTGAGGATATCATTCACCTGATCAGATGAATTGGACATCCGGCCACCTGCTCCCATATTTTTGAAATTTGATAGTGAATACAAGAACAGAAGCTCGATCAATGAAGAAAAAGAAGGGCCTTGAAAGAGAATATGTGTTACTTTGTGTTCTTGTTCTCTGTTGTTCTACATGCATGCTTAGTATTTATGGTCACAAGTGGTCAAAGCTGACGGCTCAAATTAATAAAGATTTTAGTCCTGCAAATACTCTCAATTTTGGAGGCTAGGAAATTTCTTCGTCTTTTCCCTAGCATATCTAGTTAGTTATATGAATAAAATAATTATATATACTTATATCAAACAAGTTCTTTTATTCTTCAATGCAACAACTTGGATTCTGTCTTTTTGTACATATCACTTGGTGGAGTCAATTGAATAGCCAAATTGTCATTGTTAATAATACTTATATTAATAAAATAATAAAGAAAAATAATCTCATCAGTGGCGAAGCATGGACTAAGACACTGAGGGGGACTCAAAATGTATACAAAATTTCACAAAAGAGGGGTGACCGGGATCAAATTATTGGCCGAAAACGGCTAAATTTACACTACGTATAAAAAAATTCGGACAAAAACGGGTAAATTTACACTACTACGCAAAAAAATGGGGGCCAGGCCATCCCGACCCTAACTAACCTTCGCCCCATAATCCGATATTGTTGTAATAACAAAACCACAAACAATGAACCACTAATTTGAGTACAATCAAGCAATAAAATAATGATAAATGATAATTGCAAGCAGTCGGAAAATTCCACCACCACACTACACCGGGGGGGGGGGGGGGGGATCGGGATTTTGTGTAATATACTCTAAATTTTTTAGGGGATTGGTTCGCCCCCTAATGTTGTACAACTTTCACCATCACCTAATAGAGCATCTAATTTCACTACATTTTGTCTCTTATAGGTGATCTGCGGCATATTTACAACAGGAAAGGCAATTGCAAAGACCTTCGTCGCTAATTTTAGTTTGCAACTGCATTTGTGACCGGTGTTAATCTACAACCGTTTGCTACAAAATATAGTGTCGCGGAATATGCATTGGTCAAAAAGGGTTGTGTTTAAAGTAGGTACGGATTAATGGTTTCAAAATAGGTACGGCTGTGATCAAAGTTGGTTCGGGTCAAATTATATGAAAACGTTAAATATAGTATATCGTGAAAATATTATGCAGCCAAAGATAAACGAGTTGTGGAGAAAATTTTATACGAAGCTTGACCATGTGATTCGAGTATATAGAAATTGTTAAGAGAGGATTCAATGATCTCTCAACATTCTCTTTGGAAAACCTACTTAGAAATTTACGAATTACAAATGAAGCAATTTGATGACTCTCAATATAAACAAGCATTTCAGTTATAGTCAATGGGTCAGGAATATTACTACTAAAACAACAAGTACAATGTTACCATTGTCATCAAAGAAAGGACTTCTTTCATCCATAAAGAAGATGAGGAAGAGTGGAAGACTCGACAATTATGGTGTTTAACATGTACGTAAGAAGTCATTGTAGTCTAAAAATGGTATATATCGTGATAATGTGATATATAGTTGTTGAACTAATCACGTAATACTTTGACCACTTGTAGTGGGGCGCCTTCCCCGCCCATAACGTGTGTTGGAGGTTTTGGAGGTGGGGGGAGCTTCCCCACAACGGTTGTGTTGAAGGTTTGTGATTGTATACGTCAGATTCAAAGGAAAAATACAACTATTTTGAGAATTTGTTGAAAGCCGTAGTTATTTCTGAACAGTTCAAAATTGGCTGTTTCGAGAAATTTCTCGTTATAGTATTAAAAGCAGGATAAGACTACACGTAATTAATCAATCCCAGGCAACTTGCTCTTTTCTTTTGACTCCAAAAATGTGTTCATAAATATAGTCATTTTACGCTACTATAAATTTACCGTCATACCAAATTTAAGAACCATCAAAATAACATTTAATTAACTAGACATGGCAAAGAGTGGCACCCCCTTGACCTTCACTGTCAGGAGACTTGCACCGGAGCTCATCATTCCCGCAACACCCACACCTCGAGAACTAAAGCCTCTCTCCGACATTGACGATCAAGAAATTATTCGGAGGCAGACGCCGTTCATAATGGTTTATCGTAGGCATCCGAATAAGAGAAATGACAACCCGGCGAGTGTGATAAGGGAAGCTCTTGCTAAACTTCTTGTGTTCTACTATCCGTTTGCTGGCCGGCTAAAGGAAGGACCAGCGGGGAAGCTGATGGTGGACTGCTCGGGCGAGGGTGTGTTGTTTATTGAGGCTGGGGCAGATGTTACACTGAATCAAATGTTCCCGTGTATGGATGACCTCCTTTATGACGTTCCTGGCTCTAGTGGCATCATAAATGTACCATTGCTATTGATCCAGGCAATTAACTGATCATTACATAGTCAAAAAAATGAACATTATTTTATGAATGACAAATATACACACGAGCAGACGAGCTTAATTAGAATATATGTTCATGATCAAAAATATAGTGAAATTACCTTTCGTATTCTTTCCCCGGACCCCGCTACTAAGAAAGACGTTCACTTCTTAAAATATCCTATCTACGTAGGTTTAAAAGGGGAAGGGGTCAGATTTATCCTGACGGGAGCAAAAGTAATATATATATATATACTTTCTAATTGTTTAAGAAAATAAATCTTTTATGAAAAACATTGCATTTGCAAAAAAAACAGCTACTTTCATTTGTTATATTTGATTTTGTATAAAGATTGTCACAACTACTTAAACTGGCACATGTTCACCAATTTTGATTAATAGGTGACACGAATGTTATGCGGGGGTTTCATCTTTGCCATACGACTCAACCACGTCATGAGTGACGCAACAGGACTCATACAATTCCTGTCAGGGTTAGGTGAAATAGCACGAGGCGCGGCATCACCCTCAACACTGCCCGTGTGGCAAAGAGAGTTGCTTCATTTAAATGACGGATCGCCCACGACCTTTACTCATCGCAAAAATGGTCAAGTGGTAGATAACAAGGGTACAATCATCTCACTAGATGACATGGTACAAGAGTCATTATTCTTTACTCCCACGGATATTTAGCTTTTCGTAGGCTTGTTCCAATACACCTACGAAGTTGTTCCACCTTTGAGTTGCTAACAGCTTGCCTCTGGCGTTGTCGTACCATCGCTCTCCAACTAAATCCACAAGAGGAAATGCCGGTCATATGGCCTATAAATGCACGTAAGATGATCAACCCTCCCCTCCCGGTTGGATACTATGGAAATGTTTTGGCCTACGCTCCTGCCATTTCCACGGCTCAAGATCTATGTAACAAACCATTAAGTCACGTGTTGGAGCTCGTGATGAAAGCCAAATCTGATGTCAGTAATATTAGATCTGTTTCCGACTTAATCTCATTCAAACGACCTCCCCACATCACAACTATTCGAGATTTTGGTGTCTCAGATCTTAGACGTGTGGGATTTGATGTAGTGGACTTTGGATGGGGTAAGCCGGCATATGGAGGGGCTCCTAATGGCGGAATAAGCTTTATCCGAGGTCTCACTTGCTTATATGTTCTTGATACAAACAGTAAAGGAGAGTCTGGAATCATGATACTCATAGCTTTGCCGAGTGGATCTATGGACAGATTTGTCAAAGAGATTAATAGCATGTTAGAGCAAGGAAAGAACGAGTTGCTTCTCATTCTTTCAAAACTATAATTTCTATGTTGGTCATGACAATGCAAAATGCTTTAAGGCTTGCTCGTTTAGTAGGACTTTTAAAATAAGTTTATAACTTTATATGTGTAACAATTGAGTTTCTTATGCAATTATGATAGAAGTAGCCAATTTTTAGTTTCAGTTGTTTCTTCTGCAGTTCCCTAATTAGCTCACGAAACCTTAATCTTTACATATGCTCACAAAACCTATTACGAGATGTGCACAACATACAAATTATGAAATGTACACATGTAGTATTTAGAGAGCATCAATTCAAACAACCCACCAATGATCTGATAGCTCTCCCCGTAAATCACGCGCAAATAACAATCTATCTTATATGTAATAGAAGAAAGTTGTCATTATTCGGGTTGAATTGACATTCCAGACGTTTATCATGAGCGTCTCTCATTCTCTACTCAATTGTTAACTAAAGAAGTGAGCAGGAGTATCAAGAGAAAACCAAATCGGAAAATTATGAATTGTGTTGTTCAACCCTAAGCCGAAACAATAAAACAAATTCAATAATAATAATAATAATCATGATTACAAGAATAAACACTCTTCTTGACAACTTTAATTCTTTTAATACATCACTTTTTCAAGAAACATCCCTAATCTCCTCTAATACATCATTCAATGTGAAATGTACACTCCATTCCAAGTAGTATCTCCACTTGATTAACAATCCTAAAAGAACAACAGTTAAAAAAACAAACCTACACAAACTAACCTAAGACCTTCAAGATTGCCCATAATTCGTCCCGAAGAAACAACATAATCAATGAGTAATTCACTATTGCTTTCACCAGCTGAAAAAACCGCGTCTTTTTTCATTCTTTACCAAATATCCATCTGTAGAATCTGACCCACTGGCATCATCATCTGACTCATTATCAGGAAGAAGTTTGATTCTATTGGCGTTCTTGATCATCCAATCCGTGAATTCAGGCGAAGCTGCCAACTCGGCAACTGATTCTCGGGTCGATTCCTCGGTGAATTCCTCCCAGTCTTTCTTTGAAAACTTCTTTCTGTTTGGGGTCTTGTGAAACGTTGAGTAAAAGTCGTGTTGACTTCCTGCTGACCCGCTATCCCCATATGTGTTCCCCATCCCTACACCAATCAAAAACGCAAATTATTCACTTTAACAATGTGATGATAACTTTAGCCAAATTTAAAAATAAAAAATTCAACTGTCTTGGGTCAACTCAACTGACCCAGCCCGTACAAAAACCACTATTTTGACCCATGACCCAACCCGGCCCATTTTGTCACCGGGGTTGCATAATGACTATACAAGTAGTTTTAATTTAACAAGTTGTATGGAAATAAAAAGTTGCAAATCTTTAAAAGAAATGTACCTTTGACAGGTGAGTCAGACGAGGGG
This sequence comes from Bidens hawaiensis, assembly GCF_021521415.1. Taxonomy (NCBI): domain Eukaryota; kingdom Viridiplantae; phylum Streptophyta; class Magnoliopsida; order Asterales; family Asteraceae; genus Bidens; species Bidens hawaiensis. Next base: position 570,962 of record NW_027491178.1, on the reverse strand, counting down.
AATGAATTTCTTGGACCATTCCACGGGCTTCCCATTTTTTTGGGGCGGCTAAGGAATTCAGCCCGTCCAGCCTTTGGTGTTCTTTGACCATTGAATTGCCACTTGTTTGACTTCTTAGAATACGGTCGAGCCCTACATGAAATCATACAACATTATTGGTATTATAATAAAATCTTGTAATCGAGAATAATGAAATAATCAACTAGCAACAAACATTTCAATGATCATTAGTATCTACAAAACAATTTAATCCCGTAACTGGTCAAAATCGGTTCAGTCAAACGAAAAGCTTTTAGTGCAGAACGGCCCTCAAAAAATTCTTTGCTTTTTTACTCATTCAGTTATCAGTAAATGTTATGTTGAATATGATTACAAAACAATATAGAACTTACCGATAATCACGCCACTTGATGGAAGTAATCATGTAATATAAGACTAAACTTGAACCAACTGCTGCCATTGCTAAAGGAGTGTCGTTCGAGCTCTGAAAAATAACATGAAAAGTTGAAAATATTATAGTTTTAAGACGTATGCATATCGAAATTCAAAAAGGAATCAGAAAAAATGTGACAAATTAAATAATTATTGCCCATAACTTACCAGAAAAATGCATGTAAATGCAATAACGCGCATGGACCATTTAATAAATTGGGCTACACCAACATCGACATCGCCATCTTCTGTAATTACATATTTTCGCACCAGCCAATATCCAAGTCCCGCTCCTAGTAGAATTATTGTTAGCAGCACAAATACTGAAACCTGCAAAATTAGATGGCACAGTTAGGCCCCAAATGTTCAGTGAACCGTTCAGCGGGAAGTTAATTTATTACATAAATGAACGGGCATGAACAACATTTTCTGTCATTTAGTTAAACGAGCAAACATGAACGCTCGTTTACTCAAATTAGATTAAGTTTGTTCATTTACGTTTGTTTATGTCCGTTAGTTTACGGTTGTTTTATGTTCGTTCAATTAACTATTCATCTTAATTTGTAGGGTCCTTACACCTTATTCTGGTTTTCTGAAAATAAAATATCACGCATTAGAATTTAGCCTCATTTTACTATATATTTAGACAAAACGTTCACGTTTACTTTGAATTATTGTCCGTTTAATCCGCTTATGTTCGTTCATCTATTTTCAGTTATGTTTGTTCGATTTTGTTTGTTTGCATTCGTGAGCCGTTCACTGATACTTCAAAAACGAACATGAACGAACACACTCACTTTCTTAATGAATGGACACGGACAAGAAAGCTCCGTTCGTTTACTGCTCGTGTTAGATCGTTTGTTTGGTTAAAGTTAAACAAACAAACATGAACATGCCCCTATTCATGTTCGTTTGGTTGGTTCACATGCCTACCATCACCAAAACGTAGACCTTCCAGTATATTAAGTGTTTATTTCTTATCTGGTAATATAACGATGCTGTGATTTTTTTAATAGATAACTCAATACAAATTTGATAAGGCCGTTTTGTTTCCAAGTAAGATATTAATATTAAAAGGGAGGGATAGAATAGAGTTGGCAAAATAGGTGGGTCGGGCAAGTTTGTTAACGAATCAAGATGGTAATTTTTTGTACGGGTCAAAATGGGTTGGGTTGACCCAAAACACTTGATGTCCAAAATTTGAGCATTATGTCAAGAAAGTACTTACCGGGTTCTGCATTTCTTGACTGAATCCAAAATTTGAGAGGATTGAGTTGACAAACACTGCAACATAATGAACCAGAAAAGATCCTGCACCAACCTGATAAATACAAAAAATTAAAGTTAAAACAAACAAAAATGTAACAGAAATTATGCTATTAATAATTAATGATATTACATATTCAAAATATTTTATATCATTACAAAAAAAGCATGTTCTAACACTTACCAGTGATGTATACACACTGAAATAAAAGGCACTTTTCCTGCCAGTAGGTAATAACTTCATCCCCTGTTCAATAGCAAATACAGTTAGAGATACAATATTTAAATAGCTCAACAACAGGAAAGATGAGCACATACCTGATAAAGCAGTATGAGGATAACAGCTAACACTCCAATAGCCATAGAACTGGTATAGTAAAACGGGACCCACTCGCTAACAGCGGGTGCCAAGAATAATAAAGCAATTCCCACCAAAAGCAAGACATACCGCCATCCCTGTGACACTGCACGTCAAAAATTCATAAAAACGTGTCAAAAATCACATAAAATACAGAAAGTACATAAAAACAACAAAAATACGATTTCTAGAAACAATGCTCGATTCTTTCACAATAAAGCAACAATTTTCTTGTGAATTTGCGCAAAAATAAATACAAATGTCAACAAAAAATGGGCAAACGTCTAACCTTCATCAAGAGTGACGGTTACAGAACCTGGCAGCCCGCCAACAAACTTGACATCGACAAATCTTTGCTCATAAGGTGACATAGTGGAACTCCATAGCCCTTTATGAACAGATCCCCAATCATCCTTTTCACACTGGCATAACCTCAGTGAGGCGTTCCTGCAAACGGGTCGAATATGGGTTACAGTGTGAAAAATAAAGATACCCAACAACTACTAAAGTTCAAAGGTGGCACTTTCAACCATGTACTGCTAAACAGGTCAAGAAACAAAAATTAACAAAAGGAGATAACGTCGTACGGGTGTGCATAAAACCGAAAGAATTGAACCCAAACAAATACCGATGGTTTGGTTTTATCTTCTGGTAGAAACCAAACTTTTTGTTAGCTTTTCCTTTTGCGTGTAATAAAAACTGAAAATCCAAACTGAACCAAGTTTATGGAATTTCGTTTTCATTTTGATTTTATATAAAATTATAAGAATTTTATATATATATTGTTACCCAAGTCACTTGGGCCAAGTGTTGACAATCAATAAATTATTAATTAACAAAAAAATTAAGTCCCAAAGTTTTAGACCAACATTCATTACTTTTTGCCAAAAAACAATCCGGCCCAAAGATTTCAAGCCCAAATTATACAAATCGAAGCCGAACGATTTTGAAAACTCAAATCCAAATTTTCGGTTTCTGGTTCGGTTTGAGCCAAAAATCGACCCCAAACCTGAACATGCACATCCCTGGATAACAAGTTCAATCTGGTTGAAAGTTGCCCGTAGTGCATTTTTCAAAGCATACGCCCTCTTAAATCGCCTATTACAAAATGTATCTTATTATTGTAATAATATAGTCTTTGTAATCATAATTAACATATTAAAATTTAGATTTAAAAAAACATGGGCAAAGAAAGCGTGTCCAGGTTAACCCCGACTGATCCATCAATTTTGACCTGTTACACAACCCGCCCAACCTGCCCATGTTGCCACCTAACTACCTACAAAATCATAAATACGGAACCTAAAAGCATCTTAACTTACTGGTGAAAACAAACTTGAATCTTGTTATGCCATTTATCAGGGATCACCACTGACGGGACCAGCAAAACCTTATATGCCTTGGCATAACTCTGAATTTTCATTCTTGAAACGCCATGTATGGGAACACGTGCACAAGATTGAACATCTTTAGATCCTTGAGAAGAGCCGTGTATTGGAGTGGGGGTGACATCTATAGTTGGATGCCCCAAATCAATGCCTGTGTTAAATCACATAATAAGAATAATCAGTATTTGAAATACACTTCAAAGTTCAAATCTAGGTGCCAAGCTGTAAAATTACCCAATACGGTACCAAATTCTAATTTCAAGTTATAGGAAGCTAAGTGGCAGATGTAATCAAGTAACTAACCAAATCAGAACCCATATATATATATGGTTAGATCAATACAGCCCTAAAGTTGGCATCTTTATATGAAAGTAGTACTTAAATCAAAGTTTACCCATACTACAAATCACAAGCAACTCAAGGCATAATAACATAATCCATACATGTTTACATCTACAAACACTATATTTAACATTTTAGTAAAGTACTTGACTGTGTGAGGTTGATAGAAACCAGAAAACTAAAGTACTGAAATTAATATAAGTAGCCACATTCGATATAGGCTTGATCTCCAAACAAATGTAACAAACCATAATTTTGATTAATAAACATTCGACATCTGAATATACAATAAACGATCGACTAATACCACTTCTAGTTCTAGTTGACAGTTATTGGCTTAACTTCCACTACACGTTCTCCTACTAATTCTTGCAAATTGTTCCGTTTTGAAAGGGCGGATCAAAGTTTTAACATAGAAAGAGTAAACTGTTCTATCAATTTTTCAAACCACCAAGAAACCCTAAACCCTAGGGCCCTTAATAATCAAATTGACTACTTTCATCAAACTTTAATCAATCAACCACTAAAATTAACACGTACCTGCATATTCGCTAAAGTACAGAATAACCTAAAACTAAATCAAAATGAAATTTCATCATCAAATTACTAACTTACCGAAACAAAATTACAAAATAGCAACAATAAACAGCACCTACACCTATTTTCACAACTAAAACCCTAATTCAACACCGTTACAAGTAAAATCACTTACAAAATCGTACTTCAACCAGTCACATGCCACAAGTACAACGTTTTATGCAAAATTGATCATCTAAACCTAAATTAAACAGCATACGAGTTCTCAAATTAAAAAGATGCCTAAATAATAATAATTTAAGCAAGGATATGAAGTGTGTACCTTGAAGTGAAGTATGTTCGTGATCGGAGCAAAACGAGACAGCAAAGAGTCCGTGGAAAAATAATAATAATAATAATATGAGAAGCGTAGAAGAAGTGAATCTAGTCGCCATAATAATAATCGTAGTCTTTCCCCTGCTGCGATAATAAGGGGAGCCAAATGGTTCTTTGAATTCGCCCAAATTTATTATTATTATGCATCGGCTGTGTGTTAAGTCGGTGGTATGTGTTACTTTTTCTTCATTTACAAAAGCAAAGCAAAGCAAAGCAAAGGGGTATTTGCACTTATGACTCGGTTATTACGGAGAATGTGTGGATACCATTTTGCTTGCTGTTTTAAAGTGTCACGTTATCACTCCCCCTCTTTTTAAATAAAAAAACAATATTTAATGACTAAAATTAATTTTATATGACCAAAATTTATCTAAATATAACAAATTAATAAAAAATGTTACTTTTATTAAAATTAATCAAATCTAAATTTGGGCTTCAGAACCTAAATTAGGGTTAAAAAACACAAGCTTTTAAAATACCCTGAGAGGCCCAAATTCTGAAATTGGGTTTAAAAAATCAAAACCCTAAAACAATATACAATCTTTCTTATCATCTTCCTCTCATCTCTGCACATCCTTTTTCTTTTTTTTTTTATTATCATTCTTCTCACTTAAAATAATACAATGAAAAGAATATTGAAAAAGTGAGATAATTATTAGAAAGATGAACGTTGAGTGGTGATTTTTCCACCAAAAACTCGCCTCTGGGCGGCACCGACAACACCGGGGCGATGTATACCGCCGGCACCACCCGCCACCTCAGCATTTCAGCGGCAAAACGGTTTCCGCACCGTATAGTCTTAGGTTTGAAATTGGTACACCTGATTTCTTGATGTTCATCATTTAAGTTCTCATTTAACATGACAAGTTATAACTAAAAGAATAAAACTTCTTGTCTTTGTAACTTGTTGAGAACGCTAGTGTATAATTGTATTCATAATTTAAGTAAATCAAAATATAACCTATTACTGGTTAAATAATGGTCATGCTAAACGTACATGCCTCCCTTGCTATCCATACACCCTCTGAACTTTCATTGCTCTTTAACATTTATAATTGACATGTTAGTCCTTATTATTTTATTTTATAATTATCTTAAAATATCAAATAAAAAACTATTAAGTTTTTATTTTTGTTTTACAGTTTTTATATATATTTTTGTTATTGATTTTATTATTGAATTTCTTTAAGATCTTATTAAAAGATTGTTTTTATTTTTTTACATATATTAAAAAGTTTTGTATGTTTTATCTAGCTAGTTTTTTAATTTATTTTTTATAAAATGTATTCAAAACAATTTGATTTTTTTTGTTAAGTTTGGATACATGAGATTAATGTTACCCGAGAAAGAGTCAATTTTTATTTATTTTTTATAAAATGTATTCAAAACAAGAAAAACATCGTTTTTTAGATAAGAATTTTTTTTTCTAAGTAAGAAAAATATGTTTTTATTAAAGGCTTTTAAATTTACATAAAAAGATGAATAGAAAAAAATTATTAAATAAAATAGAATAAAAATTGCTTTTATAAAAATAATAATGATAATAAAAGATAATAAAATGACAAAAGAAACAACAAAAATGTCTAAATTGTATTAATGCAAAACTTGAGGGAGGGAGTATATTTAGTAAAAATGGATGAAAGGGGCAGCACCCTTAAATAAAACAAATATTGATTATAAAGCCAAACATGCATTCAAATCACCTAGTTAAAACTTTAGTGTTAAAGCTTATAGGAGCAGTGTTTGATCCCCATCAAATGCGAAATTTGCGTTCGCACAAGAAATAGTAAAACACTTGTTTGCAAGTTTGTAGGCGCATATACTCTTCGACATATCATGTAGATTGTTGGTTTAACATCTATTTCCATATATTTCAATAAAGTTAAGAGATTACAACACCAAAATAATGTTGATATCATATGTGTTAACATAAAATTGCTTATACGTTTAATTTAGTAAGTTGTGAAAAATCACAAAGTTAATAACATCCTTAGTAAAGAAAAATAAACTTTACTTACTATAAAAGAAAAAAAATTGAAATAATGAAATACTGTACAAACGATATAGTATATAAACATATGTTACAAATGAAATAATTTCAAACCCAACATAATAGAATAGTTCTAAGTTGTTAAACTTTATACATACAAACATAATTGGTACTTGGTCGATAAGATCATAAGAATATAGAGTTATGAAATCTTAGCTACTAAGTAAAGCATTGAAGGACTAAACCTATAACCTTACATTTTAAGGGTAAAACTGGCAACTTACTTCATAAAAAAACAAAATAAACACAAAACCAAATTCAACAAAGCCGACCCGACCCATTTACGTCCACCAACTTCATCTAGGGTTTCAGTTTCAACTGCCACATTTTCCCTGTGTTCCTGAGTATGACTTAAAGAAAGAAATGAAAGGAAATGGATGGAAAGAAAAAAAACTGCAAAATCCGATCTAATTTATCGTAATTGATTAGTTATTGGAAGGAAATAACAAAAATGATCTTCCAGAGATTCATTAAAGGAAAGAAAAAAGAAAAAAAAGGAAGATTTAAGAGTAAAATGGAAGAAAAATGTTTCTTTCTAAATTGAAAGGAAAGTGAAAAAGAAAGGAAAGAAAAAAATAGTATGAAAAGGAAAAATTTTCTTTTCCTTTCATTTCCATTCTTCCTGTAAATGAACTCCGGAACACAGCAAGTCCTGATATAAACAACCATTTCCCTTAGGGGGTGTTTGGTACAGAGAATGGAATTGTAGAGAAATGAAATAGAGAAATGGAATTGCAGAGAAAGGGAATTGGTCTGGAGAATGAGAATTTACTGTTCTGTTTGGTAGTACAGAGATTTCAGTAAAGAAATATAGCTGGGAATCATTTCTCTTGTTTGGTACATAGAAAATAAACAGAGAATTATAACAGTTAACGCTATGCACGGATGAGGTGATTACCAACCGAATCCAGTAAAAAGAAAGAAATAATACAAACACTTCATAAGATACCATCCACTTACAAAACTTAGTTGGTTTTGCACAATGGCAACACCAGCCCGTTTTTTTGGGCTTAGTCACTTATTATTCATTTTACAACAACGTGTTCGTTTTCAAAGAAACATGCCTGAAGATGGGAGAACAAGTCATTTTAATGACATCTATTTTTAGACAATTACTGTGTATACACTGTATCTATGATGACAAATTGCTATTCAATCTAGATATTTCCTACCAGTCATGGAGTCGTATGTTGCAAAGCAGATGCATCAAAATTCCCTTCAGCCAGAAGCCGCATGGCCCCGTCTCTAGAGAACTTGCGAGCAAACAGAAAACAGGGGACCAATATTCCATTAGTCTTACACCATTCTGTTCGGTGTTCAGTCTCATAATACACATGGTTTATATCCTGCAATTGCAATATATATAAGTGGTTTCGCCATTTTAAGCAAAATGAATAATGATAGAAAAACATACAATATATAACCTTGATTCTTTGGATTTGTTGAGGGTTGGCACTTGCATAGTTATAGGTTACAGGATGCCAGCTTCTCGTTTCCATGTTTGTGGCGGACTGGATCCATGAAGTGTATGTCACAGTTCGCCTTTCAAGCTCTCCCTCGAGATCATTCATCTTAGGACACACAATTTAAACCTTATTATAAAGGGAAATAAGATTTCATAAGAAATTAAAAAATGTTTCTTACTGCAAGTAATGTCTGCACATAATGCTCATCAGGAATGCAATTACGCTGCTTCTGAAGTTTCTGCATATTTTGAAAAAAAAAATCACAATTGAGTTTTAGGCTGACCTTAAAATGATTTCAAGAAAATGTAATAACTTACATAATTCTGTTTTCCTTTACTACAATCAAAGGGTGGACGTCTCTGAAAAACATTAAATAAATAATGTTAGTAACAAATAAAAACCAATATGTTCATATGTTGTCCTTTTCTGATGTTATAACAAAAATGGAAATACAAACCTTACATAACTTTTTAAAAACTGGAAATACGATGCCGTCATATGCTACAACTTTTGCATGGCTTCTAATTAAAGCAATCCACTGAAAAGTTCAATTAAAAGGAGCCAAATTAAGGCAAAATTGCATAAGACAAAATGTGATAAAAATATGGTTCAACCTGTGAGGCTTTTCGCCATTTCCCCATTGATATAACAGAAGACATCCTAGGATTGTAGCGACCTTCTTTCATATCAAGAAAGCTAAAACACATAAAGCCCAGATCAACAACAGTTTATACTAGGGTGTTTGAATGGAAGTAATTATCTGATTACTTTAACTACAAGTTGTAATAATCAGTTTCGAGTATTTGGGCAACCTACGTTTGTTTATGATTTTCTGGTGTCAAATAAACTAACTAACTATTCAAAGTAAGATAAAATTACTTATATACCCTTATGTATACATTGTTTGGCAGCAAAGCAATATTTTATGCACCATATCTTATTTCATAATGGTTACTCAACATCTGATAATAATCATCAAAGCACACATCCAAACACCCCGTATAACTAAGATCAGATAATTTGCAACTTGCAAAGAGCAAATGAAAGTAATAACCACACCTGTCCACGAAACTTTTAGAAGATCCCATCAGATAATTGTAAATATAGCTAAAGTTGTAGAGGGGAACACAACTGCACAAAAAGGAAAATGTGATCAAATTCAAAAACCCAAATCATCACAATCCACAACGACAGCAATTGCAGCCTTAAAAGAAGTATAACAAAGATGATGACAAGAGTATTATTATTTATTTACCTGTCTGATAAAAGAATAAACCTCTGGTTTGCAGGATTTTGAAGAGCTGCTCGAAGCAGCAATCTTTCAGCTTCAATCATAGTGGATTCGCCCCAACCTACCTGTAACATCACCACTACAATCATTGGACAAGATAAGAGACAACTCGAATGCTATATCTCCAACAATTATAAAAATAATAATCAATAAAGATGTTATAGAGGAGGATGTTTGATCACCTTAATGCTATTGCTTAATTGCCGACCATAAAAACAGGCGGACCCAGTGGTGGTTTCGTCGAATACAAAACCAGGTTCCGAATGAATATAGATCGAGTAATTGGCTGCATCAGCAGTATGCATTAACGTTATGTATTGATGAACAAAACAACAAAGCAGAACAATAATAGGATCGTTGGAGAGAGTGAGGGAGAGGCGTGAGAGAGTGAGGCTGAGAAATGAAACCCTAGAAATCCAATTCTCCGCTTTTTTTAGAGAAACAAAATCAGAGAAATGGAAATTGTTTATTTCCATTTCTCACATCTTTCTTTCATAAACAAATAAGAGAACTCTTTCCAATTCCATTTCTCACCCCGCAATTCCCTCTACCAAACACCCGAGAAACCTATGGACACCTACGAGAAGAAGAAACCCACATTATTATTATTATTATCCAACCAATTATCCACCGCCGCCGTACACATCCTCCCATACTCCACCCCACCGACCTCGCCGCCGTCGCATCAACCTGCAAAACCCTTCACCTAGCCGTCAAATCCATCACCGCCGCCAGATCATCCGATGCCTCTAGAAACCACGAAAAAAACCCAATTTCATTCATAAACGACATAGATAATCGCCCATACGCCTATTTTATCTACACACCAACCCAATTCATACCTGGCAGACGACCCGACCCAGACCCGAATCCGGGTCCGGGTTCGATTCAGTCTCTGACAAGTGAAGATGGGTTTGAATGTGATTGTGAAAGTGTTGAGCTTTCTGGGGTGATTTGGGAATGCGGGTCGGGTTGTCGGAACCGGGTGGGTCATGGGGGTGTGAATGTTGGGTTGAAGATTGTTAGGAGTGTAAGGAAAGGTTGGGGTTTGCATGCTGATGAGTTTATTAAAGAGGGAGAGTTTGTTTGTGAGTATGCAGGTAAGGTGTTTGATGAAATGCCTGTGTGAAATGAAGTGTTTTAGATTGTCCTAATTCTTGGCAGGATGTTTTAAGTGTTTGATCCTTGCTGTAAATATGGACAGATAGTGAATATATGTTGGCTTTAGGTGGGCATTTTGTGAAGGAAATGATGTCCACAAAGAACCAATATACATCATATGTTTATACATTTGTATGTAGGTGTGTGAGTGTGTGTGTATGGGATATAGGGGTTGGTTTTGGTAAGTTTGGTTTCGGTTTTCACAATGAGTTTGGTTTTCGAGTTTGCTGTTTGGGCTTGAATGTTTTGGTTCAAAAGAAAAAAATGATAAAAAAAATGAATTTGAGCATGACTTTTTACTTTTAAATTAGTTATTAGTTGATTGTTAGTTACTCATTTAGGTCAAAAAGTTTTTGTATGCACCATTTATTAGTTTTGTATAAAAATTATAGTTCTTACATTCAATAATAAATGTTGGTTTTTTTGAGTTTTGTGGTGAGGTCTGTTACGAATGTCGGTTTGGTTTTTTCGGTACAAACGAACCAAAACCTAACCAGAGCTTCGATTTTGTGTTCAGTTTGGTTAATTTGGTTTGATTATGTTGATCTTGACTGTCCTAATTCTTGGCAGGCCACTTAAGTATGTGCTGCTTGCTGTAAATATGGACAAGGCTTTAGGTGGACATTTTATTAAGGAATAGATGTCCATAAAGGATCAGCACACATTATTCTTATATATTCTTTAAAATCCACTATAATAAGACTTGTCTTTTGATCATCTTGATTCACTTTGCATTGACAGGCGAACTCTTAACGACGAAAGAAGCAAGAAAACGCCAGTCAACATATGATAAACTCACATCTAGTGGCAAGTATACATCTGCGCTTCTAGTTGTGAGGGAGCATCTTCCATCTGGAAATGCATGTTTGAGGATTAACATTGATGCAACTAAATATGGGAATGTTGCAAGATTTATTAATCATTCATGTGATGGAGGGAATCTTGAAACGGTTTTGGTAAGAAAGTCGGGTGCTTTGATTCCTCGAGTATGCTTTTTTGCTTCCCGGGATATATTAAAAGATGAAGAGCTTACTTTTATTTATGGTGATGTTGGTTTGAATCCAACGGTTTCCAAGTGTTTTTGTGGTAGCAGTTGTTGCTCTGGAATCATGCCTTCTGAACAAACATGATTGCAGATTTGCAGGTTGTGTTTTATTTCAATCGAGTCAAAATGAAAATTGTACGTAGACATTTAGAAGAGGAAATGTAAAATGGGTGGAAAGTCACACAATCGTTTACGTCTAATATGGGAAAAGTGAATATGGGGTTGCGAGGCATCTAACCTTCAATGCTTGATTTGTTCATTATATGGACTAGTATTTACATGTTAATTATATTTATAATGCATTAATTTTATAATAAATCATGGCACTACATGTTTGTTTTAATGTTCTATACGTCTTTATATATAATAATATGTTAAATATTATAATTGAGTTAGATAGTTACTGCGATCACAACCACAATGCGTAAGTTAGCATGTTTAGCCTTCTCTCATAATGATTCTTTTTACTTTTGTGATCACGTTAATTATTTAACTTAATTATAATGTTAAGAAATTATTATTATATATAAAAACTTGCATAACAATAAAACAAATATAGAGTGCCATAATTTATTATAGGATTAATGCATTATTATAAAGATAAGTGGTATGTAAATACAAGTACATATTCATACTCGCTTTCCTCATCTGCATTTATGATTGTTATTGTTTTTTACTATTATTATTTGATTCATTATTTAAAGAAATCAAATTAGGGGTGTTCCTTTTTTGTTTGAAAATTGAATATACCGATTTCAATGAGTAAAACCGGTTCCAACTGAATAAATTTGTTGGTGGTCAATAACTAAGCATAATAATCATTTTTCAAAAGCATATTAATATTATTCAATGACTAAATATAATAATCATTTTTCAAAAGCTTAAAGCTAGGCTAGAAGCTAAATATGAAGTGGTGAGCTTTATTAAAATGAAGCAAATCATCAATGAGTAAGTCTAACTTGTAAGCATAGACGTATGAATCGTTTTTTAAACTTTTAAAGAAATCAAGCAGTGAAAAGTGTCACCTCTAGTATTCATGCGAAAGTGAATGATCAATGATCAAATCTAACAAATTTGTTATTTGCTGCCCATGCATTTACATGGAAATTAGAATGGTTTGCTAGTATTGCTTGATTTTTGTAACCTTTTAAGAAATGATTCATATGTTTGCACACGCTTAAATTGATTCATAGTTGATAACTCGATATGTTGCTTTGTTTAATATGATGTCTACTTGTTTAGCATCTAGCTTTTCTCGATTTATATGACTGAGATATGATTCGCATGTTTCGAGTGTTGAATGCATTTGTGCACTTAAGGTTTCATATTTAGTTTGATGAAACATAAAAACTTATAATCGGTCTAGTTCTATTCAATGTTTTTAAGTAAAGATGCCAAAATATACAAATTGAATTGGTCAAGCACCACTTTTAACATAGTTTTGGTTAAGTTGTTGGCTTATATTTTTAATATCCTTTTCACAATTTTAAACAGTTATGGCTATAATATTGTTGAATACTGCATTAAAATACAGATTCATGTTGATAATATATAAGCGATTTAATTCAAGTTCTTAAATATGTGAATGTTAAAGTGACAAGTAATTCTTCAAGTGTTGTATAGAAACAAATTATCTGGATTGAAGCATTTGATTGGCAAAAACCAAGGGGTCCCCACTTTCTTCCTCGTCATCGTCCTCATCATCATGACACGGTTGACATAGTTGCAGAGGATTAAAACTCTGCTGTGAAAGAGTGGCAGCACTATGATGGTCATCTGCAAGATTATTCAAACCGGAATCAAAGCTGTTGATGTTAAGAATGTTGTTATTTGAAGCAGATGAAGCATTTGAGTAAGCAGGCTGCAGTAGTGGCAGGTGGTGCACCGGTTCCAGCTGCTGTTGTGAACCCTGGAGCGCATTTGCCACTAGGAGCCTGTTGTTTATCAGCTGGTTCTGGACCATGGCTAGCTCTGTTTGCAATGATGCTACCTGTTATAAAACATGATAGTGAGTTTTTTAATTGTACCATTTATGTATACTTCTAATACATAGAGCCTCTTTAAGTGTTTATTAGTTAGTTAAAAGTAAAACAATTTTTTGTATAAATTATTATTATGCATGAGTGAGCATGACAATAAGACCTGTTGTTGCAAAGCCAAGACAGTTGAAACACACCCGTAAACCGGATCAGACAACCGAGCCTGAGCTTCATAAGATATGGTCACAACAGCATGTTGTCGTCGGTTAACCGGTATGTGCATCAACAGTTTCGACACATTGCTAGCTCCAAACACTTTGTGCACTGCAGCAAACCGGGCCGCACCCTGGTCAGACCCAAAGTAAGGTGCAAAGATGCAACCAGTTACACACTTTCTTCTTAAGAACTTGCACGCCCCACATGGCGAGTTAGGAACCGAGCCTGGTTCTGATGTTGGTGCCTCAAATGATGACCCAGTGGCCCTCTTTCCGAGCCCTGTACCCTTCCGACGAGTGTCTGATGACTCGGCCATGCAAAGTGTAATGAGGTTTAGAGACACTTAAGGAGAGATTAAGGGGTGTAGTTATATGAGTGATGGGAAGATAGGGAGCACATAAATCTTGTGAAAAGGTTGGGTAGAGTTTTCGGTGTGAGAAGCTACAAAAGAGTGTTTTTTTATTATGTTAATTCCATACTAAACTTCTATTAAATTATTCTAGGCAGTTAATATTTTCCAGTACATAAATTTGGTTTTGTTTATATCTGGCCTATTAAAAAAATTGTTGGAAAACTGTAAAATGATAAATAAAAAGGCCTTTTAATAACTATAAAAAACGTAGTATAATTTGAAATGAGATCCTTGTAAGGGCATCTCGACATCTTAAAATGCTTCTGGTTGATATTAATTTAAAAATAATTCGATTTTGGAGTAAAGAATAGGTAACTGGTTATACAATTGTCTTATGTATACATTTAAAGTAAAAATGTAATTTTACGACCCTATAAAAACGATAAATAATTTGTTTTTGGAGTTGTTTTGTTCCTAGACATGCTTGATGGTTGTCCCAGATGAGATGACACAAGATTTATGCTGCCCCTGGGATGTGGGAATGCTACCAAACACACCTACTTTTGAAACCGAGTCAGTCATGAATGTAGCACAACAACAAATCTCAAGGGGTAAAAACGTACACTCGTTTAACATTCCACACTGAACTCATGAATACTAGTCTGTTTCATGGAATATATATTTTATAAATGTATTAGAAAGACTTTAATTATATTCATGACTGTTGTTTCACTTGAAAGGCTATGAGTTTACTACACCTCGAAGGCCGTCTGTCTATTCGTGTGAGCGTTTTCATTATTTCATCTCGAGCTTATGAAACGTGGCAAATAAATTGTTTTGTAAAAGTAATTATATAAAGTTATTTGATACATTTCGATTTGAAAAATCAATAAGAACATATCTACAATAACAAACATTAGGATATACATGAGAACATGCAAATAACAAACTTATATACATGAAAACAAATAACAAGCGATAAGTTATCAAAAATCCACTCGGCTACAACTCGCCTATGAGCTACTCGCTGAACTTGTGAGTAGTTTTTTCAAGCTTAAGCTCAAACTCGAGCTTGACTACCTAGCATTTTATTTATTAATTATAGTATATGTCTTTATTCATTTGTAATTTTATATTTATAACTAATTTTTTTATTTAACATAGACATATATTGTTTAATTATTTTATTTAAAATGTATACGTTATAGACTTATAGTTATGTAAATATATATTTTAGTAATAAATAGAAACCAGTAAATAAACTCGTTTAGACAAGTCTACTCAAGCTCGGTAAATGAAGCTTGAACTCGCTTATCAAAACAGTCATGTCCCAACTCGTTCAAACTTGACTCGAGCTTTTAACAAACCAATACCAATCCCATATAGTTCATTAGTACGAGCGGCTTGGTTCATTTATGCTCTAGACGGAAATAAAGTCATAAACCTGTTTTTACGCGTCACCTCTCTTTTTCAAATTTGACACACTTTCAGCAACCTTTTTTTTTACCTTAATTAATAATAAACTAACAAAACAAACAAAATCTTTTAGAGATTATTACACCAACATCTATACACCACCCACAACATCAAAACGCTCAAAGAAAATCCTAACACCTATGATTAACTAACTCATTTCGATTATTCGTGGCCCCATATACTCGATTCCATCCATCTCTGATTGTTTCGGCGTCTCAATTTCTTCTAACCACCAGTATCGCTCCCTCTCGTCTTCACTCTTAACCGCTCGTTCATCTAAAAATCATAATAATCGACATTTCAGCTACCACACAATCGTAATCATAAAAGTATCTACACGCTAAGTTTTTAACGCTTATATAAACGAGTAGAGATATTTGCTTACATGGCAACGCGTCATACGGAATTTCTCTATAGTACGAGCAGTCCCGACCATCTTTTTTAGAATACGGAGGTCCCATCACATCAAGGATTGCACATGGAGTAATCGCTTTGAACGCGTGTATGTTACCCCCTGAAGTCGGATACAGAACTGAAGTATCACACGGCGCCGTATACACACCATCAGCTATTAAGCTTGCTAATTTGGCTGCACAAAAACAGTGGCATTCAAGTTAATATTTCAAATAAAACTCGCATGTATAGAGAATATATAGAGAAATTTAGAACTCACGCTGCGAGGGGATAACCGAGTCATCATCCTGGTCACTTGAAGCAACTAAATCATATGCTTTAATATGCACCTTCCCAATCAAAAGCTTGTTGAAAACCGTCATCTCGGGATGATTATGAAGAGGTATGACAGCATTAGCAGGGAGAAAGAAAATACATAACTGCAAAATTGAACAGATAATCATTTTAAATGACATATGAAAAAAAGATTATTGTTTCAAAAAATGCGAAAAAAATAAAATAAAATAAAATAATTACCGAAAATTTTTCAGACTGGTATATGGTTGTGCATGCTACTTTCGGAGTTACTCCTGGTATAGCAGGAGCCTTGAAGAATTGTAAGTTGCTACTTAATCCAACATCTTCTGCCTTCATTCCGTCTATAAAAAAGATACAAATCTAGTTAGCAAAATGCAGATATACACAAATCATAAAAATGGATCATTATTCAAAAACATATCTTTTAAATAAAACAAAAGATTCCATATAGCGATGTAAAAATGGTATACGTCACCATTAGGTGTCCCCCACACGGCCAACACGAGGGAGGTACTGTTGGGCTACAAGCCCTTTGGTTGATAAACTACCTCCCTACCAATTAGGTTCAAACTAATCTAGTTTGCGCATTGCGTTTTTGTACCACATAGTGTTACATTCAGCCTAAAGTTTAAATGCATGCTCAGATATTGAAATTTTCTAGACCAGTCTTGAAGGATTAAGGCCTAAAGTTTAAGTGCATGCTCAGATAAAATGTATGGAAGATTCATGAAAAATAATGAAAAGATTCAAATGCACTCAGATAAAATGTATGGAAGATTCATGAAAAATAATGAAAAGATTCAAAGAAACACTTGCAATTACCAAAACTTTTTTACTTTTGTATATATTTCTTGCATGCATTCTAGAATTCAGCCATATAGATCAATGTAAATATGTAATGACTAATGCTTTAATTTCACAAAGCACCTCAAACCACCTAAATAACACTTAAATTTTTCTCTAGTGTTGTCAAGCAATACAAATCTCTGCACACATATCTTGCTTTTTGTTAAAAGTCATTCCAAATCACTAGAAACTATAGGGGTGAGAAAAAACCAAAAATCGCCCAAAAATCGAACCGTCGGTTCGGGTTGGTTGTCGATTCCGCGGATCTTTGTTATTCGGATAACCAAACTGAATTTAATCGAATTGCCAAATAGCAACCACTAAATAAATCGTTTAAATTCGGTTCGGCTAGACACATTTCCAATTCTGATCGGTTCGGTTGTCGGTTAGGCCAAAAAAAAGTTCAAAACCAAATAAACCGATAACCGAACAGATGAACACTCCTACTAGAAACACATATTCGGATTGCATGCTAACAAAATAAAGTTAATTAGGAGTGATTAATAATTTAATATCCAAACAGTGTCTTACCAATTTTAGCAATTAAACTTTTTAACATCTAATTATTATATCCATATCCAAAATAGTATCTAACAATTTTGACAATGATCTTTTCGAATATTAATTATTAATATAATCTAATTAAAAACAAACAAGCCATAAATAAAACTCTAAATCACAAACCGCTCACCGAGAATGCCGCAAACTTTCTGCACGTCAGCAGGAGACGGAACGGTTCCGACTCCTTTGAACACGTCTAGACAAGACATATACAGCCTCTGCAAAGGAAGCGAGATCGCCTTCGACGGTTTTCTTTTACTGCTGGTTTTACGAGAACATTTCTTCTTCCTTATAACCTTGGTTACGTCAGTTAACCCTACCTCAATCGTCATGGATCCGATCACAAATTGATGTATAAAGGCGGTTGAATTGTATATGTAAAGGAGGTGGAGGTGGAGGTGGTGGTGGGATTGGAAAACCGGGGGCGGCCATCGATAGGATTTGGTGTTGTTTTAGAGAGAGAAAGAAAGTTGTTTCATCTAGCGACCACTGTTTCAAATGTTGAATTATAATTACTTTTATGCCATTGTATTAGATATTTTGTTTCTTGATAACATTTCAAAATGGTTAAGTTTTTCTTTTTCTTTTAAACGAATTTATTATGTGTTAGGTTGTCAATTTTTTAGTTTTAAGACTCTCATTATCTCACTCTGATCAGACTATATTATTTTAACTAAGTTTATACTAGTTTCAGAGTTTCATTTGGACGTTTTCCCGGGAAAATATATTGTCAGTTGCCACTTGAAAGTTGTTGTGTCATCACAAAAATAGAGCTCTCTGCCATAACACACGACGGGACTAAACCCCAATTGAGCTCAGGGTTCGAATTGACAACCTTACAAATCGCAGCTCAAATCTTTCATTATTAACATTCACTCAAAGTGCCACGATTGAGGATCAAACTTGGGTGTTCATTGAATAACCCAAACCCTACTACTAAGCAACAAGTGAAGGATAATTATATTTTTATTTAAGTGATACTATAGTTAGTCTACATCCCTTATTGGATTTATAGATTATTTGACAACCTCTACACCAATAAATGTTGAACTAGTAATAAACCTGAATGGTTAATAGACTTTAAATTTGAGTCAGTGCTAAATATGCTAATGTGGTGGTGAGTCGAGCAGGTGGTGTGTAAGTGGCAGAATGATGGTTATAAACACATGTGAAAGGATGAAAGAGCAAAAGTTTTATTCAGTAGCATTTTGAAACTTAATGGGTAAGAAGTTTGTTGATTGATTCAGTTGTGTTCGTCTAGTGAACCAAACACACTTAATGCTGAGTGATGCAAATGTGACATCTTAATGAAATTATTAACAGACTACCAAACAGACTCTTAAACTCTCCACTCTAAACTAGATGAGAGACGACTTACCACCACTCCTTATCCTTTAAGGACACAAAATGATTAGATGTATCACTCATTATAAGTCATGCGTTATACATATCAGTCTCCATTCACCACCTCACCGTTTCCTTCATTCATCCCCACCAGTCAACTTATATTATACACACAATTTTCCATTCCTCGTTTTTTATATTGTTGAGAGAGAACCAAGGAGAGAGAAAGAGATATAGTAGAGAGAGATAGAGAGGCAAAGGTGACAATGGTCTGCGTGGGCTGGATCATTTTCACAACACCACTAGTTGAACGGAGATGGGGGTTCGGTGTTGCCTGCGACCACTTTGGTGGTCTAGTGCAAGGTTGGATCACTAGTGGCCATTTGGTGACCGTACAGCATGGCCTTTTATTATGTGCCCATGCTAGAAAACATATTATATAAGATGGAACTTTTTGTAGGTGTGTAAACGAGCTAAGCCTCTCGTGAATGACTTAAGATCGGCTCACTATAACTCGAATCATGTTGAGTTTAAAGGAGCTTGAGCCTCAAATAAGCTTTGCTTAATTCGCGAGCCTAAGCTTCATTATCGAGCTCAAACGTGCTCGTAAGCCTAAACATGTTCTTGGAAGTCTTCCTATTTATGTTATAGTTGTTCAAAGTTCCTACAAAGTTATCAAAACACTCGAGGTCATTAAAAGAAACTTCATGGGCTCGTTGAACAATAAACAAAAAACTAGCTAGTTGGGTCATATGAGATAAAAAAAAATTGCTTCTAAAGTCATTCACGAGTGCGTTAGAGCTTGAGTACACTCAATAAACTTTGATCTAAGTTATGTTAAATGTAAAAAGTACACTATTTTGTTAAATGGGCTTTCTTTAGATAAATTCAAGATGTCCCTTCAAACTCTTAGAAAACGGAAGCGTACAAATCATATCGCCATATTTTTCAAAGACCTCACAATTAGTTAAAGTATCATTTGAGTTTACTACTAAAATCAAAAAGTAACGTTAATTACTTATTCAATATAAATACTATATGCATGAATAATATTATATGTCATCGTCATTTTGATGGGATGGTCAGAAGGTTTTTCTTAACGTTTTATTTTAAATAAAAAAAATCTCAATATAATAACGACTGGCATATTTTCTATTAGTCGATTTTAACCGTCACTACAAGATGGTATTAAAACCAAGCATACCAACGTATTTCTTCGATCTCGTTCCTCCACGTGAATATATAAAGAAATTTGCAGAATAATTAACTAACCTTAAAGTCTTATTTAAACCTGCATTGAAATGAACGAAAACAATGAGGTTTCAAATTACCACCTTAATATTATCATTATATACAACTAATTAAAGTACAATCAACACTTATTGTAGCATCGCAACACTTGGCTTTCATGCAATTGAACAAATTCAATGGATCTAAAGGTACATGAACATGATACACGAAAGTGGAGTTCTTAAAAAGATGGTCCACATAAATTATCCGAACATTATATAAATAAAAGTTTATTAGGTTGTTGTGGAGAGGCTTTAAGCTAAAGTGTTGTCATTGTTACGTAAATAATGAGTCTTTAATTAACACACTTTTTCAACAATGTATTCTGGCTTAAAGTATTTTTATCACGTTAAAACCCTATAATTTTCTTACTAAAGCATTTAGGTCCCACAATTTTCTCCTTTTGGTGCCCCATTAATATGTTGAAGCCCACCCTCTACTGCATAGAGTTTAACGCTTTGACGGTGTTCCGGGCGAGGGCCACGTGGTTTTGCCGCCCCGTTTACAACATCATAACGAGTCTTACTAAAATGTATTTGTAACAGTTTTATAAGCATTAATGGTTATAAGGTCAGTTTTAATATACATCAATCGTTATGTAATTATAGTATTTGTATACTAAATGATATATATTACTATTAGAATATAATTTTTATATTATTAACTCGTGGATGTATTTATGTTGTTTTTGACTAATGTTGCTCATACGTGGACCAAGCTGGAATTGGGATGCACACGTGGAATGATCATAAACACATAGTATGCGTACTTCGCATATGTTCCCTTCCCTGGTTTCGTACGTACCTTTTGGATACTGTGTTCTGAGTTCACAAAATATTGTGTAATATCTATATTAATTGAGTTATCTAAAATTAGATCTGTTAGAAAATGTGAAAAACTGCTGTTAAATTTTTTATTTTATTTTTTTTGTGAAAAATTACGTAATATTTTAATGATTTAAATAGATTTGATAAGTGTTATTATCATCTCGTTTTATGCCAAGACTAGTGATGGATCCAGGATTTTTTATGAGTGAGGGAAAAAATATGTATGATGATCAAAATAAGTCGGTGTAAGACAGGACGGGTCAATATATTTTGTACTCATAAATTTGTTTAACTTTATATATTTA
Organism: Bidens hawaiensis; assembly: GCF_021521415.1. Classification (NCBI taxonomy): domain Eukaryota; kingdom Viridiplantae; phylum Streptophyta; class Magnoliopsida; order Asterales; family Asteraceae; genus Bidens; species Bidens hawaiensis. The sequence continues at coordinate 549,344 of NW_027491178.1, read as the reverse complement.
CTTATTATGTATTTATGATAGGATAATATAGTTAATATATTTGATCAACTCAAATATATATAGATAATGCTTATGAAATTTAGAGTTATAAACATAAAAATGACATATAAACACAATATCTAACAAAATTAGAAAATAAAAGGCTTTTGCTAAAAATAAATAAAAGTGCTAATATCAAATCTAGGGTTGTTTAAAAATCAAATCAAACTAAAAGGTATATTTTATAATTTTATTGAACACAAATGTGCTAATATCAAACTTAGTATTGAATTTATTATTTTCTTTAACCCACCTTACGAGTTACGACTTCCACTAACCTCCTCCACTTTTCTCTCTCTCACTCTAACATACCCTCTAAACTTCATAAATTTCGATAAGAGTTTTAAGGTTCTTAAATGTTGCTAATTTGTTTATCTTAAATGGGATTTCAAAGGTTCATGAGGGGACATAAAAAATTGCAAGAGGGTTTAAATATCTTCTGATGCTAATATGTTAAGACCATAGTAGCCTAGTAGCTTTCACATTGTCACTTCTTTTATTAGATTTTTTATGATAAAATTTTATGAAACATTTAATTTGATTCTTTTCAAATAACCTATTATCCTTAGTTATTAGTAAATAAACGAAATACACATATGTATTATTTTTTCTCTGAACATTCTAAAATATATTTAAAATAATACGAAGTTGTTTAAAAAAAACGTTCTGGTCTTGTAAATAGTTTTGACACGTGTTTAGATCGACATCTCTTAGTTAATTTTTTAAAAATATTAAAATGCATTAAAAAGGTACAAAAAATCATTCACCCTCATCTTTCACTAAACTTACATGTTACATGGCACATTTTGCTAAATCTATATGGTTATTGCAGTTTCCAAGTTATCTACTGTTTTGAGACAAAGTGCCTGCTTAGAAATTTTTGAGAGGTCCCGGTTGTTGCCCTTTTGAGCTTGCTTTTCAAATCGCTAGGTAATCACAATTTTGGACCGACCTGTGACAACATAGTCTTGAGATCCATATCACCGAACGTTTGTCTTTTGGTTTCCACGGGTACATAACTGGTGTAGATGGGCCTCAACCTACCACTACTAGAAAACAAGTCATTTTTTCACAAAAATTTCCTACAAATTTCCTACAAGTAGTTCTAACAGATTTCCAATAAAAAAAAGTTAAGCTCCAACTTTGTTACAATATTATCTAATAAACATTATGTTAAATTAAAATAGTTTTTGCAGAAAATTTACAACCACATGTTTTTGTAGCAATTTTATAAGAAAAATTGTTGAAAAACAATTAAAAACGTTAAACTGTTAGAAACTGGATTTTCCAGCAAATTTTCTACGAATTCAGTTCTCTCTTTTTTTTAGTAGTGTACCCTAGTCAAGCCCTAGCCACGATGCCACTTGATCGCAACCTGTTGCCGACGCAAGCCTTGATTGATCGCCATTCTTCTTAATTTTGGTTTGGCTATGAATAACATAATTGGCAGTAAAAAACAATAAACTATGATAAGTCATTCAAAGGGGTGTTTGTTTATAGACAAACGGACAAACACGACTCAACATTTTTATACATTTCACTATTAAGGGCCTCTCTTTAAAAGGAGAATCGGATTTATCACGTCTCGACTCAAGACGGACAATTCGCTATACAAAAGAGACAGAGAACTACATAACACCAAAACTTGACTGTTATAACGTACTTTTACCGTTACTAGCTAGTCTATTTTCTCCACCTTCGGAATGTCTTCAACTTTGTCTACAATCTCAACAGGAATAACTGGAATCGAATCCCACCATCCCTGTAATTTTCGCTTCCCCATGTCGTTCTTGTTCCTGTTAGCGCGCTTCGCTGGCTTTGACGTTGCAGCAAAAGCCGATACCACAAGGGCCATAATTATAAACTTAAGAGGAATAACTGCCAACATGATTGCAACCCCGGTCATCGCGGTAATCGCCATATCTGTGTGCTGCAACCAACATGACCACAAAACATTAAATGATGTAAACATGAAGACTTCTTTTTATGTGTTATTACGAGTTTATCCAAGAGTTAGCAGACTATAATTTGGACGGTTGGGCAAATAGAAACATGGTATTATATTCCCAAGCTTCAAAATGCACAACTTTAGTTAGGCATGGAATCAAGGAGATCATAACTAGTAGACAGAAAGGTCGACAAGCCGGATTATGTACGTGTCAAACTTCCACTCAGCTATATAATACTTTTCTCTTAATTTAAATAAATGCACTAATTTTTAGATTAACACAATCTAAGAGTGTCACACCCTCAAATTCCACTAACGGAGTTTTACCGTCAGAGGGTGTGAACTAACAGGATCGGAATCATTAGTTATAATCAAACCATAAAAACGTTTAAATGAAATTAAGTGCGGAAGCGTAAAAACCAAAAGACAAAAGTTGCGTCACGCAGGACGACTTAAAAACCCAAGTAATAATAGTTAAAATCATGTTTGCATATCAGAATGTTCAAAAACTATGCATGATCCTATACCGCGCGCCCGCCTCGGCTACCTGAGAATAACATACTAAAAGTGTCAACACAAGGTTGGTGAGTTCACAAGTTTATATAAAATAAAGCGTTTAGCGTTTGCGTTCAGCGTTTTGCGTTAAGCGTTGCGTTAAGCGTTTTGCGTTACCAGATAGCGTTAAATCAATTATATATCGATAGGTAGCTAGCCTATACAACAAGTATTACTAAGTGTTCGACACCGAAGCTGACTGTTTATCAAGTGCCTTGTCACCAGGTCATCCAGACCATGGTACGTGTTAGCCAAAATTACACCCGCTCGACCTCCAGTCGAGTTTAGCGTTGGGTGGGGTTTGTCAAACCCAGTAGTACTACTCAACAGTGACTCGCTATTCCAAATATTAACCGGTTCGATGTGTAGGACTTCAAATGTTTCGTTTGCCACTTAGCCTTTACAAGTGATATATAATTTACTAACAAAATCTTAAATGCGTTTATCGGAGTATGTTATCTCTCCCAAGTGAAAAGCGTTTAAAATAGTTTAAAAGGGGTAAGTGAAACTCACTGTTTGCGAAGAATTCCCAAAAATAAATCACCAAAGGATGCGCGTCACAGAAAAACTCTCTCTAGCGTTCTAAAACAACAAAGAGATTTTTCTAAGTGTCGGAACTATTATCGATTCTCTAGACTCGGCACATAATACCTATGCACACAATATGTTTCGTGTTTCGTTTGTGAATCGTGTGTGACTTTAACAAGTACATTTGTGATACACTACATGTGTGAGCAATTATTTACGTGTCATGTATTAATAATGTACATCACTAGCAATTACTCCCCGTGAGGGTAATTTGGTCAACACATAACAATTAACTAGCAATTATTCCCCGCAAGGGCAATTTGGTCAAAACACGACAATTAATTAGAAATCATTCCCCTCAAGGGCAATTTGGTCAAAACACGACAATTAATTAGCAATCATTCCCTTCAAGGGCAATTTGGTCAAAACACGACAATTAATTAGCAAATACCATGTTTCATGCAACTTTTACAAAATTCAGCAACTAGTTTCTTAACGACAGAATTCTACTTGTAAAACTAGTCTATTCCACCGATCATAGCATCTCAATTAATTTACCAAAAATCATCACAAAAGCATATATGTATTAGGTTTCCAGAACATATTTTATTTTATTTTTATTCCACATATATTTCTCACAATGATCGATTTACCACAGCAAACTCACAACAGTCAAATTTATGCGCAACAGAATGTTATTTGAAATTCCCGTTAAATGAAAAATCCAACAAGTGCAAGACCACTTGGGTTAGGTTCCTAACTCAACAAGTCAACTTCCAGAAGTGGAACCAACCCAATTGGTCTCGTAGTTCATGAGATATAACATTTACAAAACAACCTAACAGCAGGTCTAACAACTCAGCTTTGCACAACGTTTTTGTAAAATCATAAAGGTTAACTTATACATGTCCAAAAATTGCAAATTTATATTCTCTAGAAACTAGACTCAACCTAGTTTACTGTAGTATCAATAATCTCAACCAATTTTCACATTTACACCCAGATACAGTCAATTGAACATCAACAACACAATCTGTCCAGAAACTGTTTGCAACAAAACTCAACATATTAACCATCTATGGATCATAATCCGTTCATATAACACTCTAAACACCATAACCACTATCCATGCATATCAATTACACCATACATACATGGTTAGGGTTTTATTTGATCTCAAAATCAAAGACACAACAATTAACATGTAACAATATCAATTCTAGTTATCAAATCATCATCAATACACCATCAAATCAAAAAAAATCATATGAACACAATAACATATAGAAATCGGACCTACGGTTTATAATTAACCCATTGAAAATCGAAAATTAAGCATAGAGGATGCATAGGATAGTTGTTTATACCTTCCTAGCACCTTAATCTTCAATCAAAAGCTTGAAAGATTGCTTGTATGTGTGTGTGTGAATGGCGATCGCAAGAGAGGGGGAGGGGGGGCTGGCCGATCGGTCTAGTGAGGGAAAGAGGGAGATTAGGGTTTTAGGTTTATTATTATTAATAATAATAACATGTTACATCTAGGTCCCTCCACTTTCAAATGTTACTTTTCTAACTTAATTAACTAGTTCTAGCACATTGAGTTAACGTTTATAACAATGTTATCACATAACACATAAGTCTAACACATAATCATCACATAATTATTGTTTTGACGTTTTTCGTTTTTTCACCAATCGTTTGCGTCAACTCGTTTGCGTTTCGGTGCAAATCCCGAAAGACTACACATGTAGTAAGTGTTAAGCGTCATTTAAACCCTAGTTTAAATGTAATGAGGTGTGCGTTATAGATTCAGTAATCTTTAAGTTTGAATTGACGGAGTTGAGTTAACGGAGTTAACCTGAAATTGACGATTGTCACATCATTCCCATGTTAAAGAATTTTCGTCCCGAAAATTTGGGTCAAGTCGTGATGAGTGTCTGAAAAAGTAAGAAAAATTTTCAGTTTGTCATATCATCCCCTAGTAGAAAGAAATTTCGTCCCGAAATTTAATTCATACCTCCGGTGATTTCTGACGGTTTGACGGGTTTCGCGGTTTCCGGTGTTTGGTCAGCCCTTCAAAAAGGTGAGGATACTTTTTCATCATTTGATCCTCGCGTTCCACCGTGAACTCCGGTCCACGTCTCGAGTTCCAACGAACCTTAACAATTGGAATTTTGCTATGCTTGAGTGTTTTGGTTTCCCAATCCAAAACTTCAACTGGTTCTTCAATGAAGCGTAGCTGTTCATCAACTTGCAGTTCGTCCAAAGGGACTACTTGGGTTTCATCGGATAGGCATTTCTTCAAATTTGATACGTGAAAAACATTGTGTACACTGCTGAGTTCCGCTGGTAAGTCCAGTCGGTACGCCACCGGACCAACGCGTTCCGTTATCCGGTAAGGACCAACATATCGTGGGTTGAGTTTGTTTAGCATTCCAAAGCGAACCACACCTTTCCAAGGTGAGACTTTGAGTAACACTTGATCGTTCACTTGAAATTCGAGGGGTTTTCGGCGCTTGTCGGCGTAACTCTTTTGGCGATCTCGTGCTGCTGCCATGCGGTTTCGGATTTGAACAATCTTTTCCGAAGTTTCGAGTACTAGTTCTGGATCAGTGATTTGGCTGTCACCCACCTCTGCCCAGCAGAGAGGTGATCGACACTTCCGTCCGTACAGTGCTTCAAACGGCGCTGCTTTAATACTTGTGTGGTAGCTGTTATTATACAAAAACTCTACCAAAGTTAAGTAAGGTTCCCAACTTTTTCCGAAATCCAACACGCAGGCACGCAACATGTCCTCCAAGGTCTGAATAGTTCGTTCACTTTGCCCATCCGTCTGAGGATGGTATGCTGTGCTCATATCCAGACGGGTGCCTAGTGCGCTTTGTAGCGACTTCCAAAAATGCGAAGTGAAACGGGAATCTCGATCAGAAATGATTGAGACAGGCACTCCGTGTCTAGACACTACTTCCTTCATGTAGACGCGAGTCAATCTTTCCATTTTATCCGATTCCTTAATCGCTAAGAAGTGTGCAGACTTAGTCAACCTGTCAACGATCCCCAGATGGTATCGCATCCCGTCGGTGTTTTAGGTAATCCCGTGATAAAATCTATTGAAATGTGTTCCCATTTCCACATTGGAAGTTCCGGTTGCTGTAGCAGGCCAGATGGTTTCTGGTATTCTATCTTGACTCTGGCACAAGTCAAGCATTTGCTCACGTAGGTGGCAATGTCGGCTTTCATATTTGGCCACCAGCAAAGTGCCTTTAAGTCATGGTACATTTTATCTGAGCCAGGGTGGATAGAATATCGGGACTTATGAGCTTCGTCCATCACTAGAGTTCTCAACTCTCCGTATCGTGGAACCCAAATCCAGTTCTCAAAATATCGGACCCCGTCCGATTTGGTTTCAAGTTGCTTGTTCATGCCCCGTATGAGTTCTGATGGAAGATTATCATCTTTCAAAGCTTCGAGTTGGGCATCGCGAATCTGATCGGGTAAGCTGGCATGAATCGTGAGTTGCAATGCTCGCACTCGTCTGGGTTTATCTGTTTCTTTTCTGCTGAGAGCGTCGGCCACTACATTGGCCTTGCCAGGGTGGTACTTGATGGCACAATCATAATCTTTAAGCAGCTCGACCCAACGACGCTGTCGCATGTTCAGCTCCTTCTGATCGTAGATATGCTGGAGACTCTTGTGGTCGGTGTAAATGGTAAACTTGGTACCGTACAAGTAATGCCTCCATATCTTAAGGGCAAACACCACAGCTCCGAGTTCCAAATCATGGGTCGTGTAGTTCTTCTCGTGAATCCGTAGTTGTCAAGAGGCATAAGCTATAACCCTCTCGAGTTGCATCAGCACACAACCGAGACCTTGTATCGATGCGTCACAATGTACCTCAAAATTCTCCGTTCCCTCGGGTAGGGCTAGAATAGGGGCGCTACAGAGTTTGGTTTTCAGCAGTTGAAAAGCGGATTCTTGCGCGTCAACCCAATTGTACTTAGTGCCCTTGTGAGTCAAAGCGGTGAGGGGTTGAGCAATCTTTGAAAACCCTTCGATGAAACGCCGGTAGTAGCCGGCCAGTCCTAGGAATTGCCGCACCTCAGTCGGGGTCTTAGGTGCTTCCCAGTTTTTGATGGCCTCTACCTTACCGGGATCGACATGGATACCATTCTCGTTGACCACATGTCCCAAAAAGTGAACATCGCTAAGCCAAAATTCGCATTTCGAGAGTTTAACCTGAAATTGACGATTGTCACAAAGAGTCTACTTATAGTTTTTTTTTAAGATTTTCTAATTAATTTGTAATTTCAAATTTTTTTTTTAAGATTTTCTAATTAATTTGTAATTTCAAAAATTTGGCAAAACTGCCAAATAAAGGAAAAACGACCACAATGGCTAGTCATGTAGTAGTTTAAAAGCGTACCTTGGGGGCATTGGACAACAATATTGACCATATTTTCAGAATCGCAATGTTTGCCAACTGCATGATGTTGTACACGGTGTTGAGTCCATGTTGTGCTGAAACTATGCTCTCCATTGTTGTTTGATCAGAAGCAGTACACACCACAAACTTGGTTTTCTTCCCTACTCCATGTCTTCTTGCCCAAATCATCTTTGAAACGACCCACATTATGAACACTGCCATCGCCTTGCCAACCCACTCTACAAGCAAGGTAACTTGGTTATTACATATTTAGGTGTGTATTTTTCATAATCATTTATAATATCCAAAGCTTAATCAGATATTTAGATTCCATAACACCTTACTTGTATACAACTAGTAAGGTTAAGCCGATCACTGTGAGGGTCGATGCTGGTTTTTCCCACTGGATAACCTCCTGAAACCATGGCAATGCACTTTTTAATGGCTTCACCAATTCCTGCACCACCATATTAATACGGGGAAGGTTATAACATTTTATACATGGCAAATCTACAAGGTCTGTTACTATTTCTAGTACTCTTTGTAGTTTTTGATTCCTTGCGCCACACTTTTATGTTTTTTTTGTGGATACTATACTAGTCAACAAAGGTTATCGGAGCCAGAGATCTCAATAAAAGCAACCTCTCTCTATCTCTTTAGATAAATAAAATATTTGCTCCCATCCTACCAATCTCTTGGTACGTGTGTGTTTCTTTGTTTGTTCTTACTACATACATGGTTTAGAGAAAATGGTATATTTTCGGTCACATTGTTCAAACAAACATGTTAAAGGAGATTGGACATTATGTTCTTACATCGTTTAGTACAAACGATGTAACTTTGGTCACATTAATGAAGCAAGCAAACATGTTAAGGAGATTGGACGTTTATAAAGGCAAAGAAATATACACTGTTATGATAACATTCATGCTTATGATTGTAGAAAAAAAGAACTTACAAGCGTACAAAAACCCGAACTTTGTAATGCAAATTTTTATATTTTTTTGTAAATATTATATTTTCACACCATTATAACTTACAAGTGTAAAAAACGTGACAAATGTTTGTTTTTACACATTTATGTTATATAACTTTGTAAATTAATATAAAGAAGTGTGCAAATCACATATTCATCATAAAGCTTGCATTTGTTAATGAAAGAATGTACCATCAAAACAAGAGCACTATTGCCAATCCCTTCCATCTTTCAATTCATCAGCCTGGGCTTTTGCGGTATTGATCTCCTTTGCTTCCTCTCTAACCTGTTCAACTGCTGTCTCCAATGACGCCATATTTTCCGGTCTATTATTAGCAATTTCATCATGCTCGGTCCCTACTTTCAATTCCATGCGCCCACTAACCACTTGCGAGACGTTTAAGTTACGGAGTATAGAAGTAGCACTGCAAGAGTGTGCAGTGTCAACCGTTTTCAAACTCTCAGCAAGCTCCTCTAACACGTTACTACCGGTAGTCAGCTCATCAAACAAGGCAAAAATTAAGAAACTTTTGGGTTCGGGTGGGGAAATTCTAAGTAATTCTCGGGCTGCATGAAGCCTTATGATTCCTAATATGGTCCTTGCATGCATTTCCCATGCTTGTAGAGGAGATTCGATTTTGAATTTTGTTAGTAACATAATTTCCTTTACCAGAGCAAGCCAGTAGTCACATCTTGTGCAGCTAGTCATTTCTGGGAACTCGATTTGGACATCTTCTGGCCTAAAGAAGAGTGGATATTTTTTTTATTAAGTGCGAAAGTTATATAACATAAACCTACACTGTAATGAATGTGTGTATTTTGTTAAATTGGCCATACATATAAACTTGTAAAAGTTGTTTCCATATTTACACGCTCACGAGCCTATGCTTATATAAGGGATGGAAAACATGACATGAAAAAGATTAGGTCTTTTGTTGTCATATTTAACCCCGTTTATATGCGAGTCATAATCAAGATGATCACCTCTTTATTCCTTAACCCGTTTAATTAAGTGTGTTGACACAATAACCCGTTAAATTAATCGGGCCGACCCAACCACCCTTAACTAGTTCAATCCATTTATTAAAAGCATCCAACATTTAACACATTACAACTTGAAAAAGACCCCGTGTAACCCATTTGAATCATCTGGATAGATGGGGTTAAACTAGCTGTGATCTTCTTTCACGTTTTTAAGTATGTCTGGGTTGGTGTTTATGACTTGACACAATAAAACATGGTACATGTTCAGCCATTCAACCCGACAAGATTGACCCCCTACTCACATTAATAGAGAAACAAATATAAACCTTAAAAACGAGCAAAAACATAGAATTTGTCTTACATTAGAACTGTAAGCCAATCTTATGGTTAAAGTTTTTGACTTTTCATTTTCATGCGTGCTGACAAATATGAACATGTTATACATGTTTACAAGTGTAAAAAGCTTGAGAAAATTTTTTTACACATGGTCCTAGGTAATGTGTTAACAACTTGCACGTCTATTGTATTTATGACAATATGAACAGGTAGATAAAAAAATAATCTTACAGCTCAGGGGACTCGTATATTATCGCCTTGTCAAAAAGAGGAGCACCCAAAGGACCCGTGGCTGTTGATTTTATAGTGTGTTCGATGTCCTTCGAAAGATCAAGCTTAATTGCATCTTCATAAGAAACAATACCCGAGGACTCAAAGTAGAGAGCATAGTTGGTTAATGTGAGCCTACCTAAAGAACCAATATTAACAACGGTTTCCAAGTGAAAATATGTAAGAAAAAAATCAAGACCAACCAGGCCAGCTTTGTCCTCCAATGTGGCGTATAACTCTTTGTGAACTCGCGGTTCCCTCAACATGAAGAATGAACTCATCATCAGCCATGACCACATTCTTCGGCGGTGCTAGCTTTTGCAAATGCTTTATGCATCTACAATAGAATCCACAACCAAATTTAAAAGAAAATATGCAATGCCATAGATGGTTTATATATATATATATATGCACGATTCGTAAGATATGTAGATGATTATTATGTGTATATGTGTATATTAGTAACTAAAACGACACAATTATTTATGTACAAAAATTTGAGGGAGCAAAATGAAACATTGGTAAAACGTGATATGTTATTTAGAGAAAACATGACTAGATTGCATGTAGAAAGCCAAAATAAAATAAGATTGAAAAGTGTTACTTGTCAATTTCTTTAAGGAACCGGTCAAAGGCAGGGAAATGTAGGCGATTCATAGTGGTGCTAGTTAGGGTCTCAAAAGTGAATCTCCCGTTCACAAAATCGGCCACTAAAGGAACTAATGATCCCAACCACACAAATGCATCATCTCCAACACTTGGCTCATCATCAACCTACCAACACAACATATCAGAATAACAACTCATTCATGCAGAGATAGAACACTAAACATGTCAACTGCGACCTAATTACCTATGAATAAAAAGTGAGCCGAATTAGGATACATTTTATAGTTTAATGAGTCGAATTGGGTTGCACTTTATGGTTATTAAGTAAAATTAAAACTTAGCTACAGTAGAATAAGTCATATAGCTCAAAACGGTTTCAATGTGTGAAAATCATCCGGTGTATATTTATAGATTGATTGTGATGCATAAAATTATCTTTATAAAGAGATTAAAATTATTACTATGGCAATAACGTTTACATGTCACAAAGATTTAAAAGCGATCATTTATAGAAAGAAAGAAAGAAAACCACCCTTTTTGGGTCAGGTGGTCAACCAAACATGCGTAAACCCATTTTGATCGATATCAAAAATGACTCATTTTAACCCAATTTAAAGCACTGCCATTTTTCTTCCCTCCCAGAAATATACATGGGGAGGAGTACACCCTCGCCTTGTAGAAAAAAGATAATTATCAACATTATATGAAAGAAAGAGGTGCCTTACAAGGAGTGGCATGATGTCCGAATAGAATAGAGGAATGTCATCTTGCTCGTTAGCCGATTGGGTAGTTGAAGGTATCTCCTTATCTTCTTTCTCCTTTGCCACATACTCCTAAAAATATAGGATACCCATTAAAATCAAAGGCCCCATTTGACTTTCTTGGCTACCAAAAACTCATCTATAGTAACGAATAAAAAATATAGGATACCCATTAAAATCAAAGGCCCCATTTGACTTTCTTGGCTACCAAAAACTCATCTATAGTAACGAATTATGTTAACTTGACATATATGTTAACTTGGATGGTATTGTTGATCTTGCTTGTTTGACTTGATTAGCTTATTGTACGTGTCTGTTTATTAAACGTTGTGTTTAATCGTTTAATCCAAACGAGTCATGATTTTTTTTTGCAACTCCTAATAAGTGGTACAATGAAAAGAGGCATTTGCTAATGTTGCATTATTTTGTTTTTCTTCTTCATCTTGTTACCGATCAATTTCATTCCCAAATCAATAATTATAGAGAAAATCTAATCTAATCAAATCATAACAAATAAACTAATCTACTAATCAATCTCATCATCGCCATTCTATAATGTGCAAAATTATATGCAATTCAAGTGCAAAAGTTATATATATTCAAATTTCCTTTATAATCAAATTATTCTAAGAAAGCATATATACCTTACGAGACTCTTCATCAGCCGAGCTAGGGGTTTCCCAAGCAAGCATCGTATCGAAAGTAAACCGACTAAAAACTCCATTAGTAATCACTTCTTCAAGGTTCCTAGACATTTCGCTAAACACCTTGGCCGCACAATACTCCACCAACTTCCTCGAGTATCCTCCGGCATCCGCCTTCCATTCGATCTCAAATTCCTTCACTAATTCGCTCACAGACGTCCCCAGTATCCTGCAAATTAATCCAACTCTATATGAGAATGAACTTCCGGTTGAATTAAATAATTAACGTGTTGGTTACGTACATAGCACATCGTTGAAGAACGTTGTTAGCAATGGTGGATAGATGCTTCTTCTTCTCCATTAAATTTTGTTGTTGATGAAATGAAGGGTTTAATTATATAGAGTTACTCGTTTCTATGTTCTTTTGGATGAGTGTGTTGTGTGTGTGATCCGAGTAGTCTACGGTGGGGATACGTGGCGGACATGCGTGAACTCAACCGGTGCAAGGCGGCAATATGGGATGTGAATAAAGACTATTGGATAACGAAGTTTAAAAGTTTTAATTTATTTTACTATCACATGCATACCAATTACCAAAGCTTTTATTTTATTACATTGCGGTAAATGACTAGATCTTATTTTGATTATAAGTAAATATATTAAACTAATTAATTTATTATATGAGCATAAATTTTTATAAATAGGAAATACTAATGGGGTGTAATGGTTTATAGGAGAGAGAATTTTTTTTTGGGTTTCTAGGTGTTTCGCCATTTTAAATGGCGGAACCGACCATGGTAGCATAACCTGTCAGAAGTTGTCTGGTGACATGGACGCTAATTTGGTGTTCCGTCATTTCAAATGGCGGAAGCCAAATAAAAACCACATGTTCTGCCATTTCAAATGGCGGAACACAATTTTCACCCCTTCTAAGCTAGCCCTATTTATTTTTATAACTTCTGCCATTTGAAATGGCGGATATGAACAGTACCGACAATTATGACACATGACATAACTTTCTGCACCTTTTTGGCCACATATTCACTTCCGTCATTTCAAATGGCGGAAGTGAACAGTTTTATTATGACACCTTTTTGTCTGCATGTTTTTTACCAAACATTTTACTTACCCTTACTATTCACTCTTGCCATTTCAAATGGCATAAGTGAACAGTAGAATATAATAAAAAATATCATAGGTTTAAAAAAAGTATATTTTAAATAGCTAATTTATTTTTTTCATTTTCTCTACATATATAATATTTTTTTGAAAATGACAAATAGGCGTTTTATTGTTAACGGGTTTTATCTCATCGCACTCTCGTGTCTTCGAGCGAGTCTTTACAGTCGAACCATACCTATAATTTGTTTAGTAACCATACCTATAATTGAAATGCTTTATAATAAAAATACCATATAATACATAATTTTGAAATAACATGAGTGAATAGTGTCGTAAAAAACCAGGACAGTCTTGTCAAAAGTGTCATAAAAATTCTATATTATATGGTATTTTTATTATAAAGTATTTCAATTATAGGTATGGTTACTAAACAAATTATAGGTATGGGTTCGACCGTAAAGACTCGCTCGAAGACATGAGAGTGCGATAAGATAAAACCCGTTAACAATAAAACACCTATTTGTCATTTTCAAAAAAATATTATATATGTAGAGAAAATGAAAAAAATAAATTAGCTATTTAAAATATACTTTTTTTAAACATATGATATTTTTTATTATATTCTACTGTTCACTTATGCCATTTGAAATGACAAGAGTGAATAGTGAGGGTAAGTAAAATGTGTGGTCAAAAAACATGCAGACAAAAAGGTGTCATAATAACACTGTTCACTTCCGCCATTTGAAATGGCGGAAGTGAATATGTGGTCAAAAAGATGGCAAAAAGTTATGTCATGTGTCATAATTGTCGGTATTGTTTACATCCGCCATTTCAAATAACGGAAGTGAATAGTGTTGGTCAACACCCCTCGTCAGATGTGTCAGGATTTACACTATTCACTCACGCCATTTCAAATGGCGGAAGTGATAAAAATAAATAGGGGTAGCCTAGAAGGGGTGAAAATTGTGTTCCGTCATTTGAAATGGCGGAACATGTGGTTTTTATTTGACTTCTGCCATACGTCCATGTCACCAGACAACTTTTGACAGGTTACGATACCATGGTCGATTCCGCCATTTGAAATGACAGAACACCTAAAAACCTCAAAAATAATTCTCTACTACACCTCTTTAGTATTTCCTATTTATAAAAATTTTTCGTTATATGAGGGTAATCTATGCTTATCGTCCGGTTTCATGACGTTATCAAACCATTGAAATCTAAGACCCCAAGAGACTTTTCGTTTCCAATTAATTACCTACTTGTAACACCACCAAGAGTGTTTTCGAGTTTATATACCGTTTCCTGAGTTCATCTTCATCAGTTTCACTACGACCGTCTCAGACGGATGACGACGTACTCCGACACATGTGTTCGTCTCGATATAGGTCATTCATAAGACTACATTATATGATTTTGCTTTTACTTTTAAATTTACGATTCCACTTGTACTCTCTGTCATTTGGCTCTGAATGTTTCTTTGGTCATGTATGTTTATATCGGTTGCCACATACCATTATTTGTCATTAAGTTATATGTAATTTATTGAAGCATGAAATTTAATACTTAGGTGGAAAGAAATTTAGCACAGCTGTTAATACGCTAATTTAAAGGGAACCCAATTCAATGCTTGCTGCCATGTTCAGTGGTCGCCACACTCTTTGCAAAGACTCTGAGGTAGCTAATTAGACAAAACTGGCTTACTACATGTTTGGTTGCAAGATCATGTGCATTTTATATGTTTAATATAAACATCGAGTATGCATATTTTTCTTATGCTCAAAAGTTGCATGCTGTGATAATTTTGTGTTTTTGTAGGGATATGTGTTTGTTGATAGGGACGGGAAGCACTTTCGGCATATCTTGAATTGGTTGAGGGGCGGTGTAGGTCGTGCCTTACATGAATTAGAGCGTTTAGAGCTTATTGAGCTTTTAGAGGAAGCTGAATACTATCAGCTTCTTGTAAGTTCTATCTTCCTTTTTTGAGTTTTATTATGGATCTTTTGTATAGTCCATAAATTAGTCTACTTTTTACTCTTTCAGGGATTGGTGGGCAAAATAAATGAGGTTTTGTTGAGGAAGGGGGGTGAACAAACGAGTGTCGACTTAACACGCACTGATATTATCAAATATGTACGACCATCTTATGTCAAACATGCGTTTTTGAGATTAAGAGGAACAAATCTTTCTGGGCTTGATCTTTCAAAATTGGTATGATCAAAATTCAAATAAAACTTACATACTCATTTATATTGACATGAATTTCATCAAAAAGAATAATCATTAGACCATGCGTAGTGGGAGAGTTGTGGTCGGCGTTTTTTCTATTTTTTAATCAGGAGTCTGCAATGAAGCGAGGAGAACAAATGTTGCATATGTTTTTTCGTGTTTTTTTGTTTCAGTGTTTGATTCTCATTGTCCATTACAAATTAAAAAATTAGAATGTCAAAACATGTTATTATTAGTGAGCGTTGTTATTAGCTCGCATCGTTTTGCTTGTTATAATTTACGCAGGACTTGTCGGGTGTGAACTTCAGCTTTACATGCCTGAATAATGTTATCTTCTCACATGCTAATCTTGAAAATGCTAGATTTGAAGTAAGTTATCTGACCTGTTCTTAATTTTTCTACCATAACTAATTGTATATTATTTTATACACGTATTTGTAATATTGTGGTTTATCGCTGTTTTTCATTCTTTAATTTGTTCAGTTATTATGTTTATTATTTATATTTTAGAAGGTAGATGCTGAAAATGCCAATTTTCAAAATGCAACATTGAAACGGTAAGATTCTGCAAACTTGTTGTATGTTCTTGTAGCAATTATTTGACAAATGTGCACATTTTTACCTTGAAATTTACCAAATTAGGTATTTTGACTGATATATATAACACAAGGAGCTTTTGACAGTTTATATTTACCAATCAACTTGCACATAGCATGTGTGACGCGATAGATTTGTTGAAAGTTAATCTTAAAATGGGTTTAAAGAAAAGTTCAATGGGTTAAGTGCATGTTTAGTTTAATTTAATTAGTTCATTTGAGTTCGAATTAGAATATGTTTTAATAAAGGGTTTGAGTAATAGTTGGATATGATTAGATTTGGGTTACTTGTTTATCAAGTTTTTAATACTATAAATAGAGGGTTTAGAGTGATTGTAATGTGTGGTTTTCGTTTTTAATAATATTACTGAAAGAGTTGTGATCAGTTACCATAAATTTATTGGTGTTGTTTGCTTTACTCGATCCAATTCAGTCCAACAAGATTTGAATTCGGCAAGATAGATTTTCATATGTAGCCATTTTCTTAACTTTAGAAAGAAATTTAAATAAGTCAAGGACTATTTTGATAAAGACAATGGTTAAAATGTTATTTTTATGCTTTTCCTACTAACCTTTGTGAACCCTATAGTTAGTTTTTTTCCATTGTTAGTCAACTTAATTGATTTTTCTTTTTTAGTGAAGGTGTAAGTTTACAATGTCTATCTTCATGGAGCTTTGCTGGTGGAGGCTGGTCTTGAAAATGCAGACTTATCTGGTAAATATATTTTTTTCCAGATATTTTAATTCATTATATAAGGATAAATTTAGAGTTAAAGTGCTATTTTAGTACCTGTGGTTTTATCAATTACACAATTTTAGTACTTTTTTTGAATTTTTTGCAACTGGCTACTCAATGTTTCAAAAACTGGCCATTTTAGTACTTTTTCGTAACCCCGTCTATTTTACACCGTTAAGTCAGGGGTAAACTAGTAATTTTTTTTATTTATTTTTTCCTTTTTTGTTTAATTACCTAACCCCTTTGTATCTTCAAACCATAAATCTAAACATCACCAGTCACCACCACCCCCTCCCCACATCCCTAAACCGGCCGTCGATCCACCGAAACCTGTAATCCTAAGCTCGATTTGTGTTCTCAGATCTGACATAACCTGAACCGACCGTCGATCCACCGAAACCCGTAATCCTAAGCTCGATTTTTGTTCTCAGATCTGACATAGCCTGATCATAATTTGACTTACCCGGTGAGAAAAAAATTCAGTTAAATCTCCAAGAACCCTAAAAAACCTCAAACTCCACCCAAATCAATGGCTTTGGAACCAAAGCATATGCACCTTCATCAACGCTATAAAGCCCTAATTTCGGTGAATTTGAGTTACCATGATGAAGAGGAGCAATAGGGGAAGACGAAGAGAAGGGGAGGGATGTCGTGGTGGCCGAGTTTCGTTATGTCGGATTTGAGATGGGAGGGGTGTGGTGGTGTCGGGCCTGCCGGCGGCTGTGGTGGCGGCGGTTGTGGTGGTTAAATGGTGGTGGTAATTGCGGCGTGGTGCAGTGGTGGTTAACTGGTGGTAGTTCAACGGAGGTGATAGATGAATAACAATTGTGGTGGTGGTTTGCAATGACTATATTTGTGGGTGGAGAGACAAAGAAGATGGATCTTGTGTGTTCATGTGGTCAAGTGGTGTTGGTGTATAGGTGTACAAAGAGAGAAAGATAATATTGAAAGAGATGAGAAAGATCATCATCATCATCATCGTACTCAGTATATCCCACCAATAGCAATGCTATGGTAGGGTCTGAGGAGGGTAAGATGTAGACAGCCTTACCTCTATCCCAAAGGGATAGAGAGGCTGCTTCCGGTGAGACCCCCGGCTCGATAGTAGTTTTGCATCAAGCCTTGGACATAAGGCACATAGCACTCAATCATCGGGACACCGGCTGATCGGTGCATGTGCCCTTGTCTTTCGGCTATCAACGCCACCACATGATGCCTGATTAACCTTCCGCCACTTTTAACGTTATTTTCACGAGATTAGTAAAATAACGTCAAAATTAGTGCAATTTTACTTTTGCCCACCCGAGGGTTCACACATATATACATTATATGCGCTTGAGAAAGATAAATTGATTAAAAGAAAATAAAAAAAATAAGAAAAATAACAAATTTACCGGTTTACCCTTGACTTAACAGACAAATTAAATGGGGTTACGAAAAAGTACTAAAATGGCCAGTTTTAGAAACATGGAGTAGCCAGTTGCAAAAAATTCAAAAAAAGTACTAAAGTTGCGTAGTTGATAAAACCACAGGTACTAAAATGACACTTAACTCATAAATTTAATATTTCTCTTTCAAAACTTGCATATCATCATATTTACAATACTTTTAACGAAAATAAAACAAAAAATCCAATTGATGCTAAAGGATCTTGTAGACATGAAATGAGATCGAAGTATTTTGGATAGGTATATTTAATATAGCTTTTTTATGGTTGTGTAAAATATAATTAGGTAACCTTCCTGAGTACTTTTGAAATTGCTCTTTTGCTAAGTTTCTGGTTTGTATAATGACAAGTTTCGAGATGCAATGTTAAGTGCATACTTGCATTTGTTAAGAAGCTAAGTCGACTGATCTATATTTTGTTGTTTGGTTAGTTTTTAAAGTAATTTAATATGCGTGTGTGATAGGTTGTGATTTACGTGGTGCTGACTTGAGATCTGCAAATCTTAGGGTATGTTTAACTTGGATTAAATTACACATGTTATTCTAATAATTCCAAATTTTTAGAAGGAGCCAATCTGGAAATTTTGTTTTTTTTGTTGATCTCTGTTCGTTATGCTTTCTTAGTATGCCAATTTGTGCAATGCGAAGTTGAACGGGGCAAATCTTGAAGGTGTTCGTTTACTTCATACTAGAATTCACAATACAGTAAGTAACCTTGATATCATATACTTTATTACATGCATCCCATGAGAGTTGAGTTAAATGTGGGCCCATTAGTCAAATGATGATTAAACCGCCCTTGTTACTAGTGATAAAGCTGTTGTAAAACCCTTCGAATGTTTTTTGATTACTGTAAGTTATGTTTAATCTTGTAGTGTTTTAAAGGTGCTAAGCTAGAGGGTGCAGATTTTTCCATGGCAGTTAGAAGGCAAGAAGATTGGTGACAATCTTTTTTCTTTTATTATTTCTGTTTGTTTGAAACTCATCCGTGCTATACATTACGTGATTCGAGTAATTTTGTGCTTAAAACAAGCATATTGATCTTCTCTTATGGACATACTGATTACAACCGGCTTTTGAGATATAAAGTAAAAAAATACCTTGCAAAAGAAAATACTCTTTTAAGAGTTGAACTTATATAATCAGGTGATATTGAACGTAATACTTGATGGATTGATGAATATGATGTATTAAGACGTTTCAATCGATATTCACAAATTAGGCATTGAATCCCTTGTCCGCAGCGGCATCTATTTTTTGTTAGTGGTAATCACGGATTAATTGAATTGAGTCTTTCTAAGGACATAATCCATGATAGGATTTTTCTGAGGACATGGTTCATGAGTCTTTAAAGAAGTATATTTCTTTGACGGACTTTGCTTGCTTTTGTCATTACAACGGGTCGTTATGCTGTTAATTATGCAGTTTCGAAACATCACTAGCACACTAGCACTATATATTTTGGTAATATGTCACTTGAAGCAACATCTCTATCTTTTTGAATAGGAGCATGGTTTGCTTTCATCTCACTATCCCCATACCCTACCAATTAGGGCTGTCTAAATGTCTCATCAATTGAACTCGCTCGAAAATTACTCAAAAAATGCTTGCTCGTTTTTTTCACTAGATTGTAAACAAGCCGCTCGGTTCAGTTTGAAAACATGTCGCTCGTTATCTCTATAAAAATGCTCTGAAAATGCTTGGTTAGATTTTGAGCCGAACGGCTCTGTTCGATTTGTGAATGATCCAAGTAATGAGCAACCATTCGCTCGGCTCGGCTCGTGAACAACCCTACTACCAATAGCTTAACTAGCTATAAGTGAGATTTTATTGGGTATGGCTATATATATATATATGAGAATCTCTTACGAATTCGTGTCAACAAATGAATGTAAACGGAATATAATCTTCAATTCATGAACATTGGTTTGTGTGTATGTTTAGTTGCTAAGTCTTTGAATGATGTCCACTAAGTTGTTTTGAAATATTAAATGGGTGTTTGGGATTCCTTATGTTTAACGAATTTTCCTCACACAAGTAATCCCAAATATCTTTTTAATTTTTCAAAAGTTATAAGTAGACTAAAATAAGCAATCCCAAACACTCCCTAAATATATATATATATATATATATATATTTATTCTACAAAGGTAGACAAAAATAAGAAGGATTTAAGCCATATAAAAACACCCTCAAAGAAAAATAAATAAAAAAATCATAATTCAAAATGCAATAAAAAAACGAAAAAATGTATAAGCATAAAAATGTTTTCACTGTTTTCCTCGTTTAAAAAAAACAATGTTGAGGAAAAAGATCATTATGTCTTTTTGTTTATCATTTTGTTTTGCTTTTATTTTCGTTATTGATTGTGTCATTTTTCCTTAACATTGTGTCTTTTTTTCTTGATATTTTGTTACATTATTCAACATTGTGTTATATTTTGTTCGTCATTATATTATATTTTGTTTGACATTTTGTTAAATTTTGCGATCTATTGTGTTTTTTTAGTTATAATTGTCCCTTTTGTTTATTTTCGTCATTGTGTATTTGATCTCGGCATTGTGCCTTTTCGTCATTTTCCCTTTTTTTGGAACGAGAATGAAGCATGAAACATATGAGTGTTTAAATTTTGTCGTTTTTTATTTATATTTGAGTTATTATTTGTTTATTATTTTTTATTTTTTTGAATTTTTGTTGAGTGGTATTTTGTGTTGTCACAAATCCTTCTCACACTTATCATTTTGTTTTTTTTTTATATTTTAACATTTCCCTCTATATCTATATTTTGTCTCCCTTTGTATTTTAACATTTCCATCTATATTTGTATATCTATATATTATGTATAATGCAGGAGACAATGGTAAATTAAGACACATGGCTTTAAAAGTTTTACAAACAATAACGCATAATGTATGTGTAAAAAAAATAAAATTAATATGTTACGTAGGGGTGTACACGGTCGGTTTTGACTGTCCTATGTTAAATTGGTGAGCTCAACCATTAGTAACATCTTTTTGACGTTGAAAACCAAACCAATGACTATATTTATGGGTTTAAACTGAATAATGAACACCAATAATTATTACGTGATTACCAGAGACTATTTTTAAATATCTGTCGCATCGGTGTTGACTTCGACGATCGGAGGTGGAGCGGTGGGTGGAGGTTGGGATTTAGTAACTTTTTAATATTCCTCATCAATTTATTGGTCCAATGGTAGCCTATATTTTTCCTTGTGAGATGTCGTGGGTTCAAGTATCGCCTTAAGCAATTTGCTTTAGGTTAAGCGATGGGGTTTTTCTATATGTGGGTTTTCTTCTGTACGGATGAGTCGGGTCACACGTTCTGTTCTTCGAATGAAAAATGAATGTAATATACTTGCCATGATGATCACTGCTTGTTTAAATGAATTTCTAACGGAATTTTTTGGACATTGATTTGTATGTATTCTTTTACTAGTAAACTTTAGTTGACTTAGTTTAATTGTATTATACATTGTAAGTAGTGTCATTTGTTGTAGTATTGAAATGTTGATAAAACTTGTTTTGAATTATTAAAGAGATTCATGTTTAATACAATCTTTTTTTTTTCAGTTCGAAAAAAAAAATAACAATTTTTTTGAAATGTGGAATATCTCACCCCGAAAGACTTACGTTTTCCCATTTGCCGGCAGCTTGTCACCTTTTCGTTTCATCTTCAATATTGTTTCCCAATTCCCATTACCATAAAACAATTTTTTTTCCAAAAGAAAAAAAAACACCACCATAACATAAACCGTTTCAGCGTGCTTAACTTTATCGGTTGCACTGCTAATGTTTCAGGAGGAGATGGCTATGTACTCGGACGCCTGTTCTTCGATTGTTCGCCTCATTATTGGTAATCATAATATTATGCTTTTCAGTTTACCATTTCGATCACTCGTAAATTTCTGTCACTTGGCTTTAAATTGATCAGTGATTACTTGTTACAGTTAAGTTTCTTAAGTTTACTGTAGTTGTTATCTGACCGTTGATTACGTATATGTTATTTTGGTTGCGCAATACTATTGCAATGCCATAAGTCTGTTGAAGCGTTATATTTGAGTTGTGCTTGATATCAGTTGTTAATGTTGCCGAAACAGGTGGAAAGAAATTCTGCACAACTGTTGATACACTAACTCAAAGGGAGCCCTATTCGATGCTTGCTGCCATGTTCAGCGGTCGCTACACTCTTTGCAAAGACTCTGAGAAGGTAAGCATATGTAGGCAAATTAAACTGGGATACAACTCTACAAGGCTGCAATTGATCAATCTTGAGTTTTGAGTGATGGGTTTTAATCTTCAGTCGATCAATTTATTTTTATATTGAATTTTAGTGGTCTTCTAAGTTTGAACATTGTTAAGGGCAATTTCATAATTTCACATTAATTTAACAAAAAAAAAGATAACACCGGTTAGTGAAAAGGATACAAAAGCGAGCAATATACTTATTGAAATGAAATGACAGAACGTGCAAGTTCGGTTATAGTTAAAGGACACACCTACTCTATTTATAGCTAAAAACCTACATGTACGTGTATAGGGATGACAGTGAAACCCGAATCCGATGGGTAAATCCGACATAACTGGGACGGGTAATACCCGGTTTATTAGGGTTTGGGACCGTTTTGGGATTTGTTATATACTTGATTACCTGATCCGACTATCTGATAACATTGATCCATTAGTGTACCAAGTACTATATTAAGCACTAAAATCATTTAAGAAAAATGAAATACTTAGTCCCATAAAAAATTTATGTCCATAACACAACTCTAAAGCTTTGATCTTTTTGTGTCTTTGCAGGGATTTGTGTTTGTCGATAGGGATGGGAAGCACTTTCGGCATATTTTGAATTGGTTAAGAGATGGTGCAACTCCCAACTTGTCTGGTTTAGAGCGTTTACAACTTTTGCGTGAAGCAAAATACTATTAGCTTCTTGTAAACCATCTTCTACTATTTCTAGACTATCCATGTCAAGGAAAATTCAATAAATTAACATGCCTGGTACCACATCATAAATAGTAAAAGACATATTATTTAAAAACTTCAAAATTTTCCCAAATTAAGAGAATTATTTACATTCTCACATCATCACCATAATTTTTTTAAATACCTGCCTCTCTTTATATTTAATAATAAAATTAAAAAAGAAAGTTTACACCACCACAATATGTTTTAGCCGTTCTTGTGTATAAACCATTACTTGAAAACACCAAATGGTCAAGAATGGCTCAAAACGTGTCCTTCTAGCAACTCTAAGATTTCTTATGGTTGTAATTTATAGTCTTTCAAAAGGGTATATGATTTTCATACACCATCATGGATCTTCATACACCACCATTAGTCAATGCGGGCCGTATATGACCTGAGTTGTGTCCAGTGGCGGACCCAGGATTTTTTGTAAATGGGGTCCCAATTCTTCCGATTTACAAAATTTTTGGGTCGGTCGTTATTCGGGTCGGGTCGGGTCGAGAGGAGGAACATAATAAAACACGAAAATATGGTGTCATCAGAAACGAGTAAGTAGAAAAAATATATATTAGAAACTAGATAGAACATACACTTTTAATTCATTTTTATTCATACCCAAAAAACATAAGCGTAAGCTATATATATATGGTCTTACATGAATAACCAAGACATGAAAAACTAACTCTTACACAAATAAATGATTAATTATAATATACATACACAAGATAAATAATTTAAGTATATGTAAAACTCATGTTGTCATTATATATGTTGCATGGTGATAATGGTTATATGGGATAAACTAAAGTGATAATGGTTATATGGGATAAACTAAAGAAAAAACACAAATACCCTAACTAAATAACTAATATTGACTAGAATATTAAAAAAAACAACAAAAACTGGATATGGTGAGGCTTGAACCTGCAACCTCTCAAAGAAAAAACAAGGGACTTTCCACTAGACTAGTTCAGCCTTAATAGTATGGGTTCCAAGTATTAATTTTTATGGGGTCCTTACAAAATTTAATATATCGTCTCTAAGTAATTTTTAAAAAACATTGGTGTCCCGGGACCCCGATGGGAACTATGTGGGCCCGCTCCTGGTTGTGTCAGTTTGTATCAGGCTCTATACAGAGTTGTTGAAGACCTACGGCCCATATAGGGTATAGGGGATGTGTGGTATGAAAAAACTATTTTTTGTTCATTCCGTACCCTTCTCAATCATGCGTGGCATACGCCGCTTTATACTCCTATATGAGCAGTATAGGTCTGTACAACATGAGGGTGGTGTATGAAGATCACATCCCGTTAAAAACATGTTTTTTTTGTTTACTATTACAGGGCTTGGTAGAGAAAATAAACAAGGATTTGAATAGGACAGAGGATGAAGAAATGAGAAGTGATCTAACACGCATTGATTTTATGAAGATTCTACCACTTAAAAAAGTCAAGTCGTTTAGAGGACTAAATCTCTCTGGTTGATCTTTTAGGCCTGGTATGATCAAGTACATCTTGTTTTGCAATATAATGTTAGTTAGTTAACGACCTTGGGCAATAAGTATGATTTCTAAACTTTTAGTTCAGAATAAAGGTTATTTAGTTGGATAGATATTATCAACTTGGATCTATTAGTTTGAGTCTTAATAATTTAGCAATTCTAGTCGTTAGTATAAGGTGTCTAGGTTAGTCTATTAATATGGAGTTATATATATATTTTTAGTTACATATATACAATAAACGTGTTTGGAATTATCAAGGAACTAAAGATCAAGAAGCCGAGCAATAATCCATCTATCAGGAACCCGATTAAAATCAATTCAAGCCGAAGGTTGGAATAAGTTGGATCAGGGACTTGATTAGCAATAAGAAGACTTATGTTGTCCCGAAAACCTACTGCTGTTCAGTTTAGTGACCAAAATTTGTTGTCATTAAAAAAGGACCAAGCGCGCAATATAGATATTATTGTTACAAAAAGCTCACTGCTAGAGTGCTAGATCAGATTAGCGACTAGAATTTGCTATCGGTGCAAAAAGGATCAAGCCCTTTGGTTTTTCCACTTTTGTTTTTTGGTTTCATCAGTTAGCCGGGTTCAGTTTTTGAATTTTTGAAAGCCATTTGGTTTTTCTGCTTGGGTGTTGGTTTGGTTTTTTTGGTTTTGTCATTTGAGCTTAAAAGTTATGGGTAAAATAATGGTCTACCTTAAAATAATGAATTTGGGTCTAAATGATATTGCTAACTAATAACTAATTAAGTATTTTACATATGGACTAAATTATTTTTGTTGCATATTTTTTAAATTCTTTTCAGTTTCTCAATATATCTTACAAAAAAGAGAAATTCTCTAACTTTGGTTTGGTTCGTTTTTTTATGTTTTTTATATTACATGCAAAGCCAAAAAAACAACTGTAAGTTCGTTAATTTATGAAAAAATGTAAAGCGAAACAGTCGGTTTTGATTATATACGTTTTTTTATTGTTCTATGTACACCCACCCCGTCTTTATTAAGTTTAAGGTACTGATACGTTTGATATTACATTGACATGAAATCCATTGTAGGGGATAATGATCAGTTTCATTCTTTACGGTAATAGTGGTACTAGCTAGCTTTGTCCATCAGTGTAAAATATCTTCTTTTATAAGTGTGCAAGGGAACAATTGTAGCACCTGTTTGTGTTTAACAGATAAAAAATAAAAAGTCAAAACATGCTGTTATTGTGACTTGTGAGTGTTCTAATAAACTTGTTTTTCCCATGTGCAGGACTTGTCAGGTTTGGACTTAAGCTTTGTTAATCTTCGGTTGTGTTTGTTTTTGATTAAAACATCTACAGGAGGGGTGATGTCTGCAGGCGCGCAGACATCACCCATGAAGACTGTTTGTTTTTTTTTAAGATAAGATCTGAAATCAGCTTCTTTTATCTTAAAAAAGAAGCTAAAAATTATTGCTTCACACATCTTCACCCTACCTGCTCTCCTGCTGCCTCCTCTCCAACCATCCAAAAACAACAATAAGCATCCCATAAACTCCGGCCAGATATGATTCACCTCCGTCATCGCCTCCGGCAACTTCATCGTCGCAAAAATCCTCATCACCCCACCGGAAAACTCAGCACTAGCCTCCGGCACTTCAAACGCAATCTTCCCTTCAACAATTGACGAGTAGGAGCTAATATTATACGTCTTCACCGTCATTGATCCGTTGGAAGCCTTGAACGCGATAAACGATTGAGCCCCCGCCATTCCGGTCCCGATGGGATTAATCGCCCATGCCACCCACCCATTTCGAATCCGGTGTACAACGGTGAGGAAAACGGGAGAAAGAGTAGGGTCGCCGGAAATACGCCGTTTGAGACGCCGGACACGTCGCCGTCACGGTTGGAGACGGAGGAGACGTCTTCTGGCGACGACGAAGACGTTTGTGGCGGTGGTGATTCGAATAGTAACAATGGAGTTTCTTCTACATCGTCTTCTGGAACTCCTTGTACTTCCCTTTCTTGGTGATATTAATGAATTAATAAATAATTTATATATTAATGTGTTTGTATTTTCAGTTTATGCAGACAGTGTTAACTTATAAAAACAAACAGTCTTATTTTTTCAGCTTACAGAGCTTCAGACCACATCTTCAGCTGCAGACATAAAAACAGATGAAATCAGCTTACAGACAGTTTATGTCTGCAAAAACAAACAGCACCTTCATCATACTAGACTTTGGGTAAATCACGTGACTTGGTTTTTATTTTCTTTCAATTAACTAAGCGTATTTACGATTAGTGTTGGGCGCGACTTTTACACATATTTGCAATATAGTGGCTTATTATTGTCCTTTTATTTTATAATTTGATCAACATTAATGTTTTCCATTTTTGTTCCAGGGGACAAAGGCTGAGAATACGATTTTTTGTAATGCAACATTGAGCAAGTAAGATTCTACAGACCTATTATTTGTTCTTGTTACGAAGCACAATATTTGCAGCCATTTTTGTGGATTTGCACATTTT
The DNA here is from genome assembly GCF_021521415.1 of Bidens hawaiensis. NCBI lineage: Eukaryota > Viridiplantae > Streptophyta > Magnoliopsida > Asterales > Asteraceae > Bidens > Bidens hawaiensis. Next base: position 522,151 of record NW_027491178.1, on the reverse strand, counting down.
TGCTCATGCCAACTTTTGTGAAACCTAGAGCCACATTTTCTTCCAATCTTTGTCAACTTAATTGATTTAGTCTTGCCTAGAGAAGATGTGATTTCAGAGGGGCTAATCTTCGTGGAGCTTTGCTGACAGGGGCTAATTTTCATAGAACAAGCTTCTACGGTAAATATATGTGTGTGTGTGTGTTTATTTTTTCAATTTAGTAAATTCATTTTTCAAGGACAATTTCATATATCCTCTCATAACTTTGTATATGTCAATTTTACCTAACAAAGTTCAAACAAAATATCTTGTATACATATATAATTTCATCTGAGACTTTTTTATTGCCAGGAGCTATCCCTTTAAATTTTAACATTGCATCTCATAACTTATTAGTATACATAATACAAGTTTTAACTTTGTGTTTAATGAAATTTGAAATTTGAAATTGCTCCTTTATAAAATGTATTGTATAATATTGAGTTATGAAATTTAATGTTTAGATGTATTTACTGATATGCTAAGCCAAGTGATGTAAAAAATCAAGGTTAAGGTGTATATCAACATTTTAAAAAAAAAAAAAATTATTTTTTAAAAAAATTGCTTACAATTGCGTGATAGGTTGTAATTTGAGTGCTGCGGATCTGAGAGCCGTTGAACTTCAGGTGTGTATGCTTAACGCTGGATCAATGAAAACACAAGTTATTCTTAATTCTAAGTCTTTATTTTATATTATATTTTTCCAGACTGCTGAACTCATTGACGCAAATTTGGAAGGCGCCAACCTTGAAGGAGCCAATTTAATGGTTTGTTAATCATTTAAGGTCTCAGGGTTAGTGTTTTGGCAAAATTCTGCTTGATTTTCGTTTCTCAATATATGTTCTACTAGGGTGCTATAATGACCAATGCCAAGTTGATCGGCGCAAATCTCAAACATGCTCGTCTTCATTATGCTACTCTTCTGGCGGCAGTAAGTAGCACTGATATCTTGTAGTTTATAATTACACATCTCATGAAATCACTAAAGTGTCCTGTAGTAGGGACAAAGTTGGTGTATAACTCAGATTTTTTTTAATATTGTTACTTTTGTATTAAACTTGTAGCGTCATGAAGGTGCGAAGGTAGACGAAGCAATTTAGTTGGGCAAATGGCGAATGACTAGGAACTGATGTAAACATGAAAATTGGTGGTTATCTTTTTCTTCTATTTTGCTGTACTTTATTCCAGTCTGTTTGTTACTCTATGCATCATCTGATTTCAGTGTGTTTGCTATTCTATGCATCTCTTACGAACCTACTAGCTACTAACTATCGACTTTTGAGATTAGAAAAATCATATATAAGAAAATATTTTATGATACACAAGTTAGAGTGGCGCATGTACCATAATTATCAAATGAGAGAAGCGATCTAAGGCGATGAAGGTGCACCTAGCGCCTAGGCTTCAAGTGCAAAAGAACGTCCGCTTTAAAGAAAGCGCACATAATAAAACAAGTTTTAAATATATTAATACCGGAAACAAACATTAATATATATAAATTTTAACATCCTAAAAGTGCAACTTAGAGGAACTAATAATCTAGCGTGTGCTTTAAAACATTTCAATCTAGATAAATAAAAGATAAATAAAATAGGTCATGGTTATTCATACACCCTTTTTGGTTATTCACACACCTTTTTAACACACATTTAAACCCTATATACACCCTATAAAGGGTGTATGAATAACACGTCCCATAAAATATCCTAAAAGTTACGAGCCTATTTTGTCAACTTCAAAAGTTGAATGGTCTAAGAGCAACTTTACCAATGTTAATATTCAGGGTCAACTGAAAATAAACAATGTTAATGACAGACCTCCGCCATTATCTTTAATGATCTGCCAAGCTTGAACAAGCTCACCGCCATCAATTTTATGGTAGTTACTTACTTAGGGGTGTTTGGGATTGTTTATTTTTATCAGCTTATGACTTATTAGCTTTTTGAAAAATAATAAGATGTTTGGGATTGCTTATACTGTGAGAGGAAAAGTTTTATTAGTTACACTTTTGTAACTTATTAACTTATTGAAAAGTTATAAGAAGATAAAATAAGAAATTCCAAACACACCATTAGAAATGAATCAATAAATTTTAGTGTAACATGTGGTAGATGACTTTGCAACGTGACATCTCGTTAGACTGTGTGTAATGGGGCGTGGAATTGGGCGAAGAGGGGCGAGAACACCCCCCCCCCCGGCGATATGTGAGCGAAAAGGGGCGGGGGCGGGGTTCTTTTGTCGCCGGTGGTGTTAAATAATAATATTATTATAATAATTTGATCGTTGTAACGGTCAAAATAAAAATAAAAAAATTAATTAAAACAATATATATATATATATATTTATATATATATATATAAACATACACCTTCTTCTCCATTTCATACATAATTCATACCCAAATTCTTTAAAAAATCTAGCAAAATGAATCCTACAAACAACCCGAACCAACCGAAACTCGTGGAACTCGCCGCTACCATGAAAGAAATCATCAAAAAACACAAAAAGTGTGTCAAGGAACTCAACGATGCCATGAGAGAAACCAACAAACAACAAGAAAAGATTTCCGCTATGTTGGAATTGCGGGAAGTGAGTGAAGAATACGAATCCCTCAAAGCGGCCGGGTTACACGAACATGCCGCATTCTTGTAACGACAACGAATTGAAAAAATGCGCGAATATTATGGATATTAGTATTTTTTTTAGTTATGTATTTTTTTTTATTTTTAGTTATGTATTTTTTTTGTATTTCTTTTTAATTTTAAGGCACTTTTATTTAATTATTTAAATAAATTGGTTTTTATTTGTTTAGTTTAGTTATAAAAAGAAAATAATAAAAAAAGATACTGTGGGTCCAATTTGTAGCCCCCTACACCATTACACCCCAAAAACAAATTCTCACACTTTTCTGACCGGGTGTCACGTGTCACAATTTCCCCCCCCCCCCATTTGTAGCCCCTCCACTACGCATAGCCTTAGCGTACCGCAAACAATTCGCCACAGTAAAATACTTTCTGGCAAATGTCAACGACATGGATTCATAAGACGCGACGAACCGCCACCGTGCCACTAAGGGTTCTAAGACAACCTATAAATAGGGAGCTTTAAATGTTCTAAAAGCTCATTAGATTCTTGATGTTCTCTCTCAATTTCCATTCCGGAGCCCTAGCAGTGTTATCGCACCCCGAGTCGACTTCCAAAGTCTCGACGTTCATACAAGCAAAGGTTTTGGCCGATCACCAACGCCGTATCCTGACTCTATAGCTAGATAAGGTAACAGTTTTGGAATTAGTAGTCGAACCTTTAAAATTTTTACTAATAAATTATCTTTTTATTAATAATGATCAAACATATGGATCAAAGTTTAGCTGTTATAATAAACTAGTATAAAGCCCCCGCGTTGCTGCGGGGGCGTAAAACCATACCAAGTAGTGTCCATGCAACACCTCCACCGACCACCAAAATAAAAAAGAAACTTGTATAAAGAGAAAAATAAAAAATGAAAATATAAAAGTAAAAGACAGAAAACAATAACTGAGTCAATCAAGAACCCACGCGTTGCGACGGTGCCGCTAAACAGGAAAACATATGCATAGAAATTTCAACCATATACGCACATTGCAACGTGTTAACTCGCAAAATATAGATCGAAACACAAAATTATAAATTTGTAAAAAATAAAAAGTATAGAAAAATAAAGTTGAAAGTAAAAAAAATGTTGAAGTTATATTGTAAAAAGTGTAAAAGTTTTGGGTTAAAAAGTAAAAACATTAAAGAAAAGAAAAAGGAAAAACAAAACAAAAGGTAGGTAAAAAAAGCACAAAATACAACTTATAATGCATACCTAAGTTGCTATTTGTATGTATATATAATAAAACAATTTTAAACTATAAAATGAGATAAATGTCTTTACAAAGCTTGAAATAAGACCAACACTGTAGGAGTTTGAAGACACATACCACGATGATGAAGACATGTGATATGAATCTATTATAAAATATAGGTCCAAAACAATATGCGAAAGTAGAGTTGAACCAGGAGTTCAACCATGTTCATAAATCCTTAAAAGTTAATAGCTAACACTCACTTATGTAAATGTTTGTCTAGATTCATACATATGTGGTTAACAGTAGGCATACCGTGTCACGCTTGTTTATTCCTTTATCCAACGAAGGCTGAACACAAGTAAAAGTAAAAGTATCCGACTTTTATACTCCTTACAAAACACGGTTTAAGAGCATTCTCAACCCATTCTATATCCCTATATTTATAATTACACTAAAAAACGCTATATTTTCCTCTTCTGCTCAATTAAATAATATTTTTTATACTCTTATCATTATAGTTTTCCCTCTCATCTACTCACAACCAATCCAACAAATATTAAAAAATAAATAGGGGAAACAATGTTTCCTCAAATTTACACAAAATTACTACATTTCTCTCTCCACCCTATAATTTACACTCACAATCACTCACAACCTCACCCTATAATTTACAAACTTCTCTCACATTAACATTATAAGGGAATGGGATGAGAATATCAATCAATCAATCATACCCAGTGAAGTTCCACCAACAGCAAAGCTATAGGTAGGGTCTGGGGAGGGTGGGATGTAGGCACACCGTACCTCTATCCAAAGGGATAAAGATTTGGCTTCCAGAGAGACCATCAGCTCTAAAAAACATATGTATTAAGCAATACAAAGGAAATCAAAGTTTAACAGTAATAATAATAATAATGATGATGATAAAAATAGTAATAATAATAATATATATGAAAAGAATATAATATTATGGTGTGTGACCAAAATATGTTAAATAGAAGCCCTAAGTTATTCCTTTCTCCCTAAAAATCATTAACTTTAATTCTACTTCTCCACGAATTCCTATCCTCAACCATGTCCTCGGAGAGGTTTAGGTCTATCAAATCATGCTTAATCCTCTCCTCCCACGTCAATTTAGGTCGTCCTCTACCCCTCATCCCTTCTATAGTAATGTTTTCTACGGATCTAACAGGATTCGTCGTTTGTCTTCTCTTCACATGTCCAAACCATCTCAATCTCCACTCTCTTATCTTATCTGCTATGTACGCTACCCCTAATATCTCCCGAAACACAATGTTTCTTATTCGGTCTAACCTTGTGAGCCCACACATCCAACGTAGCATTCTCATTTCTGCTATCTCCATCTTCCGCACTTGTGCCTTCTTGACTGCCCAGCAGTCTGTTCCATATAGCATTGCAGGTCTAATTGCGGCCCTATAAAATTTTCCCTTCAGTTTAGTTGGGAAACTCTTGTCGCACAATATACCTGTGGCTGCTTTCCATCTACACCATCCTACCTGAACTCGGTGGGTCACATCACTGTCTAATTCCCCATCGCTCCGAATAAATGATCCTAGATACTTGAACTTCGTTACCTGCGGCACCACCTGGCCTTCAATGGTGATCTGTACGTCCTCATTGTCAATTCCCCCACCAAAATCACAGTGGAGGTACTCCGTCTTAGAGCGACTAATCCTTGAACCTTTTGTCTCTAAGATTGTTCGCCACCCCTCAAGCTTCATGTTTAGATCTTGTTTTCTCTCAGCAAGTAACACAATATCGTCTGCAAACATCATGCACCACGGAAGCGTTGCTCTAACTTATTCAAAAGAATAAAAAGTGTAATAGCCCTGAAAAAGTAATCCCAAACCACCCCCCAAAAACACGCGGTTTTGCGTGTTCATCTCCATCAGTTGCACTGCTAGCTAGCCACCAACTCAGAAGGATGGCGACGTACTCCGACGCTTGTGTTCGTCTCGATATAGGTCATTTATAAAACTATATTATTATTATTATTATTATTATTATTATTATTGCTTTTAAATTTACGATTTCACTTGTAATTACCTGTCATTTGTCTTTAAACTGACCGTCCGTATGTATGTTTATACTTTATATTAGTTGCTTCACAATCGATTACTTGTCATGAGCTTAAGTAATCCATTGAAAATGAAATTTGATATTTAGGTGGAAATAAATTTGTAACTACTGTTGATACGCTAACTCATAGGGAGCCTCATTCAATGCTTACAGCCATGTTCAGTGGTCGCCACGCTCTTTGCAAAGACTCTGAGGTAGGTAATTAATTAGGCAATCAAGTCCCAATCGATAATCAAACACGACGAATAACTCTCGTTTATTAATCAGAAAATGTAACTCAAAAAACTTATTACAACCATAACTCGGTTTCCCCTATTAGTGGTGCACTCGAGATCGGCTCATATGAGACGGGCTTAATCGAGCCCGAGTTTCACTTATCGAGCTCGAGCTGGCTCACGAGCCTAAACGAACCTGTCAACTATATAATTTATATATATATATATTCAATAATTACTAATTAATATATAAATGTTTTAAAAAGTAAATAAAAATAACTAAATAATATAGATTATTGTATATATTAAATGATAATAGAAAAAAGTATATAAAAATAATTATAAGTTTATAACTATATAATAAATAATTGTTGATAAATAGTAAACGAGCCGAGCTCAAGCTTTGAAAATAGAGCTCGAGACGAGCGGAGCTCGAGCTTTGTGTAAGTTAAGCGAGCAGAGCTCGAGCCTAGTCGAGCTCATGATCGGCTCTGCTCGTTTGCACCCCTAGCCTCTTTTTATGATGTTAACTCTCCCTTAGCTAACAACAAGATACCTAATAACCATAACTGGATCATTAAGTAACCCCTTTTAATTCTTGGGTTGGGCCATATTCTCGGACCAAACAAAATTTGAGCCGAATGACGAAAATGAGATGCAACATGTTTATTTGCAAGATCACGTGCTTTCATATGTTTATTTTTGACAAGCATATTTATTTTGTTCTTTTAAACTCTTGGTTCTGTTTAATGGAATGAATTTTTAGGGTATCAAATTTTTTGACCTTTAAAAACATTTAGCATGCAGAGTTTCTTCTGCTCAAAAGATGCATGTTGTGATTATTTTGAGTTTTTGTAGGGATACGTGTTTGTTGACAGGGATGGGAAACACTTTCGGCATATCTTGAATTGGTTGAGGGGTGGTCTAACTCACAACTTGTCTGAGTTAGAGCGTATAGATCTTCTGGAGCTTTCAGAGGAGGCTGAATACTATCAGCTTCTTGTAAGTACACTCAGTTTTCTAATGGATCTATTGTGTAGTCCATAAAATAGTCTACTTTTTTTTTAACTATTTCAGGGATTGGTGGAAAAAATAAATGAGGTTTTGAAGAGGAAGGAGGATGAGCAAGTGAGTGCTGACTTAACACGCGCTGATATTATCAAATATGCACGACCTTGTAATGTCAAACATGCACATATGAGATTAAGAGGAGTAAATCTTTCTGGGCTTGATCTTTCAAAATTGGTATGATCAAAATTCAAATACAACTCTTGAAGTTTACATGGATACATACTCACTTATATTGACATATGAAGTCAGTCCATCCAAAAGAATTATCTTTATAAATTTCATCTTTTATAGCTATGGGTACTAGGTTTCTTCGTGTTTTTGTTTGATCAATGTTTGATTCGTATTGTCCTCCATTTCAAATTAAAAAGAACTAAAAATGTCAGAACATGCTGTTATTAGTGAGCATTCTTATTAGCCCGCATCGTTTTGCTTGTTATAATGTATACAGGACTTGTCGGGTGTGGACTTCAGCTTTGCATGCTTGAATAATGCTATCTTCTCAGATGCTAATCTTGAAAATGCTAAATTTGAAGTAAGTTATCTGACCTGTTCTTATGTTTTCTACCATAACTAATTATATATTATTTTATACACTATTTGCAATATAGTGGTTTATCATTGTTTTTATTCATTACTTTGCTCTACCATTATGTTTTCTGTTTATATTTTAGAAGGTAGATGCTGAAAATGCCAATTTTCACAATGCAACATTAAAAAAGTAAGATACTGCGAACTTAATTGTTATTTGTTTTTGTTAAGAGCCACAAAGTTTGCAGTCTTTTTTGTAATATACACATATTTACCTCGAAATTTACCAAAATAGCAATTTCAAATGAAACATATTACAAAAAAGCCCTTTTGACATTTTAAATTTACCAATCAACTTGCACACAGCATGTGTGACGCGATAGGTTTGTATTGGCGTGACAGATTTTCATATGTAACCATTTTCGTAACTATAATAAAAAAATGTGAAATGATATATATTTACGAAAAAAAAAAGTCAAGGGTCATTTTGTTAAAGAAAATGGTGAAAATGACAATTATTTTTATGCTTTTCCTGCTAACTATTATGAACCCTATAGTCAAGTTTTTTTTCCCTATGTTAGTCAACTGAATTGATTTTTTTTTGCTCGGCAAGATGTAAGTTTACGATGGCTAATCTTCATGGAGCTTTGCTGGTGGAGGCTAATCTTGATGGTGCAGACTTATATGGTAGATATTTCTTCACATATTACTAACTTCATTTTATAAGGATAAATTTAATGTCTCTTTTAAAACTTGTATATCATCATATTTACTTTACTTTTAACAAAATATCCAATATAAAATATAGCTATTATCATTATTATGACATATATGGCCTTCCATTAGAACTTGTATTAAATTATGAGAGTTAATTTTAAATGGAAGGAGAAAGATCGAGAAATTAAGGTACAATTGTCCTAGTCTAAATTGATGTTGTGGATGGATCTTGTAAGTATGAAATGTGAAGTATTTTGGATAGGTATGTTTGGTATATTAGCTATATGGTTGTGTAAAATATAATATATATGATGTAGGTTTCCTGAGTGAAATGTGAAGTACATATTTTATTTGTATACTGAGAAGCTATATGAAGTTGTATTTGTTAAGAAGCTAAGTCTGGTGATCTAGATTTTAATTGTTGTCTATTTAGTTTTTATGATATATTAGTTATTGTTCTCAAGTATTTGCATATGCTTGCGTGATAGGTTGTGATTTACGTGGTGCAGACTTAAGATGTGCAGATCTATCGGTATGTTGAACTTGGATTAAATTGCACACATAATTTTCATTTTGAAATCTTTAGAAGGAGCCAATTTGGAAAGATCTTAGTGGTTTTTTGTTGATCTCTTTTTGTTATACTTGCTTAGTGTGCTAATCTGGTCAATGCGAAGTTGAATGATGCAAATCTTTAACATGCTTGTCTACGCCGTGATAGAATTCTCCCCAAGACAGTAAGTAACATCGATATCTCGTAGTTTATTACACTCGTCCCTTGAGAATTGAGAAGATTGTTTGTTAAATGCGAGACCATTAGTCAGATGATTAACCCACCTACCCTTACTAGTGAGTGGTAAAGTCGTAAAACTCCTTAAATTGTTTCTGATTATTGCAAGTTATGTTTAATTTTGTAGTGTTTTGTAGGCGCTAAGCTGGAGGGTGCAGATTTTACCGACGCAATTAGATATTTTTGTTCTGCCTAATTTCAGTTTGTTTGAAAATCATTTGTGCTACACATTATGTGATTCGAGTAATTTTTGGTTTAAACAAGCTACTTGATATTCTTGTATGTACAAATTGATTACGGACTATTGACTTTTGAGACATAAAGTAGGAAAAAACCTTATAAAGGCTTGAAGTTGAATAGTCAATGAAATTGAACGTAATACTTGAATAAATATGATGTAACAAGTCATCAGTCGATCTTGAAATTGGTCACACATCCAAAACCAATCATCAATTTTGACAAATTAGACATATTCTCGAACTTTGACTATCTGATCTTCACAAATTTAAACTGGTCTCAAGGATACTGAAATCATGTGTATACCATCAAATCATGAACAACTCTAAGAAACTGGGCATAGATTCTTTAATTTCACATCACGTCGTGCGAAAACCCACTCAAAACTTTATCAAATTTTCAAATTAATGTCTCATGGCGGATTTAACAAATTTGAGCACCTTCAAGAGTCATATACGAGCACCATGGCTTCAATACCAATTATTTGGCTCTAATAATCACCAATAATTCATAGCACTTGAATGTAAAATACATGTAGGGACGGGTTTTTGTGAATCAATCAACAAGAACATGAAGATATATATGTAGTGGTATGATGATCTTCATTCATTGAATGATTGATTATGGTAGATTGATTACAAAGTGAACGAATTCAAATCATTTAAACACTCGATAAAGCCAATCCCTAGCCAAACTACAACTAGTAGACCCTCCATTTTGTGTTTGATGATTGACCTCATCAACATGTAACCTACTATCGGTTTTTGTTTGAATTCAATTTTTTGGTTCAGTTATTTTGGGTTTTTCATGAACCACTCAATCTATTGTAACCAAGCCAGCTCAGCTCGACTTAAATAGTCCCGTCCCACTTATCCACTTTACACTATCCATATTCACAAACCAACCCACCCAAACCAATTTTTGTTATAAAAATAATTTATCTCTTTTCTACATACCCAATCCAATCCAACCAAACTTTCTACACTCATTAGCAACTCAACTATTAAATAAATATAATTTATAATGGTTTTTTTTTATTAAAAGTGCCTATAAATATAAAAAATAATTTCTTTAACTAAAAATAGACAATATATATTTGATTTAAATGTATTTAAATAAACGATTAATGATTAATATTTATTTTATTTTAAAAAATATATATATCTTTTACAACCCATGTTTTTAATAAAATTTATACCATTGTGTTAAAAAAAACTGAGTAAGACTGTGTTTTTAATTTTTTTTTAAACTTAAGTATTAAAAGTAATTTGAAAAAATCAATATTATAGTTAAAACTAATTAGTTTAAAAGAAAAAGAAAAAATAAATTAAAAGGAAGACCATAGATATCTTGACATATGAGAGTGAATTAGTTTGCAAACTAGTTCGATGATGCAAACTTGGGGTGTCAATTCCTGACACGACCCAAAACCCGACACGAAAAATATAGGTTTTGGGTCGGATGACACGACCCGTTTTCTTAAATAGGTCAACCTAAACCCGACACGTTTAAAAAACAGGTTAACCCGACCCGTTAAAAAGTGGGTTGACCTGTTAACCCGTTTAACAATTTTAAAGAAGTTAATATTTTTATTTTAGAGAGAAGATGTTTTAAATTTTAAAGTGACATACTTAGTTTGTTAAATTTTCATATATCAATTAACTTTTAAAAGTAAAACTAATTTCGTTTTACACTACTTTTATCTACTTTATATTTCTAATAATTTCATTTTATTAGTTTTAACCGTATATTCTCTGGTTATTTCATTCGTTTGTTCTTCTCTTTAGTTAGATATGTGAACCTAAGTTTGTTAATTGAGAATGCAAGATAAATTCACAAAAACAATTACATTTATCACAAATTATTAACAAATTTTATATGAATAAGAGTAATTAACTGTTAAATTTATTACTAAGTCAATGGATATTACTCATATTCGTATATGAACGTAAAATGGGTTGACGCGAAACACAACCTAAACACGACACGAAGTTAAATGGGTCGACACAACCCAACACGAATAAAAATACTGGTTGAGTTAGGCTTGAAAAATCTCAACATTCACCCGCCACGATTGACACCCCTAATGCAAACTAGTTTAGTCTATTCATTTGTTTTTTAATTTTTTACTTTTTTTTTTCAAATACTGAAACAAATTACTTATATTTTGCTAAACATTTAAAACTTACATAACTTTTCATGTTCACTTTTGTAGCTACAACTTCCAAGACCACCTACGGGAAAGACTCTTCGGTTGCCAAACATTTGACCTTTTATCTTCATATGTTTCACTCTGTTTTCCATTTATCTTCACTTTGCACAGCGAACATCTCAAGAAGATATGTCGACGTACTCTTCGACTGTTCGTCTCAATATCGGTACTAATATTATTATCTTGTTTCTTGCCTTTTATTTTACTGCATGCATGTCACTCGTTATAATCTGTCATGTTTGTTTCTACGTACAATTATTTGTCTTTAGTTTAAGTAATCTGTTGATGCATGAAATTTGAAATGTGGTTGGTTTCAATATATTGTTTTCGAATTAAACAGGTGGAAAGGTATTCCGCACAACCGTTGATACGCTAACTCGTAGGGAGCCTCGTTCGATGCTTGCTGTCATGTTTAGTGGTCGCCACACCCATTCTGAGAAGGTAAGTATATATGCACACATAACAGTGATATATATATATGGTTTGACATAGTTAACAGTGAGCATGCTTTGATCATTTTATTATATTTTGCAGGAATGTGTGTTTGTTGATAGGAACTGGAAGCACTTTCGCCATATTTTGAATTGGTTGAAAGATGGTGTAGCTCCAATCTTGCCTGATTATGAGAGTTTAGAGCTTTTGGAGGAAGCAGGATACTATCAGCTTCCTGTAAGTCATTTTTTACTAATTCTTTTTCTCATGGATCAGTTGTACGGTCTTTGTTAACGTTGTTTTTTTTTACTCTTTCAGGGTTTGGTAGATAAAATAACTGAGGATTCGAAGAGGAAAAAGATAGAAATTGGTGGTGATATAAAACGCAATGATTTTCGCATATTTGTACAACAAAGATGTAACAGTTTAAGAGGATTAAATCTCTCTGGCTTGATCTTTCAAATATGGCATGATCTCATCAAATACATTTTGCATATATTTTAGGTTTACAAGCTCCAGTGAAATCAGGCTGGCTTTAAGATGTTGACATACATGTTTTTTTCATCATAACTTATGCAGGACTTGTCGCAAGTGGACTTTAGCGATCCGTGTCTGAAAAATGTTAACTTCTGTAAGGCCCGGTTTTGTTTAATTGAGTCTTTCGTATTTGTATCATTTTAGTTTACGTCTTTGTTAGTTTACGGTTGTATGTTTTGGGCCAGAGGCTTCTTGTACTTGAAGCCCATTGGGCATTTATTAATAGAAATAGAGTATGGATTACACACAATATATAAGGTGTGTGCAACTCCATACTCAAAAAACCCTTTGCAAAACAATTATCCAAGTAACCAAAAACTCTCTCAACTCCTTTTCTTTCTTCCAAGTTTTGGCTCCACCATACCCATACACAAGATCCGAGATCTCGGTCCAACTAGTTGTTTCCGCCAACTAGTTGTGAGGTTGATCCAAGAACAACTAGTATTTAGTTTGTTGTGTTGTTTGATCCGGTTTCGGGACCTACAATTGGTATCAGAGCTTTCGGGCCTTACTAGTTGTAGATCTTGGGTCACAACCTTGGATTTTGGTCTTGTGTGTGAAAAGGCGGATTTTTCAAGAAAATAAGTGTGTTTCGGGTTCTTGTGTTCTTGAAGTTCTTAAGATATTTAAGTTGTTCATGTTCAACAATATGGTTTAAAGTTGTTAAAATGGTTGGTTTTGGTGTGTGAATCTCAAAATAATTGTGTTTGTAGTGTTATGCATGTATTTGGGTTGGTTTGGAAAAGGTGATAAGAAAGTTAGTTGGTGACATTCTAAAAGAGGAATTCTAATACTTTGTCACTTGAATACAATTGTTATTTGAATACAATTGCTCTAAGTAAATTGTATTCAAATCCAAGCTTACGAGTTCTAAGTAAATTGTATTCAAATCCTTCATTGTTTGAATACAATTGGTCTAAGTAAATTGTATTCAGATCCAAGCTTTCGAGTTCTAAGTAAATTGTATTCAAATCCTTCATTATTTGAATACAATTGATCCAAGTAAATTGTATTCAAATCCTTCATCATTTGAATACAATTGTTCATTTGAATACAATTGTTATTTGAATACAATTGTCCATTTGAATACAATTTTTCAATTTGAATACAATTGTTAATTGAATACAATTTTTCATTTGAATACAATTGTTCATTTGAATAAAATTTTTATTTGAATACACTTGTTCATTTGAATACAATTGGTCATTTGAATACATTGGACTTGTGTTTTTCAAACAGTTTTTGTTTCAAGAGTGTTTGATCTTTGAGAAAAGGGTTGACCCGTTGACTATTGACTTTGACTTGTTGACCGTTGACTTTGTCCAGTTGACCCACAAAAAAAACTTTTTAAATTTTTTACTTAGTCTTCCATTAAAAAAATGTCTTGCAATTATAAGCTTGGAGGGAGTCTCAATATGAGGGAATGCCAAAAGAACATGTTAAAAGAAGAATTCAACATGTTTAAACATACTCAAGGAGAATCGGTTGCCTCTCTCATCAACAGATTTGAGTCACTCGTTACTAAATTGAGATGTGTCGGTATCACAACTAAGTTGTCTGAGATCAACATGAAGTTGTTGGATTCACTGCCTTACTCATGGAACACAAGCGTGATTACCATCAAGAGAACGGCGAACCTGGATACCTTAACACTCTTAGAGTTGATTTCTACCATCAAGTCTTTTAAATCGATGGATGCCAACCTTCGAATATACAATCAGTCAAAAGAAAATAAAGCTGAGACAAGTGATGCGGATGTGAGGAGTCAAGCAAGTCCTATCATCCCCGAGTGTGTTGCATGTGGAAGTAGTCAAGCAAACACCTCGTCATGCACCATTGATGGAATTCCTTCACCTGCCTCGCTCATTCCCGAGGTACACAAACTTTGCTCTCAAGAATGTATTGATAAAGTTCTTCACTATAGAAACCATAATGCTAAAATTCTTGAACAAATTGAAAGCATTAGAGTTCAAAATGATGATCTTAAAAAGGCTGCTAAGATTTACACTATTAGAATTAACACTCATGGTAATGATATGGCCGATCTTAGGGAACAAGTTTCAATTGCTAGAAATTTAGCGAAGCGTCATGAAAATCAAGTAGTTGAACTAAACGCTAAAATTGTTAAATTAGAAATTGAGTTAACCCAAAAGAAGATTGCCATAGAAAACTTTGAATTAGCCACCGAAAAGCTGAACAAACTTATTGGGTCACAAATGGAATTAAGATTAAAGACTGGTTTAGGTTATGATTGTTCTGCTGTACCTCCACCGTTTAACAATAACTATACTAGCGTTCCTCATCTTGATTTTAATTCTCCTCCTGAGGAAGAAATGGTCTATGGTATTGGTCATGTGCCCATATCAAAGACATTTGTTCCTGCAACTCCCAAGACTGTTATTTCAGCTAATTCTTCAGTTAATCCTAATAATGATTCATCTTCTGCAGCAAGTCGTGCAGAAGAAAATGGGTGTATGGAAACAAACATGTGTTATGGAGATAAAAAACTTACTTTTTGATTCATCTATTAACAACCCTGTATGTAATAATATTTTTTCCAAAAACATTTTGAACAATGATGTATCTGATGAGAATGTTCATGTTGGCACGTCTCTTGAAAATGAAAATGATGTTTCTATTTTCGATAGTGATTGTGAAACTATTTTTGATGAAACCATTGTTGATAGAACTGTGCATGAAACGGTTTCTGTGAATACTAACCTACCAAGCTGCTCGTCAAAAGATTGTAAAGTTGAGGAGACTAAAATTAATGAAAATCGTTTTGAAAAGGAAAAGGCAAGTACATCTGGTAAATATGTGCCACCTTATAGAAACAATTTTTATCAATCCACAAATCAATATTATCAACCTCAACTGTACAATCAATTTGATAATAGCTACTATGGTTATTATCCACAAGATTATGTGAACTCTTTCTATACAAATGTTTTTGTGAACTCTTTATTATCCACAATTTGATAATAGCTTGTTTGTTCCCGTACAACCATATCCTTATTCGCCACAACCCAGGTATTATCATTCTAATGGTTTCTATAGGGAAGATTAAAGAAAACTTTGTTTTGTGTGTGGTAACCCGTCTCACCTTGCAAGACATTGCAAGAGCTGGCATAAGATGAAAAGAGAAACGAACAGTAGGTTTAATCAATTCCGTTCAAGAGCTAAACCAAGCTCAAGAACAAGAAATGATCAACCTGACAGTTCTGCCAGCGAAATGGATGTGAGATCCAGAAATAAAAAGAATGATAAACCTCCTTTTTGGATAACCAAGAATGAGAGAGCAAAAAGGAATTCAAAGACTGACAAGTCTGAGAATTCATCAAAAAGAAGGCAGAAAAGACATCCAAATATTGACAAATCTGAGGATGTTGTTTTAAAACCAAGAAGGAGACAGTCTCAAAAATCTTTTAAAAACAAGAAACTTGCTCGTGCATGGAATCCTAAAGACTGCTCTTCTGATTCTGACACGTCCCACAACTTCATAAACAACAATGAGAAAAGGACATTTGACCCTCCCGAGACAACTAAGTCTCAGGAACCTCTATCTAATTAAACTGCTAATGTGTGAAGGGTCAGCCAAGACATTCTGTAAACAGTATTTGGTACTTGGATAGTGGTTGTACCCGACACATGACAGGAGACGAATCCTTTCTATTTGACATTAAACCGTTCGATGGCGGATACGTTTCTTTTGCTGGAGATATGGGTAGAAATATTTCGAAACAAGGAAAAGTGTCAAATGGAGTCCTGACATATGAAGATGTCAACTTGGTGAAACAACTAAACCACAACTTGCTTAGCATCTCTCATATCTGAACCGAAAGCTTGTCATGATAGAACGGGTCGATACTGATGACAACTATGCAGACCTGTTTACTAAAGCCTTTGATCGTGCCAGATTTTTGTTTCTTGTCAGGTCACTTGGCATGATCTCTTTTGTACAAAGTTAAGTTTTAATTTTTTTTTGTTTTATTTTTCTTTATTTTTATTTTAAAATTATTTTAATTTTATTTTGTTTTATTTTATTTTTTTTCTTAAAAGTTTATTTTATCTAAGTTCTTTTTAATTTAGCTTAAATTTTCTTTTATTTTAAATTTTAAACATTTATTTTCAGATTTTATTTTTTAAAAAGTTTTAAAATTTGAAACTTTTGTTTTATTTTTATTTTGTTTTTAAATTTTCTTTTTAATTTTCATCTCATTTTATTTCAAATTTCTTTTATCTTTTTGTATATAAAATTTGTAAATATTTTTCAAATATGTCACAATTTTAGAGGAAGAAAATGAGTCTTAATTCACCAAAAAGATTTTACTTTTGTTAAGAAAATCAAAATTTTAGTCACTTGACTTCCAAAAATATTTATATATTCTTTATTTTATTCAAGAAAACCTCAAAAAGCCTTAAAGGTATAATCTCTCGTTTAGAGGGAGCTCCTGTTTAGAGGGAGTCGAATAATATTAAAGAAAATTTTAAGAAATCGATCCGACCTTTGGAAAATGATAGGAAATTGTCTCAGGTGATCCTAGCACATGAAAAGAGTATATCAAAAGCCAACAAGATCATTGCTTGATGTGTAGATAGGCTTAACAAATGAGTGGGTATTGTAGTGATATAAACTTAAATATCTGCCTATGCTAGTGGTTACACTCTTATGAAGCGGTTGCCGACTCCAAATAAGTCATATTAATGAAGGCAAAAATCCTAATAGTCAGTCATACACGAGCCCGTTAGTAATTGGTCACAATGAAAATTATTTCTTGCTTTAGCTTCAAATATTTAAAAAATCAAAAATTATTGAAAAGACAGAAAAACTGCAAAATACTCAAAAAAATATTCAAAATCAACAACAAAATTGTTGATAATTTTATCAAACAAAAAGGGGTATATTAGAACCACGTAACGTGAGGCAAACAAGTAAGTCCTAAACACTTTATATGAAGGCATAAGTCAACAAGGCAAGTAAGTCCAAGGTTCAACCTTTACATATTGTTTGAAAGAAAAGTTTGCAAAAAGTCTATGAACCTCAAAATGTTTTGATCAATCATTAGGGGGTCGGAGTCAATTCGGGGTGATACTGATGAACACAAAGTATGCCCGAGGTATGATGGAGTTTGTAACATATCGGATTCACAGGGGACCACACAAGTATTGTGCCTAACGTATCATGATGAAATCAAAATACTTGTTAAGTTTAAAGTGGACAAATATATCTACAATCGACCTTGGGTTCTTGGCATAACAATATCCAAATAGAAGTGTGATCTAGGACACCATAGACAATATGATTCCATGTTGTTATCTTTCTCACCAAAAACAAGTATTAATAGCTTATTTTGTAAATTAATTAATATGATTAATTAATATAATATTAATTTTCTCCTTATTTTAAATTTTAAATTTTTATTTTTATTTTTATTTCACAAGTTAAAATTAGTTTAACTTACATTTCTTTTAATATGATTTTATCTTATTTTACTTTTACTTTTACTTTTAATTTTATTTTTAAATTTATTTTGATTTTTTTCGTTTTTAATTTAGTTTTCAAATATTTGACTTTATCTTATTTTGTTCTAATTTTTTTTGGTTTTAACTCTTAATTTAGTTTTTAAGTTTTTGCTTTATCATTTTGTAAATCTTTTTATTTTAAACTTAGCTTAAGTTTTGTCTAAATCTTGTGTCTGTATAAAAGTTTCTCTTTCTATTTTATTTTACTTTAAACTTATTTTAAAATTTTAATTTTATTTTCTTTTATTTTTTAAAATTTTATTTTAATTTTTAAGTATTTAGTTAAATGGGCTTTTGTTTACTACAAGGTCTTCATTGCATTGTTTGTTAAGTGTTGACCCGATAAAATATATCTTGACAAGTGCTTGGATGGAGACGATGTTGAGTCAGAAGAGAGATGACGAGGATGAGGATGAGTATGATAGCAATGATGATACTCGTGGAAATGGTGGTGGTAATGGAAGTGGTAGTGGTGATGCCACTGAAAATAAGACAGCTGATGCTGGGCCGTCAAAGGAGGCTGAGAAAACGAGGGAAACGGAAGCTGAGGTGGAGGCCGAGCTCGCCTTTTTATTTAACGTTTGTTCTTTTGCAGGTACCATTCCTTCGGTTCAGAAAGCCGGTGAAGAAAATAAAGATGATGATGACGACATCAACTATTCCCTCGAACCCGACACACAGCCAACTGGGAAAATGTTGAGCCAATTGTTGACAAGCATGTTGTCGTTCCTGTTGCTGATCCTGCTAGAAGTCGGTCAAGAAGAGGAATCAAATACTACAACATTAGCATATTGGAAAACATGCAAGCAAGGTCTAACTCAACAACAAATTCGATGATGTCATCATGCATTGCACTCGCAGTCACGAGCTTACGTTCTTTGATGAGCACGAATTGACTGGATTTGGACTCCGCGACCTCAGGAAGCTAACTGAGTCGCCACTATACATAGTCGAAGATGTCTGTCGTGACTACACGGACGCCATCGTTGGAAAGTTCAACAAGTTTGTCAGATTACTTGTTGAAAAGCAGCCTTTCGAAGAAGACCCAAATGGTGTATTTGACTGAGTCCGAATGCGAGTGGTGAGAAGGAAATAAGCAAATACCAAAAGACTAGAGGGAGATTGTAAGGCCCAGTTTTGTTTAATTGAGTCTTTCGTATTTGTATCATTTTAGTTTACGTCTTTGTTAGTTTACGGTTGTATGTTTTGGGCCAGAGGCCTCTTGTACTTGAAGCCCATTGGGCATTTATTAATGGAAATAGAGTATGGATTACACACAATATATAAGATGTGTGTAACTCCATACTCAAAAAACCCTTTGCAAAACAATTATCCAAGTAACCAAAAACTCTCTCAACTCCCTTTCTTTCTTCCAAGTTTCGGCTCCACCATACCCACACACAAGATCCTAGATCTCGGTCCAACTAGTTGTTTCCGCCAACTAGTTGTGAGGTTGATCCAAGAACAACTGGTATTTAGTTTGTTGTGTTGTTTGATCCGGTTTCGGGCCAACTAGTTGTGAGGTTGATCCAAGAACAACTAGTATTTAGTTTGTTGTGTTGTTTGATCCGGTTTCGGGACCTACAACTTCATAGCTGCTAATCTTTATGGTGCTACGTTTCAAGTAAATCATCTGACTTTTTTTTATATCTTATAACTAAATAAAGGTTTTTTTGTCAATAGTTTGGCGCAGCTTGTTGCCCGTTTGCCTGCCACTTTATTGTAATCGTTTTATAGTAAATTATATAAAATAGTTTCAGAATGCAGATGCTGAACATGTCAATTTTCAAAATGCAACATTGACCGAGTGAGATTATGCACACTTTTTTTTTTGTTATGAAGCACAAAGTATGCAGTCATGATGTTTGTGGATTTGCACAACTTTTATGACTTACTTTTGTGAAGTCTAGAGTCAAGTGTTGTTTTCATTGTTAGTTTGCTCATTAGATCTTGTCTTGCCTTGCGAGTTGTGTAGGTGTGTGTTTACAAAGGCTAATCTTTGTGGAGCTATGCTATCAGGGGCTAATCTTGAAGGGGCAAAATTTAATTGTAAGTATCTCTTCTCTTTTATCAATCTATTAAATTATTTTGTAGAGATAATTTTGTAAATCCCTATTGAAACTTGTAATATCAAATTTACTAAACAACCAAAAAAAAAAAGAAAAAAACAAAATATCTAGTGGAGGGACAAAAGAGAAAGGTATAGGAAAAATAGTCAATGCCAATGTTTCATGTTATAAATTTTATATAATTGTATTTTTAATTATGAAATTTGAAAGTACTATCTTTAGTGGGTATTTTTTATACTAGTTCTTTTTGGTTGGGACATTGAGTAAATACAATATTATGCAAGTTTCTGGGGGGCATATTTGAATCTGCTTCTTTGTGTTAAATGTGTGATTTTTACTTTATATGCTCATGAGTTGTGAATTCCAATAATAAGTTGTTTCTGTTAAGAAGCTAAGTCAAGTGTTCTTCTAAGCAATGGGAAGTGTGTGTTGTGGAGATTTTGTTGTTTCATATTTTCTTTTTTTTTTCTTTATATTTAAACGGCATGTTTTTAATTTGCTTATTGTTGCGTGATAGGCTGTAATTTATCTGTTGCAGACTTGAGATATGCAACACTCCAGGTATGTTTAACTCTTGCGTAAATATACAAGGTATTTCTTGTTCCGAATCTTAAAGAGTATTTTCATATTTTCAGATGGCTGTTCTCACAGATGCAAATTTGGAAGGAGCCAATCTAGAGGGAGCCAACTTAAAGGTTTGTTAAAAGTTTTAATGTTTAAAGTTTAACGTTTAGGAAAGTACGGATCAATTCTTGTTCTCTTATCTATTGTCTACTTTCTTAGGGTACAAATCTGAATAACGCGAAGCTGAAGGATGCTAATCTATGCGATGTGATGTTGGAGGGTGCGAATCTTCAAGGCGCTTGTCTTCAGCGTGTTAATCTTTGGGATACCGTAAGTAACATTGATATTGATATCTTGTAATTTAGCACACACTTACCATGAAATTTGAGAAGGCTGGTGTATAAGCCATCAAAGATATTGACTGTTGTAACTTTTGTTCTAACCTTATAGTGTTTGCAAGGCGCGATGCTAGACGGGGCGGATTTGTCTGGAGCTTTTAGAAGATAGGTGGTTATAATTTCTTTTATTTTTCGTTATTCTGCTCTAAACCAACTTAAGTCTTTTTGTTACTAAATGGTTCTATGTATTATGTGATTTGGATGATTTATGGTTTAAAACCATTTTCCTGAATTTCTCTTACATGTTGATTGGTACAGCTAACCAAAATCTAAAAAGTACGAATTGCTCTTAGCTGGTTGAAAGGGCTCAAAAGACGGTGAAAGATGTGTGAGAACATCACCCTGCCTTCTTCGAGGACCGATTGGAAATTCCTTTTGATGTTGTGAACAAGAAATTGGTGTATAAGCCATCAAAGATAGATAATAATTTGTACATAAAAGTTTTATATAAATAAATATTATCAAATTAAGTAAAAAAAATAACTCATGAAAACGAAATGAGTTTAGCCAAACCCCAACTTGACTGTTAACTTTTAGTCATTTTTAAAAAAGACACGCATCTGCTACTATTAGTGTGCATAGGCCATAGGTATAGTATGTCTCCTTGTGAATATAACGAGTTTGTTTAGTGATACGAAGTTTTTCGTGTAAACTTTGACTAGCTCGCATTGATATACATGTTACATTAAGTTAATAATACAAGCATATAATGCCATGCCCAACACTGTCCCTCTTTACAGTGGCGGAGCCACACTCACACCATCGGGTTCAGCCGAACCCGGTCCTTTTTCGGTTTATATATAACCTATAGTGTTGAATTAACGAGCGAACCCATTATCGTTTTAAAAAAGTATATCCGAACCCATTGATTATAAAAAGTTTAGTTAATAAACAAATAAAAACATCGGCTATCGACTCAGCAACCGATCAACTTTTTTCTTCGCCGTTCGCCTCAAGGTTTCAATCATCACCAACAACCAATAATAGTTGGTCTATCGTTTGAGAAGTGTTTTTCTTCAATGAAGCATGTGAAGTCGGATTTAGGTGACAATTATATGAATGATGCTTGTGTGTTGTATTGAGAATGAGTTGTTTTTCAAAGTCGCGATTGAAGATATTTTTCAAAACATGAAAACACGTAAGGAAAAATTATAATATGCAATGTCTTTATATATAATGACTGACTTTGTATTTTATTGAATGTTAACGATATATTTTTGTTATGATAGTGATATTGCATTTTATTTAGCTAACCGAATGATCAACCCAACCCGACCCAACCCATTCGGGTGCAAAAACTTTGACACCGGAAAAAAAATTCAAACATCAAAAATTCCAAACCATAGAAAAAAGTTTTTGGCTCCGCCACTACCTCTTTATAACCATTTATTGGTTTGTTTGCCACGTTCAAAAATGAAAAACAAAAGGCTTAGACCATGTGTAGTCATAAAGTTCCACATCGAGGGTTATGCGACACGTGGCGCCCAGTCAGAGTTATGGTTTTGTACAAAAACAGGCTGTAGTCATAACTCTCCACATCCAGGGGTTATGCGTCACGTGGCGCCCAGTCACTTTTACAGTTTTTGTTTTTTTTTTTAATTTTTAATAAGAATAATCAAATAACAATAATATTTTATTAAATAAATATTACAAGAAAATAAAAAAAAACTATTCGTCGTTGTTGTCGTCGTCGTTGTCTTCGCCCTCTTTGTCGTTTTCATCGTCGTCGCTATCGTCGTCGTTGTCTTCATCATCGTCTTCATTGTTACCCTCGTTTTGATCATCGTTTTCACCAGGCAGAGGCCGATACATCCAAAGATGTTGGACCAAATCCTCCTTTAGTGCGTTATGTATCTCTCTTGACCGCACGGAATCCGAGTTTTCGAGTCGTTGCTCCATACTTGCCGGAGTCCGTGGTGGATCCGGGTCCGGTATGAAAGTTGGACATATATCTCTTCCCTCGTCCTCGATGATCATGTTATGCATTATGATACACGCATACATAGCACATCTCATTCTTTCTAAAGACCACAGACGACAAGGATTTTTAACATAATGCCATCGTTGTTGAAGAACACCAAAACACCTCTCGATATCCTTTCTCGCAGACTCTTGCACTTTCTTAAAATACTGTCTTTTTTCATCCATGGGGTCTCTGAATGTTTTAACAATTATCGCGAACTCTGGATATATTCCATCACCCAGATAGTACCCATGATCGTAGAAGTTATCGTTAGCCCAAAACGAAGCGACGGGAACGGTCCCAGATATGTAACTCTCCATCACAGGAGACTGCTCTAAGACGGTTATGTCATTGTTGGAACCGGGAACACCAAAGAATGCCGACCAAATCCAAAGGTCGTATGAAGCGATCGCTTGAAGGCTGACCGTTGGTCCCTTTTGGTCACCTCGTGTGAATTGACCTCGCCATGCAGTTGGACAATTAGCCCATTCCCAATGCATGCAATCTACACTTCCTATCATGCCGGGGAAACCATGCACCCTTGTATGTGCCTCGTAAAGACGTTGTAGATCGTTAACGTTGGGCTCTCTCAGATAATGTGGTCCATATAGTTTAAATATTCCTAGATTTTACAAAATTTTTATAAAATAAATGATCACAGTAAACAAGTGATAAACTATTTAAAAAAAACAAAACGTACCGTAACAAAAATACTCCAAGGTGTCCCGGGTTGTTTTTTCGGCCATCTTTAAATAATCGTCGTTGATGTCGGTCGTGTTTCCGTAGGCGAGCACGCGCACGGCTGACGTAACCTTCTGAATAGCCGTGAATCCTAGTGTCCCTCGAGTGTCAGGCTTTTGCTTAAAGTAATCAAACTCACGCTCCAAATCATTGGTGATGCGCATAAATAAATTTTTAGACATTCGAAAACGGCGCCTAAAGGTCTTCGGGTTCTTGTATCCGGGCGTGTCGCATAAGTAATCCGCCATCAACCGGTTGTTGGCTTCGGCACGATCTCGTTCGATATATGCTCTTGTTGAAACGGGGGGTGGAGAGCTAATCGCACCCGTAACGGAACTCATATACTGTGTCGCGAGCATAATCGCACTCGTAACCGCCTGTTCCTCCTCCACGTCCTCGGCTTGTTGGTCGGGCCCGAAAAACTGTTTATAAATAGATGGAGGATCCATATATATTGAATTTGGTGTAAAGGAATTTTTATAGAGTTGAAAGAGAATTTTTATAAATTTGATAAGGTTTGATTGGGGATGAAATGGTTTAATATATAAAAAATAATATTTTTTTTAATTATCCAACGGTAAAAAAAACGGTCAAATTTTGATTAACGTGCCATTCTCAGCGTTTCGTATACAACGCACACAAAATGGAAATCAACATAACGCAGGGGGGCGGTGTACCCCCCACGTTTTGCTTCATAACGCTACGGACAAAGCCACCACGACGGGTGGTCTTACAAGCTTACAACCTGTTGGTTCAACCAGCCCAACTTACAACCAGATCGTCAATTATTATATAATTTAACAAAGCCACGTGCCAATATCTCATTGCTCATTTTACTATTTTATTTCCCACATTTAATTTCATTTATATTTTGAATTTTTCTCAATAATTTGTTATATTTAACCTTTTACAAAAGTATAAATATATGGATTCACTTAACTTTTATTACGAACATTCCGATATAAATTTTATGAAAAATGAGTTATAGTTAAAAAAATATTTTTATATGGGTTCATAAGACCATGTGTACTGAAAGCTTTATGGTGGATAAAGGCACCCTCCACATTTAGGTTAATTTTTTGGGAAAATTCTCAAAATAGGCGTTTATGAATACGTTTTTCAGGTTTTAGGTGTCATTTCAAACAAATTCCCAAAATAGGTATTATAAACTAGTCGTGACGAATAGTTTATGATTGTCAACGAGTAGTTTGTATAACCAATAAAAATTTGACACGTGTCTATAAACTAACCGTAACGACTAATTTCACTAATCATCTACTCGTAAAGATTAAATAAGTTTAAAGCCTCGTAATCAACGCCCACGAGTAAATAAGATATCCTTTAGTCGCGACGAGCAGATTATAAAACCTTAAGAGTCGCGAGTAGTTTTATCAAACTAACCATGACGATGAGTTTGATTACCAAATGCATCGAACCGGTTTGTTTTTCAAAACACTAACCGGAATGGTTAGTTTGTTTGGTCAACTAGTCGTTACGAGTAGATATTGGTCAATGATTACTTTACATCCATTATACGAGTATTTTATTGGTAATTAACTCGTCTCGATAAGTTTACCTGATAAACATTACTCATACGAGTAGTTCATATCTAGTTAACTCGTCCTGACTAGTTTACCTTGTTTATATTCCCGAGACGAGTATTTTATTAGTAATTAACTCGTTCTGATAAGTTTACTAGATTTTTATTACCGATACGAGTACTTTATTGGTATTTATCTCGTCGCGTCTAGTTTACCTTGTTTGCATTACCGATACGAGTAGTTAATTAGTAACAAACTCGTCTTGACTAGTTAACGTAACAATCTACTCGTCTCCTTACTTTATAGTCATACTTTATAGTCTAAACTAATCGTTACAATGTTGTTTTGAAGTTCTTGGGTTTATATAAATGTCATGTTCTTATTGTTTTGAACCCGCACATCAATGGAGAAGGAAATTGATGATATTGTAGTTTGTTACAGAGGAAAGTGGGAACAAACAAAAGGAGCTACTGAGTATGTTTCGTTTGATTGTGGACGACAAGGTGTATCTCCATCTTTGAGGTTCGGTTATTGTGAGTTTATAGATTTGGTTACTAGTCGTTTTAAAGTAGGTCATGTTAAACGATTATCTTATAAGTTCTGTAATTACTCATATCCGGTGGATATACACGACGACTATGACATGAAGCTTTTTCGTATCGGTAAAAAAGGAGACGACTAGATTGTTATGTTAAACTAGTCAAGACGAGTTTGTTACTAATTATTAACTACTCGTATTAGTAATGTAAACAAGGTAAACTAGACGCGACAAGTTAACTACCAATAAAGTACTCGTATCGGTAATAAAAATCTGGTAAACTTATCAGAACGAGTTAATTACTAATAAAATACTCATCTCGGGAATATAAACAAGGTAAACTAGTCAAGACGAGTTAACTAGATATGAACTACTCGTATGAGTAATGTTTACCAGGTAAACTTATCGAGACGAGTTAATTAACAATAAAATACTCGTATAATGGATGTAAAGTAATCGTTGACCATATCTATTCGTAACGACTAGTTGACCAAATAAACTAACCATTCCGGTTAGTGTTTTGAAAAACAAACCGGTTCGATGCATTTGGTAATCAAACTCATCGTCATGGTTAGTTTGATAAACTACTCGCGACTCTTAAGGTTTTATAATCTGCTCGTCGCGACTAAAAGATATCTTATTTACTCGTGGACGTTGATTATGAGGCTTTAAACTTATTTAATCTTTACGAGTAGATGATTAGTGAAACTAGTCGTTACGGTTAGTTTACAGACACGTGGCAAATTTTTATTGGTTATACAAACTACTCGTTGACAATCATAAACTATTCGCCACGACTAGTTTATAATACCTATTTTGAGAATTTGTTTGAAATAACACATAAAACCTGAAAAACGTATTCATAAACGCATATTTTGAGAATTTTTCCTAATTTTTGTTGTGGCGTGTGTAGATAAAGTAGGTGGAAGGCACGGAAATTAAAAAAATAAAAAATAAATAGCAAAGTTATCGCTTTATTGTAAAATACCATAACTCTAACCGTATTCAGTGGGGGCTTTATGGTTTTAGCTTTTGTGCAGCGCGTGTTCATCTTCATCATCGTGAACACAATGGACTCAGACGCATGTTCTTCGATTGTTCGTCTGAATATAGGTACTCACATTTTTTTAACTTTCAATTTACTACTTCACTCGAAATCCTCTGTAATTTGGCTCTGAACTGATGGATTAAATTAGGTTATTATTATCAGTTAAGTTTAGGATCGATTTATTAGGTTATCAGTTGGTTTAATATCGCTACCGAAACAAGTGGAAATGATCTGTTGAGTAGCTTGTCACCTGGTTAATATTATATTTCTGCCAAAACAAGTGGAAATAATTAACTGATTAGGTTATCAATTGTTTAATTAAATTGTGACAGGTGGAAATGAATTTTTAACTACTGTTGATACCCTAACTCTTAGGGAGCCTCAGTCGATGCTTGCTGCCATGTTCAGTGGTCGTCACACGGTTTATAAGGATCCCGAGAAGGTAAGTATGTATTCCATATAACGTGATCTTGATGACGTTTGATGGGTGATATGCTTTGATCATTTTGTGTTTTTGCAGGGGCATGTGTTTGTTGACAGAGATGGGATGCACTTTCGGCATATTTTAAATTGGTTGAGGGACGGTGTGGCTCCCAACTTATCCGAATCAGAGTATTCCGAGCTTTTGCGGGAAGCAGAATTCTATCAGCTTCTTGTAAGTCACTTTTTTTTATCTTCATTTAATTCAATTATTTTGTCAGAAGAATTGATAATACCTTTTTTAAGTTATGGTACTTAATTAAATAATCTTTTTTTTTATTTTACTAATTCAGGGTTTGGTGGACAAGATAAATGAGGTATTGACTAAGAAGAAGGAGGATGAACAAGTGGATTCTGAGTTTACACGCGGTGATATTATTAGATGTGTACAGTCTAGTTGTCGCAAATTTAGAGGAGTAAATCTCTCTGGGCTTGATCTTTCCAAACTGGTATCATCAAATACATATTGTTATGTGACTCAGTATTTATCAAAATATGTATCTTATGAAGTTATAAACTACTATCTTACCATTGCACGGATTCATTTTCACTTATTTTGACATATGAAATCTATCAAAATAACAGTGGTTACATATTTCATTCTCTATGATTATATAGATACTAGCTTTGTTCACATTAGCTTTTAATCTTGTATTTTTACAAGTATTAAAGGAGAACATACGTAGCATCCCTTTGTATTTGTTTTTTTTCAATGTTTGATTTATGATGATGATTGCAAATTAAAAAAAATGACTTATCATGAACTAGACTCTTTCACTAGTGAATGTTTTACTAAACCTGTTTTTCTCATTATGACTTATGCAGGATTTGTCAAATATGGATTTCATCTATGCACGCCTCAAAAATGTTAACTTCTCACTTGCTTATATTTATCAGGCTTTATTTCAGGTAAATTATTTGACTTGGTAAATATTTCTTGTTGGGGCGTGTATACATATATTAAATATTATTGTTAGGCACATATATTTATTTGTCTGTCTTTTATTTGATCTTTTTTAGTCATCAATTTGAATTACAATTATTTTTTCTACTTTTATTCAAGCACGCAGATGCTGAAAAAGCCATTTTTGACAACACGAGTTTGAATCGGTAAGATTCTGCAAACATCTCATTTGTTCTTTTTGATTCAATTATTAGGCAACTGAATTGATTTGGTCTTTCCTAGGGAAGTTGTAATTTCACAGGGGCTAATCTTCGTGGATCTCGTATGACGGGGGCTATTCTTCAGCTTGCAAAGTTACAGGGTAAGTATATCGTTTCTTTTAATTTACTAAGTTCATTATTTATATCCCCTCAAAACTTGGTATATATATGCATTTTCTTTATGAAAGTTATGGCCAACTTGTACTAGAATATAGAAGTTTGGAGGGTTAGGAGAAAGGGAAGAGTTTAGTGGTCATGTGTAAATTATATATAGTGAAATTGGTAAAATATAGTTTAAGTATATTAGCAGACTTTGGTTGCAGTGGTATGTATGAAAATTCGTCTTTATTGAATATCTGGTTTGTATAATGATGAATAATGAAATGCAATGCTAAGCCAAGAGATTTTGTAAGCCATTAGGTTATGTACGCAGTCGAGATTATCATCTTCTGTCGGTTTATAAGACGTTTTTTTTTAATATATTTGCAGGTGCAGACCTGCAACATGCAAATCTCGAGGTATGTTTAATTTTTTATTGAATACATATTTTAATTGGCGGTTCTAAATCTAAGTGATTTTATAATCAGTATGCTGATCTCACAAATGCGAATTTGGAGGAAGCTAATCTGAAAGGCGCTAATTTAAAGGTATACATATATAGAGAAAAGATCCTATACACTAATGCTTATCGTACAAATACGTACGCGAATTCCGTTTTTCACGAATTGATCCATGAAATCACAACCAAACATCTCGGAATCGTCAATACATATCCAATCAATTATTGCTTCACCGAAAAAAAACAGTTTTGGATGTTAATCGATCAATTTTTCACTTTTTTTCACAAAGATGGTTTTTGAGCGTTTAAGGTTTTGTGAGCGTTTTAGGTTTTTTCCTTTGAGCGTCTCGCGTATCTACCGTACGTTAAGCATTAGCGTACAGTAACTGCACCCTACACACACACACACACACATATATATATAGATAATAAGGTTTAGGCTTAGTGTTTTACTGTAAATTTTGATTGATTATTTTTTCTTTATACACGTAGGGTGCCAATTTTACTAAAGCCAGTTTAAAGGGTGCAAATCTTCGATATGCTAATCTTCAGGATGCAGCAAGTACCATTGATATTGTAGTGTAGTACACGGGTCATATGAAAACTGAGAATATTAGTTTACTAAATAATAATTGAACGGAAGACTATCAGTCGAATGTCTAAAACACCCTTTAGTATTGTCAAAGCTAAAGATCTTGATTATTAGTAGCAAATGTCTAATTGATCCTTCTGTAGGTTTTGGAAGGGGCAAATTTGATCGGAGCAGATTTACTTGGGACGATTAGATGACTATGAGTTGATTTTACAGCACAAGAAGATTGTTGGGTTTCTTTTGTTTTATTTTTCTTTACTCTAATATACTTATTTGTAGGAGTCAATATGGTATTTTATATGCTGTTCTTTATTAGATATGAATGAGTGTTGAGCTTGAATGTAATTTGGTTAACTTGTTTCATTCGTTCATATTGACTATTTATTATATTTTGCAAATTGTCGTTCAATCTGCATTTTGAAGCTGATTGCCCTAAATGGTTGGATAATCGAACTCTTTAAACACGTACTCACTATACATGTTTTGGATGCATTAGTTTGATTTATTGTTTTTAGGTTATGGTTAATTTTAGCCTATTAGTCGAATGATTAATAGTATTAGTTGACCTGTTTCAACTAATTCGTTTTTGTTATTAATGATTTGTTTTACAAACCTATTATATGCCTCCATGACCCATTTCAACCAATTCATTTTTGTTATAAATGATTTGTTTTTACATATCCATTATATGCTCCTATGGACGAAAAATCCTGGATCTGTCACTGCGTGTACACTTCGCATGCAAAGTGGGTGCATTTGTGAGTTGTGACAGTGTGAGAGAGACATCCCACTAGGACCACCGTACATGGCTTAGTGTATAATTTTTATATTATCCAGTTCTATATTACAAAATTTGAAACATAAAAACATACTAATGATTACAATGCCATTAAAAAGTACATATTAAACAAGGATTAGGCTTAAAGTGAGCTTAAAGTAATGGATTGAAACTGTGGAAGACTGAAAGTAGAATTAAAGTTATTGGGGGTCTATAGTAAAACAAGTGGTTTAAAATAGTTCAATTTTGGCCAGAGGGGCAACCGCTTATAAGCTATTATAGAATGACATGTTAAATCTTGAATTGAGTTGGGCTTTAAACGACATGGGCTTAACATTTAAGCATGAGTAGGCTGGCGAGCCTTAACGAAACTCTTATTAAGTCATAAATATAATTTTATTGAACATGCGTTTGAATAACTCATAAAAATCATATACACGTATTTGTAATAGAAAATAAGTCATAAAATAAATTTAGTTTAGTCAAACCAAGCTTGAACTAAAAATAGAGCTTGAAATGTGCCGAACTCGAGTTTAAGCTCGAACTCGAGCTCTTGTAAGTTAAACGAAGGCAGAAAAACCTATTTTCCAAAACAGCCTATGTCAGGTAACCACTTTCCATTACATTTTTACTAAATCTACCATTCCCAGAAAAAAATAAATAAATTCTGTTTTAATTTACGTCATGAGTTGTATTCTCAAAAGTCATTGCACCATACCAAAGTCAAATAGGAATGTGAAAGAAAAAAAAGTATAGGGGACATTTAGAAAAATAATCAAAAGTAAAAGGAAACATTTGATAAATTGTTGGACATTTAGGGTTTTAGCTGATACATATATATATATAATGCGTGTTCATTAATTACTGTTGATCTTCATGGGTTGCACCAAAAACATCGAGATCACAATGAACTCAGACGCCTGTTCTTCAGTTGTTCGTCTCAATATAGGTTATTAATTGTTGAATTTAATATTGTGTAAACGATCTATTGATTTGGTTATCAATTGTTTAATTAATTAATTAATATTGCTTCTGAAACAGGTGGACGTGAATTTTCAACTACTATTGATACCTTAACTAATAGGGAGCCTGAATCAATGCTTGCTGCCATGTTTAATGGTCGCCAAACTGTTAGCAAGGACCCTGAGAAGGTAAGTAGATATGCATGCATGTGTTGGTTCGGGCCCAAAATCACACACTCTAATACAAACTTATGTACGTATGTAATTATGTATATGTGAATATGAAGATAGAGAAGCTTGCAAAATTTCACTCTATATTTACTAATGAAGGGTTACTACTTTGTTGATAGCCATACATGATAACAACGTGGGAACATGCAAAATAATAAAATACTACTTTTCCTAACAATCTGGTACAATTAAAAGACTAGTTCTTTTACTCAACGTGCATTATGCATATTCCAAATCTAACAAACTCGGTCAAACTCAACGTCCATTTGCCCTCATACGTAGCTAACATGGATAACCCACTTTCCGCTATCCAAACCATGACCCATTGACTCGTACTCGGGTCTTAACCCGTGTGACCCGTAAACAAACCGAATAACCGACCCAGATCCATAACCGTCAAGATTAATCCAACAGCATGCAACATGTTTGTCATCAAGATCATGCACATCCCGTTTAATCTATTGTTGATAAAAGCGAAAAAAAAATCAAAATTTTTTAATAAGTAAAAAAACCAATTTTTTTTTATTTTTCATTCTGGTTTTATAATTAAAAAAAACCTGAATTATACACATATGTATATTTTTTTAATCTTGATTTACATAATATACACATATATACATTATCATTTATCTTAATTGTACATATGTGTATAAAGAATAATATGTATAAAATCAAAAAATAAGTATTATACATATATGTATAATTTTGCTAAACCGATTTTTTTTTTTATATTTTTTTTTATTTTTCTTATGAAACCGGGATGAAAAATAATTTTTTTTGGTATTTTTACTTTTTTTATTTTCACTTTTTTTTTTGTTTTATAATTTATTTTTATTTTTCTTAAAAAGAGTTTTTTTAATGGTACTCCAAATTGGTTATTTCAAAATGTTCTCACATGATCCCAATTCTATATATATAACTTGTTTTTTTTATTGTTCTTGGTCAAGTTGATGAGTAATATGATTTGATCATCTTTTTGTATCTTTGCAGGGATATGTGTTTGTTGACAGAGACGGGAAACACTTTGGACATATTTTGAATTGGTTGAGGGACGGTGTAGCTATCGGTTTGTTTGAATTGGAGCGTTTAGAGCTTTTACAGCTTTTGCAGGAAGCAAAATACTATCAGCTTCATGCAAGTTTATTAATGAGCTAGCCTTCTTTTGTTACAGGAATTGATTCTACTTAAGTTTAAGTTTTGTATGGTAATTATTTTAAATTACTAATCCAGGGGTTCGTGGACAAGATAATTGAGATTTTGAATAAGGAAGATGAAGTACGAAAGGAACCTGACTTAACGCGTAGTGATATTATCAAATATACTGCAAAATCATCTCGTGATTACCAGTATTACAATTTTAGAGGAATAAATCTCTCTGGGCTTGATCTTTCAAACCCGGTATGATCAAATACTTGTTGTTATGTGATTCAAGAGTATTTGTCAAATTATGAATATTATAAATTTGGAAGATGCTTGATGAGTTGATGTTATGATGTATGCCATATCATAGAGTACTGAATTTCTAACTATAAACTTGTTTTTCCATTTTGACTTATGCAGAACCTATCGACTGTGAGTCTTGACTATGCATGTCTAAAAAACGTTAACTTCTCAAAAACTATTCTTGGTATTAATTTTCAGGTAATTTATGTGACTTGGTTACTAAAGAGTTGTTGGTGGGAGCATCTTGTACACATATTTGTAATATAGTGGTTTATATATCATTGTCTTTGAATTTATCTTTTTTGTTTGGTCATTAATTATGTATTCTACTTCTATTCAAGTACGTGGATGCTGAAAATGCCATTTTTGACAACACAAATTTGCATAGGTAAGATTCTACAACCCATTATTTGTACTTGTTATGGTACACATGCTTTTTACAAGTTAGTCTTTTTGTGAGTTAATTTTTGTTTCATTATTTGTCATCTCAACTGATATGGTCTCTTTCCTAGGGAAGTCGTGAGTTCATAGGGGCTAATCTTCGTGGAGCTCATATGGTGGACGCTAATCTTCGCCATGCAAAGTTACAAGGCAAATATCTCTATGTTTTTTTTACGAAATTATTAAGTTCATTTTATGTTTCTACTCAAAACTTGGTAAAATATTAATACGGGATACTTTGAGAACTTGATGATTGTAAGAACTTTAAGAATTCAATATGGACTATACAGTGGCTGAGATTAAATATAACTAAAAAATGAATCAGGAGGATTTTTTTATGATTACACAAGTTTAAATGTTAGTTACAAATGTGTAAAAAGTCGATTCGGTGTGTAAAAAATACTGTAATTTTTTTACGTTACTTATACTTACATATTACATATGTGTCAGTGAGCTGTCGTATCTTTGGTCAGATCTTTTGTCCATACCTCGTCAGGTACAGTACAAAAGATCCTCCAGTATCGTACGGACTGGCTCATTTGTGCGGGAGTATTCCCGGCTTTGGGCGGGAGTGTTCCCGGCTTGCTCACTCCTTCTTCAGGTGACATTACTGAATTATTTAAGAGTTAAGTGCCTTGTGCGTGTAGCCTTGCTGCGCGGGTAGCCTTCCCTGATGGCTTGTATCCGCAGATGCGGGAACAGGCGGAGTACTTCACCATTGGGAGGCTTTTCCTGCGGGAACAGCTTGCGTACTGCGCGTAAGGACGTCACGTCTCTGAGCATGGTGGGTCCTGCGGATCCAGTTGGTTTCTGCGCAGACGTCTCTCTTCAAGGAGTCTTGCGAGTTTAGCCTTTGCGCAGACGTCCCTGTTGAAGATGAGTCTTGCGGGTTCAACTGCGCAGACGTCTTTGAGGTGAGTCTTGCGGGTCCAACTGGGCTCTGATGGGACCTACCTCTTCAAGTCCCCCCAGTCCAATGTTCTTCTCATGAATTGTTAATAAGTGAAGTGAACTTTTGGACTTAAGCAAAGGGTTTTGAAAATGGTTTAGTTTTAAGGTTTTCCATGGGGATTCTTCCCGCGGAAGTCCTAATGTCACGCAGAAATTCCCGACTTTTCTGCTTGATCTTTGGGTATGATGCGGGTAGGTCTGTAACCTCCTCGCAAGTCAGGAGCGTTGAGTTCCACTTGTATAGATTCTCCATGAGGTTTTGGTAGTTTTGAACATAGTGATCAATTATGTTTAAACAACCAATTCCATCTTTGGAGCTTCAAACAATCTAGTTCTCGACGTTCCCGCTATGCGGGGATGTTATTCCCGTTTCCGCAAGCATGGCCCAGAAGATCCTTCTTGGTTTCAATTCCCTGCGGAGTGCTAGGTATGTGAAGGGTTTCGCCTTGACACTGTACCCGCACTCGTCTTATAGTTACTTTACTTCCAAGGTATTCCTGGCTTCAATTCCCTGCGGGTGCTAAGTATGTGAAGGGTTTTGCCTTGACACTGTACCCGCACCCGTCTTATAGTTACTTGTTTGCCAAGGTAAGGGGTATAGTCCCGCTTAATTTTGAATCTTTTTGAAATTTGAAGAGTTGGTGAAAGGATAAGAACAGTCCAGACTGTTGAAACGTCGTCCGACGGTTTCTTCTGATAGTGTCAGGACGTGCAGGAAGTTATGACGACGTGACAGTATATGGTCATTCCAGACGCTTTTTCAGGCGCGTGGGCGCAAGTTTTCGGGCGCGTGGCCGCGAAGTTTCCGGCACGCGTCCTGTCAACAGCTGTTGCCAGCTTGCTTTTTCCACGTGTCATAGTTTCATTGCACCAGTGTTTTCCTCTCTCTTCCGCATTAAATTCATCGCATTCATTGCGATGAGTATATAAAGGGAGGAGAGGTTGCATCTTAATCCACACTTTCACTTCTTTCTTCAAGAGATTTCCGGCGAATACTCTAACCTTTCTGTCGAACATTCTCCTGAAATCGTTGCCTTTCATCCTTCCAGAATGTCTTCTTCTCATGATGTTGCGGCTACTGCCGAGGAGTCTGACGTGTTCGTAGAGAATCCGTCGTCCACGTCGGACAAGGATGACAAGAGTACTGCTGGCGAGTGCCAGTGTGCTCTTCCGGCCGACCTCTATCAGTATGTCGTCAGGAAGTTCATGCTCGAGCCTTTCGAGCCTGAGTTTCCTACACCTCACCAGACGGTGTACGATGCCCCCAAGGGCAAGATAGGGGTGTACGCTGCATTCTTCGTCTATGGGAATCTCAGGTTCCCATTGACGAAGTTTGTATACCGTGTTCTGGAGAGACACGGTGTGCATCTGACTGAGGTACACCCAATGGCGATCGCCAAGATCCGCCATTTCGAGTGGGCGTGTCTCATTCTGGGTGTGGAGCCCCATGTTGACCGCCTGATGACCTTCTATTCTTGGAGGTGCATCCAGGGGTGGTATACCTTGGTCAATCGGATCAAGGGTCTGAAGATCTGTGCAACCGAGCGCAGTCTTCGGTCTTGGAAGCGGGAGTTCTTCTATATCTCCGCTCGCGTCGTCCCAATAGCGATGACGTTTAAGAACGGGAGAGCTCTCCCGAACCTTCACGCCTCCAACTATGAGGAGGCGGAATGGTTCGCCAAGATTTCCCGGATCCAGTCACCGGTTTACCGCTTTGCGGAGTCCGGGATGGTGATGCTCGGGATGAGCCGGGTGTGGAAGAATGCTGGGGCGGAGGCGCCGCAGATTCCCATCGTCCTTGAATACGGTTTGAACTCTATCCCTTACGGTATGCTTCACATCTTTTTGCTGATTTAGGGTTTATCCGCTAAACTGTTTTTTTTCTTTTTTCAGAGGGAAACGATTTGCAATCGCTTCTGTACCCGCGGGAAGCTGATGGTCCCGCTCGGATGGGTACCCGTGCTCTAGATGAGAACGAGTTGCCCATCCTTGAGCAAACGGCGGATCGGTTCGTGGAGGTCTACCCGCCGGGCCACCCGATTCTAAGTGCCACGCGGCCAGGTAAGGAGTTGTTTAACCCTAGACCTGTCAATGCTCAAACCTCTGCTGGAATTCCCCTAATCTTGTCATCTTCTGATGAGGAATCCGCAGATGGTCCATTCTTCGTGAGGAAGAAGAAGGCTGCTGGCGGGAAGGGGAAAGCAAAGGTTGCCTCCACTGCCGATCCGGTGAATCGGTCTGACTCAGAGACCGAAAGCGAGGAGGTGGCGGGGAACCCTGGTGGTGGTGAGACAACAGTCTCGGAGGTTGAGACAGCTGCCACTGCCACGCGACCAAGTTCTACGACGGTGACCGGCGTGAAGAGGCCGGCTCCGTCGGGTTCGTCCCCGCCGGTCAGAACCTTAAAGTTGAAGAGAACTCGTAAGTATAAATTTCCTTTAATTTTATCTTCATATCTTTCCGCCATTATACTTATATATCTTGTCTTCGTGTAGGCGTGGATGCTTCCGCATTCCAGGGTGGAGCGGGGAGGAGCACCTCCGGACCCATGATGGTAGGTTTGGTCAACCTACCTGAGGCGATGACCCAGGCGGCTGCGCCTGCTTCAGTTGGTTCAGTTGCTCACTCGGTTGAGGCAACTGCTCCAACTGTGACGACGTCTCCGCCGGTTGTCAGTGCCATATTCACTGATTCCTTCACTGAGCCGGCGGTGAGTTTTTCTGTGGTCCCTTCCGCAACGACGGCCGCGGTTGTGAGTTCACCTCCGGTGAGTTCACCTCCGTTGGTCTCTACCACGGCGGCCTCCGCCATGCCTTCTCCGGCGCCGGCGACTACGGCCGGTCCTTCAGGTATGTCCGGGGTTGGGGCGTCAAGCCAATCTCTGCCTCCTTCCCATCTGCCTGACCTCTTGGATGGATATCCGTTAGGGTCGGGTGATGGGTTTGGCGGCTACAGGCCTGTCGTCGACCCTACAATATAATAAAAGAATATCATATTCACCGACGTGTCACTCGCTTCACACTTTTACTCACCCGTTTTCAATATCTTCTCGGATCACTGGGTATACCCGACCCAAACAATCATCAGCCCACATACTGTTTGTTCAACACAATGAACCCTAGCTCTCTCTCTCTCTATATATATACTTTTACCAGCCACCTCACTCACCTATTCGATTCCTCTATACGTTTTCAGCATCATCATCCTTCATATTCGATTCCCACTGCCACTGCCGATTTGGATCAACACCTCACCTATTACAAGCCCTAGGATGCCGTCATTGTTGAAGAACCTGATTACTATTTGTCTCATTTCTTCTCCGATACACGCGACCGTTCATCCCCTCGACCGCTTCTGATTTAGATCATGCTTTTTTCTCCAATTGCAACATCATGGTTAGTAGTAATTTGAGTTGATTATTTTGTTCATACAAAAATCTGTTTACTTTAGGTCTTTTGAATTTCTTTTGTGAAATTGTTGATTGATGTGAATTTAGTTACCTTTTTAATTTAAGAACATACTTATATTACTTAGATCGAAAGAAATGAGCTTGGAGGATTAATCCTTTGTTTTTCAGCACAATTAGAAGGCTGAGAAGGTATGCACATAAGGTGCTCGATGAAATGCTTCAACTAAATTTTTATGAAAAAACTAACGAATACATGAAACTTTAGGATAATTCATATAGCGAGTAGAACTAATATGAGTTTTTGTATCATTTATTTTACATTTAGTAGCCCATTTACTAGATGAAGATGTGAGAAAAATGAGATTATTTATTTAATATTTATTATAATAACGGGTGTACACGGACCGAACTAGACCAGACAAGAGCATGTTCGTGTCTGTTCGTTAAGCTTTTGGCGGACTAACGGACGGTACACGAACACTACACTGAACGAAAATTCATGCCCGTGTACGTCCATTAAGAAATTTTAATAAATTAAGTTTTAGAAATTAAATATGATAGAATTATTGAGATTCATTATATATTTAGACCCTTCCATGGCATTAGGACATAACAAATATAGAAATTTGCAACCAACGAGTTAAAGTATTGGAAACAACTCTTCTCCTCTTTTTGTTTTCATTTATCATTTTAGTTGGTTTCATTTGACTCCAAAAATAGCCTACAAGCATACCACCATCTCCACCAAAACTCCAGTAGTCGGAAACTTCCACCAGGTAGGCTTGAACCCTAATCGCAACCTCCAAATGGTGAATGAAAAAGAATTTACCAAGGCATAGCGCATCTAATAGATGTACGAACTCCCAAAAGAGATTTTAATTTGATTATGAATTTTTTTTTATTTGGTTACGAAAGATTTTGTTATAAACTAATTTAGTGATTTAGATCAATGTTTTGAATTCTACTTTAAGGTTTTAGTCATGTATGTACTGTTTTGTTTTATAAAAAAAATTGGGACCTATATTATGCATTGATTTTTGTTTAAAAATGCAGATCAAGACTCGGTAATTTCATTTATGGGAGCATGTAGCAACCAACCATGGACCGGTTACAGTGGTTGTCATGAGCCCAAACAACTTATTGGAATCTATTCTTCATCAGGTATATATTTTAATTTGATTATGATTTTTTTTATTTGGTTACGAAAGATTTTGTTATAAACTAATTTAGTGATGTAGATCAATGCTTTGAATTCTACTTTAAGGTTTTAGTCATGCATTTACTATCTTGTTTTTTTAAAAAAATTGGGACCTATATTATGCATTGATTTTTGTTTAAAAATGCAGATCAAGACTTGGTAATTTCATTGATGGGAGCATGTAGCAACCAACCATGGACCGGTTACAGTGGTTGTCATGAGCACAAACAACTTATTGGAATGTATTAAAAATCAGGTATATATTTTAATTTGATTATGATTTTTTTTATTTGGTTACGAAAGATTTTGTTATAATCTAATTTTGTGATGTAGATCAATGTTTTGAATTCTACTTTAAGCTTTTAGTCATGCATGTACTATTTTGTTTTATAAAAAAAATTGGGACCGGTTTCTTAACAAAATATGAAAGCTATACACAAGGTTTTTTTTTTTAAATAAATATAAGGAATTGGAGTCGAGCTTTTTCAAGCTCAAGCTGAGCCTAAGCCTCAAATAAAGCTCATTTATTTACCGACCCCGAGCTCAAGCCTTGCTTGGGAAGTTTGTTTAGGCTCACCGAGCCTTGTGTATTTTTATGTTTTACCAATTTTGAACTTTTATATATTAATTTTATACTATGTATTTGAGCTCGAGTTGAGCTTTGGATTGAAGAATTAAATTGTTTAGGTTTATCTGTTGGTTTTTATTTGTTTATTAAAGTTTGAGTTATAATAGTTTCTTTGGATTTGTTTCGTTTAAATTAAATAGGAAATTTGTGAACCTTATATTTGTGTCGAGTTTTTGAGTTCGATAGAAACGGGTATCCAATATACCGGTGTTAACATTCTTGATTCAATTGTATTTTGCTGATCTGTGCCTTCGATGATTATTCTTCATATGCAAGTATGTGCAAAGTTTGATCCTGAAATATGGATTGCACATATGGTGGTTAGTGAGGTTCTTTTCTGAACCTAAATTAGGTCCCCATGTTAGATTTTGCAATGAAATAGACATTGTTTGTATGGACAATGCTAGCTGCTTTTATTTCACTTTTCATTAATCTCTTTTGAGGTCTATACTTATATATATGTAATGATGTGTGCTCTTTTAGTTAAAGAGTTTGCCCAAGCATATGAGGTACTGAGTGACCCAGAGAAGCGGGAGATATATGATCGTCTTGAACACCCAAAGTTGAAGAGAAAGGGTGATGGCTTATTTGTTGTGTATACATTGAGCTTGACAGAGACCCTACGCGGGTTCAAGTTTGTTTTGACCCATTTGGATAACAAATAGCTTCTTATCAAATCTTAACCTGGGAGAGCTTGTGAAGCCTGGTAATTCCCTCTGCAAAATTATGATTAAGGTTTTTTTTTAAGGATTGGTGATTTGATTAGTTCTTGCTTGATTTGTAGATATTTAAGGCAATAAATAATGAAGGGATGTTATGTATCATAGGTCATTTATGAAGGGGAAGCTGCACATCCACTTTACTGTGGACTTCCTTGATTCATTGTCACTGGAACAGTGCAAGGCGTTAGAGGCGGTGCTGCCACCAAAGCCATGAGCCATCAATGCAGTTATGCAGATGACAGACATGGAGCTGGACGAATGTGAAGAGACAACTCTGCATGACGCAAACATTGAAGAAGAGATGAGAAGGAAGCAATAGCAAGCAGCTCAAGAAGTTTATAATGAAGGTGAAGATATGCATGGTGGAGGTTAGCGGGTACAATGTGCGCATAAGTAATTGCATCAGTTTTTGTATGGTTTGTTTACGGATGATTATAACTACTTTTGCAATGCTCTGATGTATTGTGTGATGAAAATTAGTTTTCTACTATGTTTGTTAATATTTTATGATAAGTTTAGTCATGGTTTATCATTATAAATATAAATTGGTATGTTAATTTGTTGATAGTGTTCTTGATGTGATTCGTGAACCAGAAAACGTTTCGGCATGTAATCTTTTGAATTAGTCGTTTCGATTTTGATCATCTTTAAGTTGAATGAAGAATTAAGTAAGTTGCACGTAGATTTTGAATTTGAGTATGGAATAAACAACGTGATACGAGCTCTGGTGCTTTGTATAAGTCAAATATTCAGTTCAATGTACCATTACTTATTACAGAATTCCAACTATTGTTATAAAAATAGAGTTATGTCATCATGATTAGGGTGTTTTGTTCGTAGATTTTGAATTTGAATCAAGAATGTACAACGTGATACGAGCTCCTTTGTTTTGTATAAGTCAAATACTCAGTCCAACGTACCGTTACCTATTATAGAGTTCCAACTATTGTTATAAAAATAGGGTTATGTGCACATGATTATGTTATTTTGTATAGGTGTTAAAATTTTCAAAAATTACCCGACAAGGGTTTCAAACTAGTTTCCCCTATATATAACATCACTCCAATTGGGCATACTTATCACACCTACCAAAATCAACACCTATTATTGATTCAGAGTATATTTTCCAATACAAATCAAAATGGCCGGAATCATCAACAAGATCGGAGACGCACTCCACATCGGCGGCGACAAGAAGCACGAAGGCGACCACAAGTCCGACCAGAAGAAGCACGACGGTGAGTCCAAGTCCAATCACAAGCCAAAGCACAAGGAAGGTATTGTTGATAAGATCAAGGATAAGATTCACGGCGAAGACGGCGGAAGCAAGGAACATTCCGGCGAAGGTGAGAAGACGAAAAAGAAGGATAAGAAAGAGAAGAAGAAGAAAGACGGTGAGCATCACGACGGCAACTGATAGAAGCCGATTCGAGATGGCTAATCTCCCAAGATAGTGACCCTCTGAGCGGGCTAGACTCCAAAGAAATAGAGAGAACAAGACATAATTTCCTTCATAATTTTCTACTTCTTAATATCATAATTAAAATGGCTTTTATAGGCTACAAAACAAACTAACATGAATGAGAAATGGGAACGTGGATACTACAGTTAATTAACTATAACTTGAAACATGGAAAAGTCAAATGTGCATGAAGGTCATGGGAGTGAACGTGGTTAAATGCTACATGGACATGAAGATCACAACATGTGCACGTATCAGTAAGACAGCAACAGCAGCAGCGACAGCGATTAGGTATATA
Organism: Bidens hawaiensis; assembly: GCF_021521415.1. Classification (NCBI taxonomy): domain Eukaryota; kingdom Viridiplantae; phylum Streptophyta; class Magnoliopsida; order Asterales; family Asteraceae; genus Bidens; species Bidens hawaiensis. Next base: position 479,767 of record NW_027491178.1, on the reverse strand, counting down.
TTATTATTATTATTATTATTATTATTGTGTATGTATATATTCAGATCTGTTTATATATTATTAACATTATTAACTGCGAGCATTTAAACGACGACGTATGTTTGATGATTAGATTATTGTGATGAATCAGATCTGCTAGTGATTAAGAACTGATTAACTCGGTTATTAGATTTTATTTGTGTTTGTTTTAGACTGTCACTGATGAGATGAATATAGTTAGTTTTTGAATTATTAATTATTGTTATTGTGTGTTTTGTTTTTGCAGGGGATGGAGGGATGTAGATGAAGGTGGAGGTGTTATGACTTATGACTTTATGAGTGTGTTGGAATAATAATAAAATGTAATAAGTGAGTAGAAATTAAGGAGTTATGGGTTGTTACTTGTTAGTTAATCAGTAATGAATGGGTGTAATAGCTACTAAATGGTTAATGAAGTTTTAATGGTTTTTACTGTTACTGAAAATCTTTAATTAATAAGTTACACGAAAAAAAAGTTATGATAATTAACAGTTATTAAAAAATTTAGTTATCTTCGTTAACTTACGCCATAATGATATCATATAATACTTGATTTAAATAATGATAATGATATATGAGCTAAGCTATTCATAATACGGAATCGATTGTCATCTTAGTTTTAGTCCTTTAGTCGTTATTAAAGGGAAATGTTTGATGCACAGGTAAAAGATACGAGTTCTTTTACAACTACTCTTTTAGTCTACACAACTCGACGAGACACGCAGGTTGTTTTACAAATTTGTTTAAGAGATCTGTATTTACAACTAACAACTAGTTTTTCCTACACCAAAATTAACTCATCAGCTAACTATGTAGTGCGTTCCATTATGTTGCAGCCAAAAACACTGTGGAAGTTAAATTTGAATCACGTTTAATTTTGTTTTACATTTCTTTGACATTTGTTTCGTTAATGTTATTGTGCTATGTATTTCCAACACACACTATCTTTCTTTCTTTTTTAATATTTTAATAAAATACTCCATTTCTTTGAGTATTTTTTTTATATTACCTTGAAATTGTGTGTTTAATAAAGAAACTAGAAGAATATTTAGCTCCAAGCCACTAGCAATGGTTTAGTTACAAGGGTGTATGCTCTCATCCAAAAGGTGTTGGGTTCAAACTCATTTGAGGTGTGTAATAGATTGCAGTAGAGTAAGATTTAGGTCGTTAAAAAAATGATAAAATGATATTTAGGTGACTTACAAAATAGTTTACGTGTGAAGTTAGGTAGTGATCTGTTGAAGAAAAATATAATAAATCAACGTGCTAACTATAGTTTCAGAATATGATAAACCGGTCGAGTTTGGAGGGTGTTTGGCGTGTGACAAGTTTAATTGTCTTGGACAACAAACCGGTCGGGTCTGACATGACCGGTTTGGAATTGAATAACTAAATGGAATTTTTTTCCACAATCCTTTTTAGTTTGTACTAAAGTTCAAAAATGAAAAAGATTGTTATAAATTATAATACATGTACATTACAACATACTCAAAAGATGAAAAGAGAAAATACAAACCAATAAATGTCAAATGGCCGGTTCAATTTACACGAGTAGTTCTAAGTCTGAAATTTTGTATCACTAAACCGCGAAAACCAAACCTAACATATCTCAAAGAGGCAAAACTAGTCGGCTTGCTTCACTTTGGACGATTCAGTGAGTTTCAACGGTTTTTAAACACCCGTAACATGTACCCGGGTTTACACCATTAATTTGATGGTCTTGAAAATGCGGAAACCTTACTTGTGACTCCAAGTCATTAGTAGATACATGCATTTGGGTGGATCGAGATATATGCTTGTAAATTGCGTGGACGGTGCATGTGGAAGAAAACTAGGAATATTGTAAACGAATCACGAAAGCCACATGATTCTATTATTTTATATCAAAAGTTCCAACTTCCAAGTGATTGTGAGTTTGTTTATGTTCTGTTATATTTTTGTTAGATTTGGACATAACATTATTCAATTTGGATAGTGTAAAATCAAGTAGGGATGAAAAAGAATCCATATCCGATTGATAACCATGAAACATTTGGTACGTGTATTTGATTATCGGATTACTTTTAAAAAACTTAGCGGGTTAGAAACAAATATGATATAAGGTAATACATGTTTGATTATTCGAACAAGCATACCTGAATGAAAATGAAAATATTAATATCTCATAATCTTATAAAATATAACCATTACTATATCAAATTGCTATAAACTTGAAATTATTACATAAACAAAGTTTTAGAAGTGTAAATGTATATTTTGTATATTATGTTATTTTTATTATATGTGATTTTAAAAGCATTTTTCTTCGGATAATATATATCTAACAACTAGTTTTTCCTACACCAAATAATAAACATGTATGCATGATGCTATGTGGCTATGCATTGTGGGCATTAAACCCCATAGTGTCAAAGCCACATCATGAGATTTATGGGCGTTAAATGTACCAAAACAAGCTTACAAAAGTTGGAATGAGATTTATGGGCGTTAAATGTACCAAAACAAGCTTACAAAAGTTGGGCGTCAAAACGGATAGTGGCATCCCTTCACGCCTTAAGAAACCTGTGACTCAGTGAGGTAGGGTTCACCCCATACCAATTAATTTATGTTCTATTAATACAAAAAAAATTGTTAAAATAATGCATGATGATCATAAGTACTATTATTTAGTTGAACATAAATAAATATGACTATGAGGAATGAGATGTAGAACCTTTTAAATAGTGATAATTAAATTTAGAAAAAATGTGAAACCTATTTAACGTTAACAATATAATTCTTTTTTATACTTTTGTCCGTTATCATGCCATAATAAAAAAAATGGATCAATCACACCCTTTTCATCAAACTTTTAACTCTAACTATATAAAATTTAAAAATGATTGAAATATTAACACCTTTCTCAAGTTCCAATCACAATTTTCTTCACAATCCTTTTAAACGTATGTTAACCATCCATTTACAAAATGTACAACAACATTTTTGTCTCTTTTTGTATAAAGAATGCAATAAAGTATCAATGCTAAAATTTCATTTGACAAAATCCACAAATAATGACCCTCTACTTCGTAATAGTTTATAAAACTAGTTCCTTTGTTGGGAATATCAAATGCACATTTTGGACTATTGAAACACCACCATACATAAAGACAATTGCCAACATAAGGAATATTAGCAACATAACCAAAGGTTTTAACCTACTTCTTGATCCCACCTTTGTCACTTTGTTTGACCTTAAATTTCACAAATCTTAAAGAACCACCAATCATTTTTATCTTAAAATTAAATAATACAATATCTTCCAATAGTTTCACATAACTTATTAATAAAATGTTAACACATTTTTCTAGCAAAAGCAAACTAAAGAAATCCAAATACTAATTAACATAATTTTTTTACACATTTAACCAAGGTATTCGGTAGTTTACGAACGAACTAGCGGTCAAAACAAATCTTTTCAATTACAGTCATAAAATCGTGGTCACTCTAATGACGACGATTATGCGATTAAACTACAACAAACTTGCTCGGTTAAATACCTTAATTGATATAATTTTACCTAACAGGAGGATCAACAAACAACAGATTTTTTCCAGATCCCTATAAATCAATAGATTAACGAGTAAAGAAATATATACCGATTTAACATTACAATTTTCCTAAGTTACCTTAAAAAGTGTTTCATTTTTAGACCGAATGGAATATTAAGATTGAGATGTTGTAGTTTGTCTACAATAAAAAAGTGTGTGCATAGTACAAAAGGGATATATGTAAAACACAATGATGAAAGTGACATAAATTAAGGGAAAAGGTACACCTAATACAACAATTTAACATTGTTATTAGCACCACCATTTGGAAGTCCCTAGTGAAGCCGGCACTCTTTTAATTTAAGCTTCTTATTTACATACGTACCGATCCACTCTTGTTCATAAAATCTTGCTTCTTTTTTCACTAATCATAAGGGAAGATCATGGACCGGTTGATAAGTCTAGAGCCATCTAATGTGGTTGCAATACGACTCGAACAAGGCCAAAAGTGTCACGGCCAACTTACTTTGCGAAACGTTATGTACACAATGCCGGTAGCTTTTCGTTTGCAACCAATGAACAAGGCTCGTTACACCATCCGACCACAATCCGGGATCATATCTCCACTAACAACGGTAATCGTAGAGATCACCTATGACTTCCCTTTAAATTCTAGTCTCTCGGGGTTGATTCCTTATTGTGATGATTCATTTTTGTTGCATAGTGTTGTGGTCCCAGGAGCCGCGGTTAAAAACCCGTCATCCACCCATGATTCGGTCCCTATTGAGTGGTTTACTACACGAAAGAAGCAAGTGTTTGTTGATAGTGGTATTAGGGTCATGTTTGTTGGCTCAATGGTGATATAAGGGACGTGTTAGAAAAGAGTAACCCGGATTGGAATACCGTTGACTCGGTTGATGAAGAAGGTCAAACGTTACTCCACTTGGCGATCTCACAAGGCCGAGCCGACCTAGTTCAACTGCTACTCGAGTTCGAGCCTGATGTTGAGGCAAGGAGTCGATTAGGTACAAGTCCACTTGAGGAGGCAGCTGCCTCAGGTGATAGCTTGATTGTTGAGCTATTACTAGCTCACCAAGCTAACACTGAGAGGTCAGAGTCATCCACGTGGGGTCCACTCCACCTTGCCACTGATGGAGGCCATGTGGATGTTCTGAAGCTCCTTTTACTAAAAGGAGATAACGTAAACACAGTTACAAAAGACGGGAACACTGCTTTACACCTCGCGGTGAAGGAGCGGAGACGGGACTGCGCTCGAGTCTTGTTAACCGCCGGGGCGAATCCAGATGTCGCAAACTTAGCCGACAAGGAGACCCCATTGCATATAGCTTCGTCTCAAGGGGATGATAACATGGTCAAGTTATTATTACTCAAAGGAGCTAACAAAGATATTCGAAACCGATCAGGGAAAACCGCTTACGATTTGGCAAAAGATCACGGGCACACGAGGCTCTTTGACATGCTTGGGCTCGGGGACCAGTTATGTCTAGCCGCAAGAAAAGGCGAAGTGAGAACCGTAAGTCGAGTTCTTGATAGTGGGGCCGCTATTAATGGGCAAGACCAACATGGGTGGACCGCTTTGCACCGAGCCTCGTTCAAAGGCTACACGGATGTGGTCCGGCTCTTGATCGAGCAGGGTGCGAATCTTGACTCAAGGGACAGAGATGGGTACACGGCTTTGCATTGCGCGGTTGAATCGGGCAATGTGGATGTTCTAGAATTGCTAGTGAAGAAAGGTGCGGATGTAAAGGCAAGAACCAACAAAGGCGTGACCGCGATGCAAATAGCGGATTCGTTAAACTATGTAGGGATTACAAGAATACTCATCAATGGAGGTGCAAACAAGGATGATATCAAGAATGTTGGTAGACACTCACCACCAGCATTTGCGAATAAAACGGGTCGGAGGTCCGGTAAGGATATGGGCTTGATGAAAAAAAAGACTACACGAGCTAAAGCATTTGGTGGGTTTGAAAGGTCTACTTCACCTTTGGCAATGTTTTAGTTAGCCTTAATTGGTCTATGTGCGGGTCTTGAGGTGTCGGGCCGACTTGGGTTTGATGTATGCATATTTACCCTGCATTTTTGTAAGAGGTTGTTTCCACGACTCGAACCATTAGTTAGCTACGATTAAGCAAATAAAATCCTTAATTATTACATGTAGTACGTTGTTTATTATTGTACTAGTCCTAAAAAGGTAAAAATACATACTGAATTCTTGATGTATAGTTTGTTGTCCAACTTTTAATGTTTCACTTTTGTATGTTATAATATTATACCATAGGATCCTTTAATCAGGTAAGACAAATGCAAGAAATAAGAAAAAAAAAAAAAAAGAGTGATTATGTTTCATCTAAACATGATAGTATTTCTTTTGTATAATTTGCTTCTTTGCATCTGGTGTGGTTTATTTAAACTTATATTATAAGCAAAAGTAGAATAATTAACTTTGTAATTTTAAATGCATAGAGAATAATGAGTTTCAAATAAACATCAAATTATATAATATAAAAAACATGTTATTTAGCCTTATATAAAGTTACCAAAACACCAAGCACATTAAACAACTCAAGATGATGAGAAAAAACACGTAAACCTTATTACACACCTAGTACACGTAAACAACTCAGGTTATAGTACACGTAAACAACTCAAGTTATGGTTCCACACCCAGTTTCAACTTTATTACAAGCTGCTTACGGCTTTAGGCCGCTTTAAAATTGGTAACAACCCGTTTGAATACACATATAGTTTACAGCAATTAGGACGTATATCAGTTACGAAAAACTATAAACAAACATATTGGGGTGGTGGCGCAGTTGGCTAGCGCGTAGGTCTCATAGCAATATTGAGTGATCCTGAGGTCGAGAGTTCGAGCCTCTCTCACCCCATATATTTTTTTAATAATTTATCTGCAGTTTAATTAATAAAAAACGTAATAAAATTAAAAATACCGTTGCCGGGACTTGAACCCGGGTCTCTCGGGTGAGAGCCGAGTATCCTAACCAACTAGACTACAACGGAAGATGTTGGTGTTTGTTAAAATATTAGTTTAAGTAGTTATAATAGTGGATTAAAGGAGTAGATCATGAATCAAAATACTATAATGGGCCACCCAGTAAATAGGAGTGAGCCAAACAAATTGAAGGACTTTGTGTTGAGTGTGAATTATGTTGGTTGTGGTTACTGAGTTATTCGCTTCCCATCCCAAACTCTCTTTTCTCATCTGGTTACCCTAATTTAGTAAAAAACACTTCATTTATATAAATATACTAGACGGGTGCCCGCGCGATGCAACGGGTGTTTGAACCTATTAATCACGTACAAATATAAGTGTTTATGGTTCGGTTAAAACCTTGAAATCGTTTAAACCGGTCATTGGTTTGACTTCTTTTTTCTTTTTCTTTTTTACTTTCGGTTTGTTGGTCGGTTTCAAAATTTTCAAAATGTAGTGAACGGTTGGTTCGCGGTTTATATCGGCAACCAACCATATGAAACCAGAAAAGACTGTAAATTAACCTAATTGCAGCATGATTCCTTTTGTAATATTTGTTGTTATTATTTCACGTCCTAAATCTTCCATTAATATTTACCATTTATGTGGCTAAAATTATCATTTTTTATTTATGATCATCTCAAGTATATATTATGTTGGTTTTTAGTTAACATTGACGGTACATTTACATTATTAATTATTTTAAACAAATTTATTATTAAAGTTTAAACTGTGAAACCAAACCAGAACCAGGTCGTTAGTAACGATTCGGTTTCAACTTTCAATGGTTGAGTTTGGCTTTGGACGACAAAGAATCAGTATTAACGGTTGGACTCACAAGTTTAACTTAAAAACCATAAAAATCGACATTGAACACCCATACGTAACATATTAATTTATTTAAATGAAAAAAAATTACAACAATATCATATCCAAATTAAAGAGAATAAAATGGTCGTTTTTATGGTGCAATTTGTTTATAAAAATATTAGCGTATGAAAAGGCTATAGTCGTTTAAAAATCATGGGTGAGAAGTTAGTTTACAGGTTAAATTAAAAACATAATATGGTTAAAGATGAAGGACCAAACTTGTAAGTTAAATATATTGTGTTTAAAAGACATATTTACCCTTAGTAACACATGTACCTTATGCTTTAAGTGTTGTAAATTACTTAAAAATAGGTGTCTTAATTTACCCTTATTTGATGTATTATATATAATATAGATATAGATATAGATAAACTAGCATTTGTTGTTAAAAGTTATTAAAAGGTCACAAACATATCCGGCTAATATTTATATGAAATAAATCTCAAAATGGATCAAAAATATTTTATGCAATAATATGTGAAGAAAGTTGACTCATAAAAAGGAACTTGCCAAAAGTGACAATTTGTAAGAAGTTAAATATGTTGGATTCAGTTACAGTTACAGGACAAGTTGTACCCCTTTACCTATAAATGGGTAGATTGTACATTATGTTTTATCTTTTTAATAGATCAACCGGTGAAACTCAATGGGTTATACATGAAAACATGTTGATCAACTATTCAAAATGATGCACTAAATACTTTGAAATAACCATTGTCACCTATTCGATTGTCATTTTGGGTTGTGCATTCAAATTAGTTGTTAGGGTCCACTTCTCTCCACCAGTCACATGCAAACACACGCACATTTTTTATTACATTAAATATTAGTTAAATCACAACGAGCTAGTTAAGGTGGATTAATTAAAGCCCAACTATCTATATGACAGTGACGTAACGCTTTAACTAACACTTTTTAATTAGCCGCCAACATAGTCTTATAAGTGTGAGTACTACACATACTTTATTACATGTGCTTAATCAACAATAATTATGGTTTTAAGTTTAATATATATTGGCTTTAATTTGTGTGTACATGTATGTGACTGTCATAATCTCTTCGATGCTCCATAACGCTTAATTTTGTTTGTTTCTATTGTTTCTATTACCAACTGGGCCCAACTTGAGCTTGCGAATGCAAGGTTCAAATACACTTGCACAAAGTACAACATTGCATAGCTCCATCCATTTTAATTTTTAAAATGTAAACAAGCATTTGCTCGGTTTGAACCTATAAATATAGCCATCATCAACAATTCATCTCCATCAGCTTAAGCATTCTCAAATCAACATCTTTTAGCCTTGAAAATTCAAAATCATGGGTGTCTTGACATATACCGATGAGCACACTTCACCAGCCGGTCCAGCAAGAATTTTCAAGGCCTCGATTCTTGACTCGCACAACTTAATGCCAAAACTCTTGCCCGATGCTATTAATAGCATCGACCTTATCAAAGGTGACGGTGGGGCAGGAAGCATTAAGCAAATCAACTTTTCTAGAGGTAAGGTTATAATAATTGTCCCAATGTGGGCATATTCATGTGTTAAATGACACGTTAAAATAAGTTCATGCTGCAACATTTCATTTTTTAATAAGGGTGAGGTTGGGTTGACGCACAAACACTTTATCTTTTTTTTTTTTTTTTTTTTTTTGCGAATCAACTTCAGTAAACAATTTTTGGTGATGTTGACATGTACATGTTTTTTTAATAACTTTGTTGATTTGACGTGTTTGAGATTAACAGTTAAACACAACCTAATTCATGTATCCAGGTTTCGCGAAGCACCAAATTGATGAAGTCGATGAGAAGACATTCACTTACAAGTTACAAGTACACTCTGATGGAAGGAAACGATATATCAGACAAGATTGAAAAGGTATCTTATGATATTAAATTTGAGGGTTCACCCGAGGGCGGGACCATCTCCAAGATGACAACAATTATATATACATTTGGTGATTTTGAGATTAAGGAAGAAGAATTAATGGCAGGCAAAGAAAAGGTTTTAGGGGTTTACAAGATTGTTGAAGCTTACCTCATCAAGAACCCGGATGCATATGTTTAAAGATTACCATTTTAATTTTGTATTGTACCCATATTTGGCTCTTTAATGTTTCTCATTGTTTTCTTTGAATTAAATCTCATCATCAATAAAGTTTGACTAAAAAGCTAAATCTTGAAGGCTCTCAACTGACAGAAATATAAGCAATGCTTTTGTCTTAGTTAATATATATGCCACGTTAGTGGCATAACTTAAATGATGTCTATTCACTCAAGCCGGTTCAGTTCGAATATTTAAACCACACTTACATAATCTGATCATTCACCGCATAGGCACATCTGCACATATATATTTTGTTGATTTTTTTTACTACGAAAGTGTTAAATTATATTAAAAATAGTTTCAAATACAATAAAGAGGCAGGTAAGCGGGCAACAAGCTGCGCTGCCACCCCCTTTTGAATGGCAAAACCGATCCTACTGAAAACAAAGTTATCGTTCTTCGGCGTCGATGAGTTACTGTGCACGACCCGTTGATCTCTTTTTAGAAACGCAACAGCATCGGGGGCAAGAGACCCAAATGTGTCAAAAGCAAAAGGAATGAAGGCGTGTTGATTCTCCACACACGCCTTCTCGTGCTTAGCAATTTTTCCTGCTTCTGCCTTTAGCACGGCATGCCTAGCAACAAACCCGGTGTCCCTAAGCCCGACAAGAGGGGACACCCCAGTAAGGTCCACACAAGCATGTTTCCTCCCGCTCATCCAAACACAAGAATGTCCGCTGGTCGGAGAGTAGACCTTTCTTCACGTGGATCCGACAAGAAATTCACAGGAGCCAAAATAAATACTTCTTTGGATCTAACGTTAACAACATTCTAAAACCGTCACAGTCTGACTAATCTAACAAAAGAAAGATTAGTTTGACTAATAAAAAAAAGGTATGCGTATCACTATATCGATGAACACATCCAAACTCCAATCTTGGTTCAATGCATTCAGTTCTAAGCTTGTTATTTGGACACTAAATTAGCTCCTAAAATTGTCTTATAAATTAAGCTCTTATCCATCCATGAAATATAATGTGGCACACTCACAAATCACAATCCTTTTCAACTTTTATTTCAAAGAGTTTCCGTCCCGTTAGCCCGATTACAACTTGATTACAACCTGCCAAAACCATTAGACAGATACTAATGTCGATAGCAAAAAACATATTGGGTGGTGGCGCGGTTGGCTAGCGCGTAGGTCTCATAGCAATATAGAGTGATTCTGAGGTCGAGAGTTCGAGTCTCTCTTACCCAATACATTATTTTTTATAATTTTTTTGCAGTTTAAAAAACGTAATAAAATTAAAAAGATTCTGTTGCTGGGACTTGAACCCGGGTCTCTAGGGTGAGAGCCGAGTACCCTAACCAACTAGACTACAAAGGATGATGACTATCAGGTTAACTATTTTATTTAAAATAAAACATTTTAAAATGATTAAAAGGCAACAACAAAACCCACCATATTTATATGAAATAAAACTTATTTGGATAGAATATCCTATTATACTATAAAGATGTGAAGAAAGTTTCTCTCATAAAAGATGTGCTAAAGGTGACAACTTGTTAGGAGTTTGATGATTTTGGTGACTTTAAAGTAAAGATAACTAGAATTGAGAATGCTTTAATTGAAATCACAAGTAGCAAGTTGTATCCACTAGCCATAAGTGGGAAGATTTAACTCATCTTTATCTATAATGTGTCAAACGATGAAACTCAAAAAAGAAACGGACCAACAGGTTCTAAGTGACACACCGTTGAGCAACTATTAAAATTGATGCACCAAATACTTTTAATAATTATACAATTTCGGCATTGCCCATCTATCTTTTAGACTAGTGTAACGATATTAACAGCTAAAACTTTCATCATGGTCACCTTCGGGAATCTTGAATACCCACATTAGAAGCTTTCACACCAAATAGCCCATTATGGACTAGAATGAATTTGCACTTGGTCTTATTGTCATATATTTGGCTGTTATTTCCATTGATGCATCCAAATCACTCCGAATTTGAATCATATCTTTTTAAAACAAATTCAAATCCAACTTCAAATTTCAATATTCAAATAACCCGATTTGTTTAACTCAAGTAACTCCAAATTCAAATCCTTAAAAAACCTATTTGCAGGGGGTCGGGTTCGGTCATAAGTTACTACTACACATACGTAATCACAAATGTTTATTTTAATATTTGTATGAAGCACCGAAGAGCACATACAAATTACACATTAAAAGCCAAAAATATTAAAATTAAAACCAAATGTGTTGAGACTTATGCTTAGTTTTGTTTGTTTTGAATGTTTCATTATGCTCAAGCCCATTTCAAATGTGGACAAGAGATGGAATGTGCATTATGCATTCTCACCTGGGCCCAACATGAGCTTGCCAATGCAAGGTACAAACACAGTTGCACCAAGTACAACATTGCATAGCTCCACTCATTTCAAAATCTATACAAACATATGCTCAATTTGGACCTATAAATGCAACCATCCATCTCCATTGCCAAAACACTCTCAACTTAACAGAATAAACATCCTTTAGGCTTGAATATTCAAAATCATGGGTGTCTTGACATATACGGATGAGCACACTTCACCGGTCGCTCCGGCCAGAATCTTCAAAGCCTCAATTCTCCACAATCTAATGCCAAAACTCTTGCCAGATGCTATAAAAAGCATCAAATTTATCAAAGGTGACGGTGGGGCCGGAAGCGTTAAGCAGATTAATTTTGCTGGAGGTAAGGATATAATTATTAGAAAAACAAACGTATCCACTAAGATCTCTCTCTAAGGTCTGGGACTGGTTGCAACATTTCATTAATTCAATACGGGTCATGTTGGACTGACGCACAAACATTTTTCTATGGGTTAACTTTATCAAACAATTTAGGAGGAGGTATTAATATATATATATATGTGTGTGTGTGTGTTGGAGTTAATTCCCGAATCGAGTTATGGGTCGGGAAAGTGGGGTCGGTTCGAGCTAATGGATCGATCTCATTAATTATTTAATTATTGCAGTTAGAGATAATTATCTATTTTATTTATTAGATAGATATGGAATTTTATTTAATAGATAAATAGGAGTTTGTGTTTTACTCTAATTGTAATCGAGCCTCTATATAACCCCAAAGAATTCATGTAAGGGTTAAGAGAGAATTAGATCAAGTTTTGAGTTATTTTCTTGATTAATAAAATTGGTGAGTTGTGCCAAATATATTCTCGTGTTTAATTCGATCCGGGCCATTAATTGGTATCATAGCAAGGAAAGCATAACCTCAAGATCGCAAGGGGCGCAGACCAAGAATAACCGGGTTTGTGTTTGAGCGGCGAGACTAGGGGTGAAGTGTTGCTGATCGAACAGAAGGAAGTGTTCGATTCAAATTCAACTGAACAAGATAAGCAGGAGGGTGATTCAAAGGGGCCGAGTATACCTCCTGTTAAACGTGTTCAGAAAGTTCAAGAACCGAAGCCGTTGTTGCCGCTGATCGTTGTTGTCGTCACCGGGGTTCTCGTCACGTGTTCTGCTTGGCGATTAAACAAGAAACTGGTTTAGTCGCTGCCACTAAACAAAGAGAACTTGAACAAGGAAGGTGAGTATTGGATGCTTGAACAAGGAACGAGTTCTGGTTTGTTTTCTTTTGAATTGTTTCCAATTAAAGGAGAAAGGAAATTCTCTTTTGTGTTTTGTGATTGGTTGTTGGGTGACACAAAAGTCAAAGGAGTAATAGGACAGAAAAAAGTTGATTTGAACAGGCTGCATAAAAGAAAATATTAATTAACTTTGTTGCAATTATTGTCTTTTGCACAAGATTTTTTTTTTCCTTTGAATGGTATATGTGATTGGGGTGTTGCGAGCAAACGGGTTCGGTTTTGAAAAGTGGTTCGGGACTGATTTGTTTGTGTTTTTTCCAACGGGCTGGAGCAAGGGAGTTCGACACCGTTAAAAGTTTACCAACGGAAGAGAAAAAAGGCGTCAATGGCAGATGCCGAAGAAAGACCGATAATCCCACCCAAAGCGAACGGGGGGATATCAGTGCAGGTTACAAAGCTGAACGGAACAAATTACATTACATGGGCGATTGTGGTGGAAGTGATTTTGGATGATCAAGGATTATGGGAAGTCGTTCAACCGGAAGAGGGCGCGACTATTGATGCGAAGAAGAATAAAAAGACAAAGTCGTTTTTGTTCCAAGTTATGGAAGGTAATATTCTTCTTCAGGTTGCTCAATACAAGAATGCCCGAGAAATATGGGCGGATTTGAAGGCACAGTTTGTTGGGGCCGAGCGAGTCCAAAAGGCTCGACTCCTAACGTTGAAAAGTGAATTTGAGAAACTCAAGATGGCGGAAGACGAGACTGTTGATCAATTTGCGGGAAAAATAACCGGTATGGTTTCAAAGGCAACGGGTCTTGGTCACGTATTCGAGCAAGATGTTTTAGTGAAAAAGTTACTCGACGCGTTTCCAGACAAATACTTCAATCTGGTAGCTTCAATCGTGCAAACGGTTGACCTCGATAGTATGAGGTTTGAAGATGCTGTAGGAAGACCTAAGGCGTTTGAGGAACGTTTACGAGGAAGAGAGCGCGCTGCTTCGGAGTCTCAAAGTCAGTTACTTTTCAATCGATCAGAAGGTAGTTACAAAGGTAAATCGTATGATCAGTCCGGTAACCAAGGTAAAGGTGGGTCGAGTTCATGGGAACGTGGAAGAGGCCGGGATACCGAAGGACAAGGATCATACCAAATCGAAGGACGGGTAAGAGAAAGGAAAGACCGCTCCCAGATTAAATGTTTTCGATGTGACGAGATGGGACACTTTGCGTCCTCGTGTCCGGAACGAAGACGAGAAAATCAGGAAGCAAATCCCACTCAAACGAATGATCTGGCAGGTTATTTAAATCTTCATGAGACGGTTTACTTAAACGAAGAATGAGTTAACCCGAAAAGGCTTGAAGCCGAGAAAGTGGAAAATGACACTTGGTATCTCGACAACGGAGCGTCGAATCACATGACAGGTAACCAGTCGTATTTTTCCGAACTCAACAAAAATATAACGGGTAAGGTAAAATTCGGAGACGGGTCGTGTGTTGATATATGCGGTAAAGGAAAGATTTTGTTAAAATCGAAAACCAGAGGTGATCGGGTTTTATCCGATGTTTATTGTATACCAAGTTTGAAGGATAATATAATAAGTCTCGGTCAAGCAACGGAGAACGGGTGTAATGTTCATATGAAGGAAGATTATTTGCTCTTGTACGATGACGAGGGTAAACTTATGATGAAGGCGTTTCGAACAAGAAGCCGGTTATACACGATTAAATTAACCGTGGGAGTTCCGGGTTATGTTAAGAAATCCACGCCGATTCAAATTAAGTTAAACGATTCGGGAACAAAAGAGGATCAAGAAAAACTGTTGTTCGCTCGATTTGATGAAAAGAATCGCAACCAAATTAGTGGTTATGCGAGTTCATGCGGCCGAGGGAATGGTCGGGGACAAGGTCATAAAGGAGGTCGAGTTCGGGAGAACCGAAAGAACAAAGTCATGGATCAAGAGAAGTTCCAAGAAGTGAAGACCAAGATGATTAGGACCAATATGGTTGAGAAAGCCAAGAAGGTCAAGTTCGTGGGTCAACTTAAACAGAACAAAAGAGACATGTTCGAGGTTAAAGGTCCGCCTATTCCGGTTCGGAAATTAAGGGGGTGATTGTTGGAGTTAATTCCCGAACCGAGTTATGGGTCGGGAAAGTGGGGCCGGTTCGAGCTAATGGATCGATCTCATTAATTATTTAATTATTGCAGTTAGAGATAATTATCTATTTTATTTATTAGATAGAGATGGAATTTTATTTAATAGATAAATAGGAGTTTGTGTTTTACTCTAATTGTAATCGAGCCTCTATATAACCCCAAAGAATTCATGTAAGGGTTAAGAGAGAATTAGATCAAGTTTTGAGTTATTTTCTTGATTAATAAAATTGGTGAGTTGTGCCAAATATATTCTCGTGTTTAATTCGATCCGGGCCATTAATATGTGTGTGTGTGAAACTCTTAGCACATTTAACATGTACTTTGTTGATTTGGCCCGTTTGAGAACACAATTAAACGCAACCCAATTTTCGTTTGCAGGTTTCGCCAAGCAATAAATCGATGAGGTTGATGAGAAGGCATTTGCCTACAAGTACACTTTGATTGAAGGAAACGGTATATCAGACAAGATTGAAAAGGTGTCTTATGATATTAAGCTTGAGGGTTCACCCGATGGTGGGAGTATCTCCAAGGTGACGACAACAATTTGCACACATGGTGATTTTGAGATCAAAGAAGAAGAACTAAAGGCCGAAAAAGAGAAGGTTTTAGGGTTTTACAAGGTTGTGGAAGGCTATCTACTCAAAAACCCTGATGCATATGTTTAATAATTCTTATTTCAAGATTGTGTTGTACCCAAAATTGGCTCTGCTTTTAAGTTTTTACATTGTCTTCTTTGAATAAACGTCGCATCATCAATAATGTATTAATGTTTGATTTAATAAATTGTTCTTTGATAAACATCACATATCATCTCAAGTCTCAATTGCCTGATGATAACTAATATTACAATAATGGATGAGTATTTTATCATGATTAATAAAACACATATGAGATATCAAGACTTGGGAGTACCACAAATAGTCAATATATAATCCACATTGTCTTGTATGTTACTTAGAATTATTAGTAGAAGCAAATATGATATAATATCAATTGTCATGGGCTCATGGCTCATAGAAAAGCAAATGACAACAAACCTATATGGGCAATATGCCATTATGCCAGTATATTTTTACCACAACTTTTGTAGACATATTTGCATGCTAATTGCTTATAGAATCCCAATCTCCTCCATCCCTATGTCTCCTCTACTGCTTCCAAAGCTTTCTCCCCACCTGTAAACATTTCCCCTGATCATCCCGGCCACATTGTCGATGTAGATACCATGTACGTTTTATATATTTCTGACAAAATCATGGTATCAAGTGGGGTGGTGGCGCAGTTGGCTAGCGCGTAGGTCTCATAGCAATATAGAGTGATCCTGAGGTCGAGAGTTCGAGCCTCTCTCACCCCATACATTTTTTTAATAATTTATTTGCAGTTTAATTAATAAAAAACGTAATAAAAGTAAAAATTCCGTTGCCGGAAGTTGAACCCGGGCCTCACGGGTGAGAGCCGAGTATCCTAACCAACTAGACTACAACGGAAGATGCGTTTCATTGTAAACTTTTAACTTAATTCGTAAAATATTATTCATACTTAAGATATAAAATGAAATAAATCTTAAAATGGATAAAATATCTTATAAAATAGCTTGTGAAGAGCGTAAACGTACAAAAAAAACATGTTAAAAGCGACAATTTGTGTTATGAGGTTGGTGGTCTAGGGCATAGTCGTAAAGGCAAAGCCTCTTAAACGCCTACAGGTCTTGGATTGAAGGCACGTGAAGTAAGAAATTTTCCGTTAGTAAAGGTATAATTTGTGAAGAAAATGATGATCTTGTGGCTTTAAAATAAATGAGAACATTTCTGTAGATGCTATTTATGATGGATTAAACTACATGTGGCAAGTTGTACTCACTTACCTATAAAATAAGTAGTTTAGACTTTATTTTTTATTTTTTTTTTATTTTTAAGACTATGTATTGCACATATCATTCTCCATTTTCCACCATTTGGCATCTTGGCACCATCTCAACAAGTCCTCTATCATTACTCGGGACAAGTCCTCTATCATTACCCCCACCACTCAGA
The DNA here is from genome assembly GCF_021521415.1 of Bidens hawaiensis. NCBI lineage: Eukaryota > Viridiplantae > Streptophyta > Magnoliopsida > Asterales > Asteraceae > Bidens > Bidens hawaiensis. The sequence goes on along the minus strand of NW_027491178.1, from coordinate 462,504 downwards.
GAAAAGCAAATGGATCTAACACTTTATTAAGTTGGTTGTGGGCTTAATGGGGTTATAAGGGGTTATTTTAATGATCAAGTTAGAGTTAATGAGATTACTTGTTAACTAAGTTGTGTTAATATCATAAATGCTTAATCGAGTCTAGTCTAGCCGTCTAGGGTCATGTAGGAGAGTTGTAAACTTGTATCAAGATTTCTGAGTTATATTATCTTGATAATAATATTGGGAGTGAACCAGTCATTTCTTGCTTGTTTGAGTTTTTTGGTTTTCATATTCTTATTTGTTTCTTCTTTAGACAATCACAAATGTTTAAACATTAAAATGCCCAATGCTTGACTAAACTGGTTTGCAACTTTGCATACGCCCATTTCCGATGTGAACAATTCTTTTTTCTTTTATTTTTTTTTAATAAAGTTAACATCATCAATAAAGTTTTGACTCAAAATTTGAATCTTGTAGCCTCATAACAACAAACATCAGATTCTGAACTAATCTAACGAAAGAAACATTCATCTGACCAGTAAGGAAATGGTATCACTGTAGTGAATCGACACTAGATAAACAAGTCAGTTCTAACTTTGACACAAGATATTCATGTTTAGTTGTGTTCCGTATTCATTTGACTTGAGCATGAAGATCTGAACTTCAATCTGGTATAGTACACTCAAATACAGCAGTTTTAAGCTTGTTCTTTGTCCACTTAATCAACTGCTAAAATGTTTGTGTATGTAAAACAACTGCTTTTGAAGGTAAGTCACATGCAACAAAAGTAGACTCATCAATAATAAGTAGCCAGTAGGCAGTAGCCACACCAAGGTTTCATAAGCATCTTTTAACTTTTAAGTAACAGAAAATTCCACTTTTAGCATACCAAAACAAGTTTTCGGTCATGAGTCATGACCATAGCTCGATTGAACATAAAAAAAGGTATGCTTGTAATGTTGATTAACTTTCCCAATCTCCTCCATCTCTATGTCTCCTCTACTGCTTCCAAAGCTTACTCCAGACCTGTGAATCATTTTTTCCATCTTCCCGGCCACATCTTCGACATGGATACTCTATACGTTATATTTGTTTCTGACAAACCCTTCACATCATTTGTTGTGGTGGCGCAGTTGGCTAGCGCGTAGGTCTCATAGCAATTTATTTGAGTGATCCTGAGGTCGAGAGTTCGAGCCTCTCTCACCCCACACTTTTTAGTTTTTCTAAAAACAGAAGTAAATAAAAAAATTCCGTTGCCGGGACTTGAACCGGGTCTCTAGGGTGAGAGCCGAGTATCCTAACCAACTAGACTACAACGGATGATTTAGTTATCTTTGTAAAATAGTTTTTTCAAATCTTCAAAGTAACAGTTATGAATTAAAAATGAGTCAATAAAAGGTTATTAATTGTTGAATACATACTATTCATGATACAAACAACCATATCCAATGAGTCTTAAAACTGATACAGTGAATAACCTGTAGCCATAAAGCCTGGTCAAACGGTTAACTCGTAGCGATTTGTACACATTTGGCTTGCTTTTACCGCTAGAGGGTTAAAAGTAAAAAAGTCAAAATAAGTGGATCAATGTAGATTAACTATTGAAAAATGATACAATTAACTACTTTTAAATACTTAAATAGTACTACAAAACTGTATCAACTACAATTGAATATTTCACCAAGCCCATCCTATCTGAACCTTTCACCAAGGCTTGATCTCAACTAGAATCAGCTTGCACTCACTGTCATCTCGATTGCATTTGAATCGCATGCATCATCTGATTTTGATGATCAAAAAAAGCTTATAATATCTGGTAAATAATCTGTTGTGATTTAACTATCAGCTTATTGGACTAACAACCCATCCAGTAATCGGATGTTGCCTCCGACTTCTAAACTTCCTATGAGACCCGCTTTGCAGCCGTTCAAGAATCGAATACGTTATCCAATCTGGCGTTAAACCCTGTTCTTTAAGCTTTGCATACAAATCAACCGCCTCACCAGTCCTCCCACATCTCTCTAAACAATCCAATAATATATTATACGTCACAATATTTGGAGAACAGCCTTCATTAAGCATCTCATCAAACAACCGACACGCCATCTCAACCTTATCCGACTTCCCAAAACACTCGATTAGCGTACTATACGTTACAACATCGGGATTTAACCCTTTTTCATTCATCTCTTTAAACCTCATATGAGCTTCATCCACATCACCATTTTTACCTAAACAGTTAATCAAAGAATTATACGACACAATATCGGGTTTACAATCACTATTCTCCAACTCGTCAAATATCTTAACCGCCTCGTCAACTCTACCCGCTCTACCAAAACTCGAGATCAAGATATTGTAAGTAAATATATCTGCTAAAGGTCCTTCCTTTTTCATCTTTTCATATAAATCTTGAATATGCGATATTAGTTTTGCCTTACCTAAAGCCGTGAACACGGTGTTATACATAATAGTATCAGAAACTATCCCCTTTTCATGAATCTTAGATAACATATCGATAGCTTCAACCATTTTACCCTCGTTGCATAAGCTTTCTAGCATCGATAAGTATGCATCCCTATCTCCCTTATCATGAAAACTCCACATGTAACAGAATAACCGGTGAGCCTCACTCGCATGCCCTAACTTACTAAGCGTTCTAACTAGATACGCGTATATGCCTTTGTTCATGTAATCTTTCGATATTTCAACAATTTCATCAAGTCTACCGAGCTGTCCTTCTGAAACTAACAGATTGAGAATGATACTGTAAGTGAATTCATTCGGTTTGCAATTGTTTTCCACCATTTTTGTGAAAAGATATACAGTTTTGTCAACCATTCGGTTCATAGCAAGCACTTGAATAATTGTATTGTAAGCAATCAAATTTGGGGATAAGTTCTTTGATACCATTTCTTGAAACAGCGTTATCGAATCATCCGGCTTCCCTAACTTTCCCGTCATTCTGATCATTATTGTGTATGTATATTCATCCGGTTCACAATGCTTCCGCTTCATGTCTTTAAAAACCGTGTTCGCTTGATCAATCTGTAATAATTAAACACATGTCATTCACAAAATTATATTATCCAAAACCGTAACAGTCCAAGCAAACCGTGCCAAGATATTGTCTGCTTTTCCCTCGATGGATTGCTCATCCAGAAACTCACGGTTTTGTTTTCACCCGACGAACTGCTCGCCCAGGCTAAACACGTCTCGGTAGAGAAGGTTTCCATCCCCTTGAAGGCTTCGTTAACGAAGCCTTCATTATAAAGCGATGGAAACCTTCTCTACCGGGACGTGTTTAGCCTGGGCGAGCAGTTCGTCGGGTGAAAACAAAACCGTGAGCTTCTGGATGGGCAATCCATCGGAGGCAAAGCGGGCAATATCCTGGCACGGTTTGCTTGGGCTGTTACGACTTACGACATCAATTACGATATCAATTAAACGGACCTTATCGTCTTTGGCAAGGGCATCGAGTAACATATTATAGGCGAAGATATCCGGATAATATCCTTTCCTACTCATCTCATTATAAACCTCCAATCCTTTGTTAGAATCACGCGACCGTAAATGAGCTTGCAGAAGACACTTATAACTATACCTATTCATCCTAAGCTCCCATTTCTCCACCAATTTTAAACACCTCTCCAAATCCTCACCATTAAACATTCCAATCAATATATTAACAGTAGATATATTGCCACGTACACGCAACCGGTCCATCTCATCAACAATCCTTCGTACGGTATCCAACCGGTCCGGTGAATTAGATTTGGATAAAGTTAAAAGAATCCGGTTATAAGTGAAGCAGTCGTGACGGAACTTAGGGATTGAGGTTTGGCAGAAGCGGAAGAATTGGAGTGCGAGTGACGTGGAGTGTAATGATTTGAGGATTTCGGAGGCTTCAGAGACGGTTAGGGTTAGGGTTTGGAGGTATTCGGATAAGTCGGTGAACGGGTCGGGTGATTTGGATAGGATGTTGACGGAGTTGCAGATGAGGTGGCGGCGTGGGAGTGGGTAGCCTTTAGGGTCGTGGAGTTGGAAGTTGGGGGTTTGGATTTCGACGGCGAGTGAACGGCCGTTGTTGATTTCGGTGATGACTCTTGCGTTGTATTTGGTGGCGTAGCCGCGCCGGAGGAGGTGGTGGAAGGTGGTCATCGGCGGGTGTGGTGTGTCCGGTGGTGGAAGTGACGGACTGACGGAGACTTGCTTTTGGTTGGTTCTTTTGAGCCCAAAACGGCCCAATAAGTAAGGGTGTGCATGGACCGAACTGGACGAGAATCACGAACCCTGTCCCGCTCATCCGTTAAGCTTTTGACGGACAAACGGACGGTTAACAAACGCTCTACCGAACGAAAATTCATGTCCGTGTCCGTTCATGAAGAAATTGAGTTTATCTGTGTACGTCCATGTCCGTTCGTCAATATTGTAAACGGACGTTAACGGACATTAATGGACAACCGAACACTAACGGACACTAATGATCAAACAAACATCAATGGACACTAATGAACATTAATGGATGAACAAACATAAACATATCAAAATACTTAACATAAACATTAATGTTATCAAATGGAGACGGACTATACCGGACGTAATCGGGCGGATATTACCAGACGTTCACGAACATTATTGAACGAACGCAGCCTTTGTCCGTTTTCTTCCGTTAAGCTTACCGAACAATTTTTTTTCCCGTCTCCGGTTCGTTTATTAAATGGACGAACATAAACGAACTTCCTATCGAACGGATAGTCCAGTTCACTTACAACCCTACCAATAAGCACATATTAAAAAGACGATATTAAAGATAGAGAAAAAAAAACCTTGTTTGACTAACCCGACTCTACCTGGCAGTTTGGATACCGATCCCCCTCTCATGGACCAAACTGGTTCGTAACCCAACTTAGTTCTCCCGAAACTGGTTTCAACTGACCAAAACACCAGTTTTGTATACCCAAACCAAACCGATTTGTATAGGGTTCAAACATTTTCCACCAAAACAGGTTTAGGGCCCGAGCTGGTCCTCCACAAACCGGTTTTGACCAAATTAGACCAAACCGATTCAGTTTAACAACACGAACCGGTTTAGGCTTAGAACTCGATTTGTACACCTCCAGAGTTTGCTTGGTGATTATGAAATAGCTTTTGCTTAGTACATGGCACTTTGGTGGATAATGCAAGAAGTATTTTGGTATTGCTGAAGATGTTGGAGGACATAAAATTATTGGATGAAATATAGAGCTAACATGAATATAGCATTACAGGTTGCATTTGGCTTGATTGGTGTAGTTACCATGTGTTTTTTTCCTCGTAACTTGTAATGCTCTAGCGTTTTGCTAGATGTAGTTTAATGATATGTTGTCGTTTCGAAAAAGCTTATCAAGATTGATTGCAAATGAGTTGAATCGGTCTCATCTATATGAAATCGTTTTATTTTATTTGAAATTTAAGCTGACTTAAGCTTAAACAATTACAAGGTAGGGATTAAGTTGGCCTCGTTTAATTATCAAACTCGAGTATAAGCTTCGTGTGTCAAACTTTATTAGCCTCACAAGTCACAATCCTAAACAAGCATATTGTTCTGTAAATACAATATTAGCGTGCTATAAATAATTACATATCCAAATGTATAACTACAATTATAATTTATAAACTATAAATGTTTGGCATATACGGTTATAAGTATTCTTATAATTAGACAAATAGTTACAGATGAAAAGATAAGTATATATTAAAAGAGTGAGCTTGAGCTTATAACATGATTTAGGAGCAATGAGCCAAGCCCGAGCTTATAACATTACTCACAAACTACAAGATCACACTTCTAAAATATAGATTGAAACAAGTTGAGCTGAACATAGTTGTGTTTTCTTGGTAGAACCGGTACCTAGTACGCATTATGCTCATAAAAGTGTGTCAATGTATGCATGTGAAACCTTGGCATGTACCCGAAAAATGCACGTTTTGATTCAAACCCAATTTTGACATGCTAACCTAAGCTCGTTTACTCGTTTAGTTACCAGGCATATCTAGCCTAACCAGATAATATTTTTTTAACTATTGTAAACAGCATGTTGCAAAATAAGGTAGTAACGTCACATCACATACGAACATTACATGTTCTCCAATTAAACCCTTCAAGATTACCAGTGAACACTACATGTTCTCCAAATCGTAAAATCATGGCCCAGACGACACCCGCCTTTCAGGACCAAAACACAATAGTCAAAACGCCTAGTTCACCCAATAATTGTCTAAATGCCACACAAATCCAAAAGGATTAAACAAAAAACTACATAACTCCATCTTACATTCCATCACCAACATTCACTTTCATAGCCACCCACTCTTCATCTACAACATGGATGGGCCCGTCGTAAGTCATTCCATGCACGTGCGGTCGAATCACAATCTTTGTTGAATGTGGCAATGTAGAGACCGACTCCATCAACGGGTTTGAAATGACTTTGTAGACCAACGGTTGACCTTTTTTACCATTTGAGCTCGAGCCTAAAGATAAGATATGCACAATTGTTTATGGGTCAGTTTTGAGCTCAAACTGAACCAAAATCCCAAATTCCGGCTTTTGAGTTTTTCGAAACCATTCTGTTTCAGGTTTGGTTTTATCGTTTCGTTATTAAGGCTTGAAGTTATTGGACCAAGATAATGGAGTTGGGCCTGAATGTCTGTGCTAATTAATCATTAACAGATTAATATACATTTGGGCTACAGTATTGAGGGTACACTATTTATTAAATTCTTAAAAATTGCTTAAAATTCAAAATAAAAGAATGAAATTCCATATATTCTGTTTGGTTCGCTTTTTTTTGTTTTAATTACATGCAAAACTGAAACCGAATCAAGAAGTTCGGTTTTTAAGAAAACATATACCAAACCTTTGCTTTTTGTTTGGGTTTTGTTATCCCAGATCAGTTTTTTTCAGTTTCGGATCGGTTTTTTCAATTTCGGTTTCAATTTTCGTTTTTTCAGTTTTGCCATTTGCGCTTGAAATTTCTGGGCTGAAAAAAACTGCACAAAATAATTAATTGGGCCAAAATGTTTTTGTTAATTAATCATTAACTGATTATTATACATTTGCACTAAAATATATGGGCTACACTATTTGATTAAATTCTTATAAATCACTTAAAATTTAAAATAAAATATTAAAAAATTATAAATTTGGTTCGTATTTCGGTTTTAATAACATGCAAAACCGAAACCTAACTGAAAACTCGGTCTTTACGAAAACATAAAACCAAACAATCGGTTTTTGTTTAGGTTCAGTTATTTCGGTTCAGTTGCTACATAAGCATTGGATAACACACGTACCTTCACCGGCTTGAATTACATTATTAGTCAGTATCCGACTCGGTTTTGGAACATTAACAACATTTGGTGAGGATTTTGTTGAGCCCGAATCCATCAACGGGTGTAAAATGGCTTCATTGAAAGATAGTTTGATTGTTTTACCATTTGAACCCGACCCTAAACAAATGATAATTCATGATGTTAATTCTAACATACCATACAAGTGAATGCCTATACACAAACACATAAATACAAGAGCGCTGGGAAATACCTTCACCGGCTTGAATTACATGGTTTTTCTGTTTGATATTCAATTTTGCAAAATCAAGAATATCCGGTGTAGTTTTTGGCTGCAGCGGGTTGATTGTGACAGGTGCTATTTCTTTATGCTTCTCTATAACATCTTGGAAGTCTTTTAATTCAAGATACCCTAAAAAGATAATAAGGAGTTTATAGTAAATACTTTATTATTTTTTAATTTAGAATTTGAAGATTAAAGTATATAGTCATGAATAACTAAAATGTCGATCCATGTATTTATAACTTAAAACAAACGGTTTAACTTAAATCAGATATGCATTTCGATTACTGTGTGGATTTCTTTTAACAACCCGCTGCTTATATGTAAAAATATGTTTAGATTTTTATAAATATTACCTTTTGCTTTCTCGGGGTCATCTGGAATTGTATAAATGGGTCGGTTGTTGATACTTGGTTGCACCTTATTGACGGTGGGTTCATTTTGGTGAGTTATAACTGTCTGCATGCTGGAAGAACCGGAACCAGAAGCAGAACTAGAAGTTCCTACAATGTTGGAGATAACAGTTGCATTGTTTGCCCTTGGTCCACCTAAGCATAAAATATGCACACACACAAAAAAAAAAAAAAAAAAAAAAAAGATTATGTTACTGAAATATGCAACTAGTATCTTCAAAAGTCAGTAACTTGTGTTGACAACATCACTTGTCCAAAATCTAATATATAATTAGTAAGTCAAATATGATTACAAAATAATAGTAATTCAATAATGATTAACCTTTTGAATAAAATGTTTAACTTTAACCGAACAAATGATCGAACACGGGCAATTAAACGAAAGTGTTCTGTTCGTTTATGTTTATTTGTTAACAACATTATCGAATAGTTCACGAACGAAAACGAATGAACATAACTGACCTAAAACCAGTTAAAAATAATGTAAAGACTGAAGAACAGCGCGTTGGACATAAAAAGTTATTAAAAGTAGACTGGGTTGTAATGTGTCAAAAAAACTTAAATGAATATATTAACAAACATAAACCAACGAACGAATTTAAATGAGCGAACGATCACGAACATAAACAACCGAAGGAGACATGTGTTCATGCTTGTTTAACTAAATGAACATTTTTTGTCCAATGTCCATGCTCGTTAGTTTATTAAATAAAAACTTCCCGCTGAGCGGTTCACAGACTGTTCACTGAATGGTCGGTTCATTTACAAGCCTACATGAAGCAGTGTAAGAGATAATCAAATGCATTTATTACCTTCAGTAAGAGCGATATAAGCAACCTTAGCAGCGTTCATTTCCGATTGTTTCTTCGTGCGTGCATCTTCTCCCAAATAGTTTTCACCTTTTCAGTAGCAAATCCAAGATTCATGATCATTATTCTTCGTTTTATGATTTCACACTATAAAACAGTAAAACATTTTACTATCACGATATCCATGTGGGTCCCACTAACCTGAAATTTGAACAGTAGAAACGAAACATGGCATATGCGGTGGGCCTGATTTGTTGGTGGCATAAACCGGTAACAAAAGACCCCTTTTTTGAGCTAATTCTTGTAACAAACTCTTGTACAGACAATCATCCTGAATCAAAACATACATAACAACAATTGGTTCAATAATTAATTAAATTAGCAAAGTAACATAACACTAATACAAATCAATAAATAAAGATAGTTTTAAGAGTCAAACTTCTGGTGCTCCGTCCTGTGATAATGCCATGAAAGCAACTTTAGCAGCTTCGTGTTCCGCGTCTTTTATAGTTGAGCTAAAACCGGGGCTCTCATAAGTATTCCCACAAATGGTGACTTGCGCTTTGAAGAGACGACAATGTGTTTCAACCGCATACGTAGGAAGAGGAATGTTTCTCTTTTGAGCATAAGTTTCAAGTCTGCTTTTGTAGAGATGTGCCATTCCTAATCAAACAAAATAATTCAATATTATATTTGTCATAACCTTAGTTGCTAATAAATAATCATAGCTTAAATTTGCAGCCAAAAAATAAATAAATAAAACAGAATTAGAACCTTAGATTAGTTGTTTTGGTCACATTATATCACAAATTTTAATTTTATAAAATGTGCATCATTTTTCACTGTGCAGATATATTTACATGCAATTATACAATCGCGTTAATAACAAGCAAATACAACTGAATCGCACACAATATCACAAATTTTAACTTATTTTCAAATAATTTAATAAATAATCATAAGCTTATTTTCTAATACTGTACAGATATCATATTAATCATAAGCTTATTTTCTAATAATTTAATAAATAATTATAGCTTAAACTTGCAGGAAAAGGAAAAAAAAAAACAGAATTAGATCATTGACTTGTTTTGTACTTTTGGTCACATAATATCACAAACTTTCAAAATAATTATTATATTAATCAAACCACACAATTAATAATTTTGTTTTCGAAAAATTTAATTCAATTCGATTTCAGTAGTCGATCATGATTTTATGAACACCGATCGCGCCTTCAGCCTTCAATCCTCTGCGAAACGCGGTCGACAAATTTATGAACCGTAAATCTCATTTGATTATGTTTTGTTACTTGTATGTATGAGTTTCAAGCTTGCTAATGTGTTTACTTTGGTTATTTCAAAATGTTTTTACTATTACTGTTGACAGTGCTGGAGAATGTTAAGCTATTAGTTTGATTATCGTTGTTAATGTTTATAAGCATCAAGAATTCGATTAAATTGTAAGAAATGGTTTTGTCAAGCAAATTTAGATGGAAATTGATGGGGGGAAAATACCTGGATTTCGTAGTTTGAATGATTGTGGCTCTTAAAACCATTAAAATGCTACCTCCGGGGATGAGTTGAATAAAGAGGAAGTTTGTAAAGTCTGGTTAGACATGAGACGGTAACATATAAGTTTGTATTAAATAGGGAGTAAAGTTATATGTTAAATGTGTATTAAAATCTTTTGCATTTATTATTATTTTTTATTTCAGTTAAATTACTAAAGTATTGATGTATTGTATTAAATGAATTTTGTTGAAAATGTCACAAAATAAACGATAAAATTAAGCGTTACATATTTTGTTGGTCTCGGAATTAATAGTTTATCGTGTGTGCCTAATCTCACGATGCGTGTCATATGGGTTGCAACTGATAGCATCGGAATGTGCATTTAGATAGATTTATCACTTCAAGTCATCCGAGTCCGTGGAAAAAAAAACGAGATGACAAGAAGGCATTGGCGAGGGCGCCCCACCTAACCAGTAGCACTCCATTCGCACACATTTACGTTACAGTAACTAATATTTCTTTGCAGAAGGGCACCTTCACCACGGGCTTGTGCACAATTCCAAAAGCGTTCCTTGTGAGAGGCATTGCCACATAAGAGATGCTTTTTTATAGCATCGGTGAAGACAACTTCAAGATTTCTCGAGAATCAACTTGCTTTTGATTTGGCAAAAACCTACCTAGAAGATTATATAAGTGATAGTCTTCACATTTAAAGTTTTTACCATGTCTAAAGTTGTATATAACGAAATTATGAATGTACTTGGAAGAGTAGTATCTTTATGCGTCAAGTAAAGCATTTGTAAAAGGGAATTGTTGAGAACAAGATGCCTATCTAAAAGAGAGAAGATAGTGATAAAAATCTTGGTGAAGGATCTCCATTGTTGAGAAAGTAAAAGGGGTATGAGTATTTCAGTTTTTTAATAAAACGAACGAACATGAACACTTTGTTTACGTTTTTTTGATAAACAAACATAAACATAGCACGATTTAGTGTTCATCGATTTGCTCGGTTCATTTATGTTCACGAATACATAGTAGTGTATTTATTAAGGTTTACTTAATTTCATTCATGCATGCTAGTCAGTGCATGGGTGTTTGTGCATATAAGTATACACCTAAACTAACTTATTTATGATGTTTAGCAGTTTTGATTGATGAATGGTTGAACCTCTTTTATATAAGGCTGAGGGGTGTGGGGGGCTCTAATGGGGGCTCCAGTGAGGGTTCCAACCAATAATATTATGACGTGTGGCAGAGAGAGAAACTGGATAAGGGGGGTGTTGGAGCCCCCGTTGGAGCCCCTGGCCCTGGTATGGGGGGCTTTAATGGGGTATAATTATATAGGAAAAATATTTTTTTTTTTGGGTTTGGTCGGCTCCCAATGGTCAAAAAACCATCAAATCCCGTGCTTTTCTCTCTCTTCTCCCGCTAACCAGCTTGCGCCTGCATGTTTTTCCGCGCTAGCGCCCCGTTAACGCCCCGGTTAGCGCCCCGGTGGTGTGGTGTTAGCGCCTGGGGGCGCGAGCGGAGGGGCTCTAGCGCCCCCGTTGAAGCCCCACACCCCTCAGCCTAATCAATAATCATCATAACAATATAAATATTTAATGATATGAAAAATTAATATCATCTGTTTTTCAGTACTGTCGATCAGATCCTGCGGTCCAACTAGCGAACGTTTTTCTAAGCTAACATGAGTTGCCTTCACATCGAATCGTCTTGGAGACATTTTCTGTTCTTATATTGCATTTACAGAAGGCAAAAAATGTAATTTCCAACACCAGATATGAAAACTAATCTATAATATATCAACTAATAAAGCATTATTCATACACAAAAACTGTGTTCCCGGATAAACAACACCCTTTTAAGAGCCAAATGTCCTGTAAATTACAAGTAAACTTTTTTAACCAATTGTTCCCATACATTTTCCATAAATTTAAACACAGTTGTTAATTAAATTGGCTATGAAGAAAAATATAGACTTACGGTTAATGCATTCGTCGATATACGCTACTACTTCCAGGGTAAGTAGTTTGGTCCCTTGTCTGCAAAACCCAGCAATAACTATTATTTAAATAAAACAAATTACACTTTTCGTCATTTTTAAGTATATAGCAAATTTCACTTTTCGTACTTAAACTAAGGAGATAACAGAAATCATCCCCGTTCACATTTTTTTACAGTTTACGTCATTTCCACTAAAAGACGTTAATTTTTTCTGTTAAGTTCAGTCATGACTCGTGTGCAAGGCACATGAGGGTAGCATTGTCATTTTACTTTTTTATTTTCTTTTGAATTTCTGGATTATGTAAGAACCAAGAATGGTTACCTGGATATATTTAGAGTCAGGTTTGACCGCATTGACTGATCCTATGAAGCATAAAACATCAAGGTAAAGAAAAAGTTAAATATATAAATACAGCCATAAACCAACCTTGATGATTCATAAATAATTAGATATCATACCAGATGTGTAATGAGCACGTTGCTGATCATACCGTGGGAAGGATGCCACAGTTGGTCTGTTTGCAAAGATATATAATTTAGTCAACTTTGAGAAATATAATAATACAAATTAAACAAATCATAATTGACAAAATGAAACGAGATAAACAAACCTGTGGTGTGTAACATTTGGAATTTGAAGATGAGATTGGTGGTATGCTTGGGGTTCATGATGATATAATGATTTACTTTCCTGCATTAAATAATTTTATATAGAATCGGTAAGATTGTTATTATTATTAGGATTTAAATGTTTTCTAATTTGTGAAATTTATATTATTACCAGTTCGGTAAACGTTTGCTTCCCTACAAAAGGCGGTCGATGATGACCTATAAAAATGAATAGTGTAACAAGTCAAAATGGGTCAACTTGAATCACTTGCACACATGATGACAAAAAATAATATTATTTCAATAATAACCTGCAGTTGAACTCGGTCCACCATGCTTCCATGATGCTTGCTCCCTTAAAAGCTGTACAAGTTCAGCAGTAGTTGAAGATTCTGAATCTTTTCTTGAATCTTCATGTTTACCAATCATGATTTTAGGTTTTGGTGGCGGGTTGTAGACGCCTAAATATGGCAAATTTTGTTGAGATTGTCTTGATTGGTATGCATTCTGGTATTGATTCTTCGACGGTCTTGATGGTTTTGCTTTTTGGTAAGGTTTAGAAACCGAAGTCACAGTAGAATCTGGGACGGTTTTGGCCGGTTTCATTTTTGGTATTGACTTCGCAAGTGAAACCTTCAAGGAACCCTACAAACCCTCTATAATCAGTTCCAAAATGCGAATCTAAACACCCTCTAACTTGATGGCAAAACTATATCATACCTTTAAGTCATTGCTGCTGGTTGACTTTTTGGAAGTCAAAGCCTCTATACACGAAAGGGCCGCCTCACGTGTCTTGTAATTAATAAACGCAAAATCATTCCTCTTGGCTGTCCAAAGATTTTTGGCAAGAGCGATGCTTTCGATTTCACCAAACATTTTAAAGTGGTCGGTTACTTCCTTTTCGTCCCAAGACAAAGGTATGTTTTCAGCATAAACAGATTTTATCTACACAAAAACCGACATGTATTTGAGTGTAAGAAACTAATTTTACCAGTATCACATGGCACAGGAATAATTTTTTTTAATTATAATTTATAAATAAAATTTAAAAAATAGCTAAAGATGAATTAACTAACGTTATGGGTCTCTTCTTCAACCGGATCAACAAATCGTGAGGCCCATGAAACCTTAATATTTGAATGCTTTCCAGAAACATTTTCATTTTGAAGTTTATAGTAAGCCATTTGAGCATCCCTTTTTGTTTCAAATTCAAGAAAAGCAAAACCACAATTCAATTCACTGTTATCGGGGTCGGGTACAACTACAACTTCATCTATTTTCTTTATCCCAATTTTCTGCAACCATTCAACAGCCTGCAAAAAAGAATGATTCTATTCAGATATTGTTAAGCATGATAACTTGGTTAAATTCATAATTGAAGTGTGGCTTACATTTTCCTTGTTCCACCTTTTATCAATATTATTGAGTAAGATTGTATCAATCCCTTCAATAGCAGATGTATGGCACGGTCTTCCACATATCTATATGTGTATTTCAGAAAATATATAAAAAGAAAAGAAAGATAAGTAGACTTTTCATAAAAACAAATCACATTTGTATTTAAAAGTAACTTGACAATGATGAGGGCGTTGGGGGTGTATGGAGATTTACGGTGGTATGGAGAATGAAATGGACCAATAAGGGATTGCCATTTCATTGTTAAAGAGTTTATGGAGCTTTACGGAGATTATGAAGAATTATTATTTTTATTTAACGTTAAACATCAAAATCCAACCAATCACAGCGCACACAACATTTCATGGTCCCCAACTTCAATGTTAAACACCCGATTTGATAGGAAAGTCTTGGAGATCGGTACCGACCAACTGGATGGTGCCCCCCTTACCCTGATAATATTTCTACTATGAGAATCAACTTCAAACATCCTTAAAAATTATCATTCATTGTTTTAGAAATTCGTGAAATCCGTATGAATGCACGAAAAAATGCAACACAAGATTTATGTTGTGCTGTGTTATTAATCACAACTTATAATTGAATATTTTGATAAAATAAATTCTAGTCAATTGAGAAAAATCATCCATAGAAGATATAACTTAACCCACGATTCTAATAGTATCAAATTGCAACTAATAGGACCCGAGCAAGTTTATTGAGCTTTCTGACATAACAAACAAAAAGGTTTCCTTACTTTTAGTAGGTCTATCATCTCCCCTAAAGATGTCCTAATTTCGTGTAGAATCTCCATAATATCAGATGACATGTATTAGTATATTACCAACATTTACAAAGTCCCTATATATCTCCACTAAACAAGAATCCCTATAGATTGTACAGATCAGTGATCAATCTTTTACTATAAATTCAATTCATGGTAAGTCAAATTATATGCTGTAACAACCATAGTTATCAAATCCCTATAATGATGTTCTAACTTTACACATCATTAACGTTGAACATGGCATTTACATTAAACTGTCAACATTCTACCTATGTAATTTGTGATGCAACTATGAAATAAAGACAACTATTAAATTTTCTGATGTGCAAACTCTTCAAACCTTATGATAACTGTTAAAAACACGAAAATACATTGACAAAGTAGAGTTACCTCAACATTCTGGTATTTATTCAGAGCCAAATTAGCAAGGTCTGCTGTAGCAAACCTAACAAAACCACACCCCCTGTTTTTCCCTGTTTTGAAATTTACTATTAGTTTCACTTCAACCACCTCACCGATCTCTTCAAAAACTTTTCTAACATCTTCTTCCTTTGTCTCTTGCCCCAACCCATGAATGAAAATCTTTTTCATCTGTTTCATATGCAAACTGGATGCTACCATTTTTTCACTCGGTTTTTTACTCTCACTTAACGCTTCTTTTGATTCCAATCCATCAGTTTCACTTTTCACTAGTGGCTCCTTCACACACTCCTCACCTTCATGTTTTTCATCTACTTTCATGGTGTTACTATCATGTTCCATATCCAGTAATTCAATCGGCTTCTGATCATTATCCGGCACTTCGATTTGAGTATGTTCACTGTCCTGTATTTCTATTTGATTATGATCATTATCCTGCAAGTTGATTTGCTTCTGATCACCATCCTGCAGCTTGATCTGATTATGATCACCATCCTGCAATTCTATTTGATTACAATCACCATCCTGCAATTCGATTTGATTCTGACCACTATCCATTAATTCGATTTGCTTATGATCACCATCCTGCAATCCTATTTTCTTCTGATCACTATCCTTTAAATAGATTCGATTACATTCACTATCCTGCAATTCCATTTCATTCAAATCACTATCCGGCAACTTATTGTGCATACGATCACTAACCTCCAACATCTTGAAATCCTCAGCTTCTCTTGATCCAACAATATCAAAATTAGGGTTTTCAATCTTCACACACTCATCACCTTCACACTCATCTACATTATCCTACAATCCAATAAAATAATAATAATAATAATCACAAAAAAATTTAAAAAACTGATTCTAAATCACTAACCTCCAGCATGTTCTTCACAACCTCAGCTTCTCTTAATCCAACAATATCAACATTAGGGTTTTCAATTTCCACATAAGAGTGAACATTAGGGTTAGGGCTTGCAATTGTGCCTAAATGATTAGAATTGGATGCACCTGGTACACGCTTTGGTACCTTTTTAATAATCTTCTTCTTCACGATCTTCTTCACAACCCTAACTTTCTTCTTCTTCTTATTATTATTATTCTCATCTAGGGTTTCATGATCCATCTTAATTCTCCAATTAAATCAAATTCAACGCTTTCCGGCGGTGGCAATGCTGTGGTTGACTTGCTGCGTCACGCCGTCGAGTTAACAGCCGAGTGTTTTCTTCAAGAGATAGATTGGATATAGAAATGGAAATTAAAAATAAAAATAAAAAGAAAAAGAAAAAGAAAAAGAAACAATGTTTTCTTTGAACAAGTAGTTGCGTATTTTACATCCATGGTTTAACTAAGATAAATTATTTGCTTAAAATTAACTTATTTTATCATTTGAGATAATTTGTTTGCGTGTGAAATTGAGTTTTTGAATTCTTCGTGTGTTTGGGATTCATTATTTTTACCTTCTTATGACTATGTGACTTATAAAATTTTTCTTATATTTTAAGCAAACTCAAACAACTTTTTAACTTTTTAATAAATTGTAAGTCATAAAGACGTAAAAATAAGGAATCTGAAGAGGTAGGTCACCGCAAAGCCCAGTTGGCCCCACAAGACTCACCTTGAAGAGGTACGTCTGCGCAAAGACCAACTGGATCCGCAGGACCCACCATGCTCAGAGAGATGAAGACCTTACACGCAGTAAGCCCGCTGTTCCCGCAGGAAAGCCTCCCTTGGTACAGTACCCTGCCTGTCCCCGCAGCTGTGGGTACAAGCCAAGAAGGAAGGCTACCCGCACTAACAGTAAGGCTACACGCATAAGGCGCTAACTCTTAATACTTCAGTAATGTCACCTGAAGAAGGAATGAGCAAGGCGGGAATATTCCCGCCCAAAAGAGCCAGTCCGTACGCTTCTAGAAGATCTTTTGTACTATACCTACCAAAGTATGGACAAATAAACAAGATCTGACAAAAGCAACCCATGAACCAATCACAGGGTGACAGCTCACCGATAATAGTACGAGGAGGAGCACGCTCCAGTACAAAATGTCACTATCAGCCGCTGCCTACCCACCAACTCCCATCGTGGCACGAACGTAGCCCATAGTTGGTGGAAAAGAAATATTATATACAGCTGGCCGTACCTGCTTGGAAACCTACCTTCGGCTATAAATACTCCAACACCTTGGAACGGTATCATCATCTTCTCTCTAGCTATTTCTCTCTATATACACTTATATTCAGAGCAACCTAGTCTGATTCTCACGCCGGAGGGTGGTCACAAGGAGGAACCCCCCCCCCTTCTCAGTGACGAGCTTACGGTGTCTGTTTTGCAGGTTGAGAAGAATAACCATCTTTGCCGGACTTAACCCTCGGGGAAAACATCTATTTACCCTAAGATTATCCTTAATCTGCCGGGGTCATTTAGTGTTTCTTTATTGGGCGCCATCCGTGCATTAAGCTAGAACTAATTCTTTTTCTCAGTTTTTTCAAACTTCTGGAAAGATGGTTAAGGTTACTCCGATGCCAAAGCCACCGAGTGACCAAGAAACTCCGGTAACCACAACCCCAGCTACTGGGGGAAACACCGGTGAATACATGATTGTTACGAACACTACCCCGGTTACCCAAGCCGGGGCAAGTGTAGTAAACAATCCTCTCCTGGGATTCATTGATACCCAGTTGGGGAAACAACAGACGAGACTTCCGCGACAAACACCAGAACAAGTTAAAGCTTGGGCGGAAGCACGTCAGAAAGAATTCCAAGCCGAGTTGGACGAACGTTTACGTTCACTCCAACAGGCCAATGACGAATTCGGAAGCACTCGACAACAGATCAACATGAGCAATGATTGCGAGCATTTGGATGATGAAGATTGGGAAGAATCTGACAGTGACGCAAACCCTCGTCATAAGGCGAAAGGGAAGCGTAAAGAAGCAGACTTTCCACTCGAGAAGAAATTTCGAGGGAACCTTCAAACCAAAGAACACGGGAGGAAACCCACGTGACTTCTCCAAAACTTTCAGACCAACTGTTGCGAATGCGGGAACGTCCAAATTTGCAAGGGACATTGCGGAAGCAATCGCTCCAAAGAGTGCCAAACAGATGTCCAACATAGGCACTTACGATGGCATATCTGACCTGGACGATCACTTGAACAGATTTATAGCGGGGGCAACCGTCAGTAATTGGACGGAACCCACATGGTGTTACATGTTCCAGATGACGCTCGTCGGGGCAGCCAGAGCGTGGTTTGATCGTCTACCGGTCCACCACATCTATGATTGGGCAGACTTCCAGCACAAGTTCAGCCAGCACTTCAGTCAACAAAGAAAGTATACTGAAAAGCAATGGACGATCCTCAACTGCATCCGAGAGGAAGACGAATCTTTGCTAGACTTCATCACTTGTTTCAACTCAAAGAAGCTAAGTCTGGGCACTATAAGCGAAGATCTTGTTCGCGCCGCTTTCATCCAGGGCGCTGAGTACCCAGAGCTCATCCGCACGTTGACAGGTAAAGATGGCATGCCATCCACGTGGGATGCCATCATGACGGCAGCTAAACGCTTTGCCGAAACGGAGAAGCAACAGGGTAGAAATCTTCCCCAGAGCACAAACCTCTACACGCAGAGAACAAGAGAAAATAGCGTCCGTACCGCCCGACAAAATAAAAAGAGGAAGCTTGGTATTTGGCAGTCAAGGATAAACTTTGACACCTCATCCAGCTCTCGCCCTCTCTTAGGCGGAAGGGACAACATGCACTCGTCGAACCGGAATCCCAGATGGACGCCACTCACCAAAAGCGTCACCGAGATATTTGCCACCGAGAGGCTCCCATGGCCAAAGGCTCCAATAATCCAACAGCGTCAAAACGCTGATCAGAGCAAATCCTGTGACTTCCACGGGACAAAAGGCCACACCACTGAGGAATGCACATCCTTAAAGGATGTCGTCGAAACATTCGTCAAGGATGGGAAACTCACACACCTCGTGGCGTCAATCAAGAACGGAGGGAGGAAAGACAATCGGTACAAGGGCAATGGAAGGAAGTCCGTCGACATCAGCATTCACATGGTTCACGGCAACATCAGCGGAAGAAAACGACGAACAACAGAGCTAAAAGCAATGGGCAGACTTCCAGCACAAGTTCAGCCAGCACTTCAGTCAACAAAGAAAATATACTGAAAAGCAATGGACGATCCTCAACTGCATCCGAGAGGAAGACGAATCTTTGCTAGACTTCATCACTTGTTTCAACTCAAAGAAGCTAAGTCTGGGCACTATAAGCGAAGATCTTGTTCGCGCCGCTTTCATCCAGGGCGCTGAGTACCCAGAGCTCATCCGCACGTTGACAGGTAAAGATGGCATGCCATCCACGTGGGATGCCATCATGACGGCAGCTAAACGCTTTGCCGAAACGGAGAAGCAACTGGGTAGAAATCTTCCCCAGAGCACAAACCTTTACACGCAGAGAACAAGAGAAAATAGCGTCCGTACCACCCGACAAAATAAAAAGAGGAAGCTTGGTATTTGGCAGTCAAGGATAAACTTTGACACCTCATCCAGCTCTCGCCCTCTCTTAGGCGGAAGGGACAACATGCACTCGTCGAACCGGAATCCCAGATGGACGCCACTCACCAAAAGCGTCACCGAGATATTTGCCACCGAGAGGCTCTCATGGCCAAAGGCTCCAATAATCCAACAGCGTCAAAACGCTGATCAGAGCAAATCCTGTGACTTCCACGGGACAAAAGGCCACACCACTGAGGAATGCACATCCTTAAAGGATGTCGTCGAAACATTCGTCAAGGATGGGAAACTCACACACCTCGTGGCGTCAATCAAGAACGGAGGGAGGAAAGACAATCGGTACAAGGGCAATGGAAGGAAGTCCGTCGACATCAGCATTCACATGGTTCACGGCAACATCAGCGGAAGAAAACGACGAACAACAGAGCTAAGTGCGTGGAAGGAAGCAGAAGTGCGCTTCCCGCGTGTGCCAGGGGGCTCAACAAAGAAGGCCCCATAGTCATCAAAAGCCAGCTAGGGCACTACATCACCTCCCACACCCTTGCTGATAATGGCGCTTCCTCAACGATCATGTATAGGCAGTTCTTCGACAATCTAGACGACGAAAACAAGGAACTCCTAGAAACAGTTTACGCCTCGATGGAAGGGTTCGACGGCAGCACAAACACCCCCTTGGGAATCTTATCTTTCCCCGTCACTCTCACGGACGGGAAGTACTCCCGCACGGAAGACGTGGACTTCGTTGTAATGAGGAAGCCACACCACACATACGACATTCTCTTCGGGAGAGACGGGATGGCAAGATTTAATGTCGTGGTGTATTCGGTCCATGGTATGATGGGATGGCCAACAGCTGAGGGCGTCGCGATGATCACGGGCATTCCCCAGGTATGTATCGCATCCGTCTCATCTAAACCCAAACCAAAAATGGCTAAACCAACCATCTCTGAACCAGAAGAATGGACCCTTAATGGCAAATACCCTGACCAGGCTGTTACCATTGGCCCAACGATCACTAATCCCACACGCACCTTACTCAAACGCTTGTTGCAAAAAAAATGCCGACATCTTCGCGTGGACACCAGCTGACATGACTGGTGTACCTCGAACTAAGGCTGAGCATAAGCTCAAGTGTGACCCGGCGTTTACACCGGTCATACAAAAGCGTCGCATAATGGGTGCTGAGCAGGCTAACGCGTGTAGAACCCAAGTCAAGGAACTCCTTGACGCAGGCATCGTACGCATTAGTAAATATCAAACATGGGTTGCAAATCCCGTCATGGTACCAAAATCCAACAAACAATTGCGCATGTGCATAGATTTTAAAGACCTAAACAAAGCATGCCCCAAGTATTGTTACCCGTTACCCGAAATTGACCTTAAGGTAGATTCATTAGCACCGTTTCGCCTTAAATGTTTCCTTGATGCGTATAAAGGGTACCATGAAATCCACATGGCTGTTGACGATCAGGATAAAACCGCATTTCGGACGCCCGATGGCACATTTTTTTACCAAATGATGCCATTCGGACTAAAGAATGCCGGATCCACATACCAACGCCTGATGGACATAGAGTTTCATGCCCAAATCGGGAGGAACTTGGAAGTCTACATGGATGACTTGGTCATCAAAAGCCTCGAGCCAGAGGCGATGTTGAAAGACATCGAAGAAACTTTCAACACGCTCAGAAAGATAAACATGAAGCTCAACCCGAGCAAGTGTTCCTTTGGGATGGAAGAAGGGAAGTTCTTAGGAGTCATCGTTACCAAAGATGGCTTCAGAGCGAACCCTGAAAAGGTCGAAGCCATTATGAAAATGGAATCACCTGCTACTATCAAACAGGCTCAGACACTGAATGGACGACTAGTCGCACTTAACCGCTTTTTGGCAAACCATGCGGATAGGTCGTTTCCATTCGTGTCAACATTGAGAAATTGCTTGAAGAAAACGCACTTCCGCTGGACACCAGAAGCGGAAGCAGCTTTTCAAGAGATTCGGTCACGCTTGATCGAACTCCCAACGCTCACAGCACCAGAAGTGGGGGAGGAATTAATTCTCTACCTCTCCGCCACAGACAGAGCAACCGGGGCAGTCTTACTAGTAGAACGAAAAGGCATCCAGATGCCCATCTACTATGTAAGCCGCGTCTTAACAGACGTGGAAACCCAATACTCCACCCAGGAAAAATTAGTTTTAGCGCTTGTACAGGCTTCACGCAGGCTAAGACGATATTTCCAAGGCCACCCAATCACCATTCTCACCAACTTCAAACTTGCAAACGTTCTAGGCAAACCCGAGTTGTCAGGGCGCCTAGCCAAATGTGCAATTGAGTTGGGAGAATACGCGATAAAGTACAAGCCAAGACCAGCCATAAAAGGCCAGGTCTTGGCCGACTTTATTGCAGAAGTCCCCGCTCCGCGGGAAAAAGAGTGCCAGGAAGAGGCTCAACCCTCTCCAGCACAAGACATTAACGATGTCTGGCGACTCTATACTGATGGAGCAGCCAACAACGAAGGTTCAGGCGCAGGGTTGAAACTAACTAACCCATCAGGCCAAGAATACACTTACGCTATTCGGCTGGATTTCCCAAGTACGAATAACGAAGCGGAGTACGAAGCATTCTTGGCCGGATTAAGAATTGCGCGTAAGATGGGGGTGAAAAACTTGGAAGCCCACGTGGATTCCATGCTAGTAGCCAACCAGATAAACGGGACGTACAAAGCCGTGAACGACACAATGGCCCTGTACCTCGCACAAGCAAAAACCCTTATGCGCGATTTCAACGATTGCAAAGTTGTGCACATCAAGCGAAGCGAAAACAAATCTGCGGATGCGTTAAGCAAGCTTGCATCGTTAGCCTTCACCCACTTGGGAAAGGACATCCGCGTTGAACTCCTTGGAGCACCATCAGTCCCGCACAAGGAAATTTGTGTCATCCAAACCGGTACGGAAACATGGATGACGCCAATCATAAATTACCTTGCGACGGGTGTACTACCAGAGTCAAAGACACAGGCAAGAAAGATACGCTGTAAATCACTAAACTATCAACTCGTTGATGACATACTTTACAGGCGTAATTTTCTTGGCCCACTCCTCAGATGCGTTGACGACCAAGATGCTGACTACCTCCTAAGGGAAGTACACGAAGGCATCTGTGGGATACACGCAGGTCCACGCGCAGTTGTAGCTAAGCTAAACAACGCAAGATACTTTTGGTCGGGGATGCACACGGATGCGCTGGCCTACATCAGAAAATGTAGGTCCTGCCTGCTCTACGCACCCAACACGCATCGCCCGAAGAACGAACTTGTTCCAGTCACTTCTTCATGGCCATTCCAGAAATGGGTCATCGATGTGACGGGCCCATTTCCCACAGCAGCAGGGAACGTTCAGTTCCTAGTGGTAGCCATCGACTACTTCACCAAGTGGAAAGAAGCAAAACCCCTAGCCCAAACAACCGCAAAACATGTCAAGAAATTTATTTGGGAATTTATTATTTGTCGTTTTGGACTTCCACAGAATTTGGTAAGTGATAACGGCACCAACTTTGCTGACCAGAAGCTACAAAAGTGGCTGAAAGAGCTTCAAATCACCCACACCTTTGCCTCAGTGGCACACCCGCAGGGTAATGGTGAGGTGGAAAGAGCAAACAAGAGCATCGTTGACGGCATAAAGAAAAGACTCTTGGAGCATAGATCCGGCTGGGTGGACGAAGTTCCACATGTCCTTTGGGCAAACAGAACGCTGAAAAAAGCAAACACGGGCGAAACCCCGTTCAGCCACACCTATGGCACTGAAGCCATGGTTCCAATCGAGATTGGTCTACCCTCACCAATAGTCATAACTCAACCAGAAGACAATGATGCGAAAAGACGGTTAGACCTTATGCTAACCGAAGAGCGCAGAGACTTAGCCGCAACGCGTGAAGAGAACTACAAGCGACAAATGCAAAAGTACTACAACACGCGGGTGAAACTCTGCAACTTCAATGTCGGAGACTACATACTGCGTAACAACGAGGCTTCGAACCAGGAGCGCCCAGGAAAGCTGGCCCCGATCTGGGAAGGGCCATACATTATTAAAGAAGTTCTGGGAAAGGGCGCATACCGGCTCGAAAGGCTCGATGGCACCCCCATCCCAAGAACATGGAATGGAGCTCAATTACGCAGATGCTACATGTAGATCAATTCCAAACTTGTAACGAACAGGCCTAGAGCCACTTCTAATGGAAATGATTCTCCTTATCACATTGATGTTGATAGCCTTACCTTTATACTTATGAACTGACCACACTGATATGCCGGTATTCACCGCATAAATAAGTGAGGGAGGAAGTGAGTCGTTGCGTATGGAAAGCGGCACAACCCGCATAAACACAAAAACAGTAAAAATTTCTAAGGGGAAGATGAGGAAAACCTTCACGCAGGTCAGACATAGATGAAGTTTGGTCATCCTACTAAGTGAAAGTGACGGTCCTACCCGCACAATCATGATAGAGGAAACAGAACATTAACCTATTATCTGACACGCGTCGAAAGGTTAACTTATTCAAAACACTTAGAAAGCTGCTAAGTTAAACTAAAATATGCATGAGCAAATCATATAATGTTTACAAGGCAAGGCGTTAACAAAACATTTATATTCACATTAAAAGCTGTTCAAATATTACAAAATGGCTAGGTATCTACCCGCCTACAAAAAGTACAAATTTATCCTAACTTGGAGGATTCTGAAGATTCAGGCTTCGGGACCACTTCCTCCAAACCCACTTGAACCCGCACCATCAGTCGGCTGCGGTGGTTCGAGGAAAGCTTTGAGAACAGCTAGCCCGTCATCAGCAGCAGCAACTTCATTAACCTTCTCCACAACCGGATGAGAGAAAACAACATACTGGTTCACAGCTTGGTCATAGGCAGCTTCAGTGTCAACATCGTGTAAAGGAAATTTGGAAGGCGGGATGCCTTTCTCTGCAAATCCTAGACCAAGCAAGAAACCAGCTTTCTCGCAGTCTTTAACTTATCGTTTTCACGACAAAGTAATTCGACACGCGGCTGCATCCGGGCGAGTAGAATTCGGAGCTCGGTGGACAACCGGCCTTCCTGGTAACTAACCATGGCCTCCCCCAATGCACCACTTGGAGCGGCATGGTGCGCCCAGTCGACACAGTCTGCAGCCGTCCTGAGAGTTGTCCCTCGGCGGATATTCCACCTTGGGGCATAGACCTCATTGGAATTCGAAACTGTGAAAACAGAAAACAGTTAGGAAAAAATGACAAGGATGGATAATAGGCCAAAGTAACCCCACGCACCTGTAGGGTCGATAACAGGCCGATAGCCGCTAAACCCATCACCTGAACCTAAAGGATATCCATCCAAGAGGTCAAGGAGATGGGAAGGAGGCAAAGATTGGACTCCCTCATCAACAGAGGTAAGTCTAGAGGTTCTAAACATACCTGAAGAACCGGCCAAGGACGAGGTAGTCGCTGACGCCGAGTGTGACACTGTAGAAGCCACTGAGGTAGAGACCATCGGAGATGAACTCATTTGAGATGAACTCATAACCGTGGTAGACGCTGCGGATGAGCTCACAGAAAAAGTCACCGCCGGTCCGGTGAATGATGTAGTAAAGATGGCACTGACGGCCGGCGATGAAGTTGAACTGCTCAACGTAGCAAAAAAAGTGGACGCCATCGTCGGCACAGCAGCCACGACAGATGACGTCATAACCGGAACAGTCGCTTCAACAGTATAAGCAACTGAACCAGTACCAGAAACAGGCGCAGCCGCCTGGGTCATCGCCTCGGATAGGTTGACCAAACCTATCGTCGTGGGTCCTGAACCACTTCCTCCCGCACCGCTCTCAAAAGCAAATAAGTCCACTCCTGCATAAAGAAAAACCAAAGATATAAAAAACAAATGCGGAAGGAAATGCGGAAAAGGTACACAAAAAGTATACGTACTGGTTTTCTTGATCTTGAAAGACCTGACAGGCGGAGATGGACCCGATGAAACTGGCCTCTTCACGCCAGTTACCTTCGCAATGGTCTCGTCACCACCACCAAGGTTCCCCGCCGCCTCCTCACCTTAAGTCTCGGAATCGGACTGATTCCCCAGGTCAACGAAGGTAGCAACCTTCGTTTTGCCCTTCACGCCAGCCGCCTTCTTTTTCCTCACAATAAAAGGCCCATTTGCGGATCCCTCATCAGAAGATGACAAGATCAGAGGAATTCCAGCAGAAGTTTGAGCATGAATAGGACGAGGATTAAAGAACTCCTTACCTGGCCGAGCGGCGCTTAAAATGTCATGGCCTGGCGGATAGACCTCTACGAATCTATCCGCAGTCTTCTCCAAAATGGGCAACTCGTTCTCATCAAGGTCACGAGTACCCAACCGCGCGGGACCACCAGTCTCCCGCGGGTGCAAGAGCGACTGTAAGTCGTTCCCCTCTGAAATAAAAATGATAACAATGTTAGAAGGAAATCCTAAACCAACACAAAAGACGGAGCATACCATAAGGAATATAGTTCAAACCGTATTCAAGAACGGTGGGTATCTGCGGCGTCCCAGACCCGGCATCCTTCCACACGCGGCTCATCCCAAGCATGACCATCCTAGACTCCGCGAAGCGTCAAACAGGAGTCTGAATCTGGGAAATCTTGGTGAACCACTCCGTCTTCTGGTAATTGGAAGCCGGAAGGTTAGGAAGTGCCTTCCCATTCTTGAACGACATCGCGATGGGAACGACACGAGCGGAGATGTAGAGGAACTCACGCTTCCAAGAGCGAAGGCTACGCTCAGTAGCACAGATCTTTAAACCCTTTATCCGAGTGACAAGGGTATACCAACCCTGGACGCACTTCCAGGTATAGAAGGTCATCAGGCGGTCAACTCGAGGCTCGATACCCAAAATACGGGCACACCCATTCGAAATGGCGAACTTTGGCAATTGCCATTGGGTGCACCTCTGTCAGATGAACACCGTGTTTCTCCAAAACACGGTATACGAACTTCGTTAATGGGAATCTTAGATTCCCATATAGGAAGAACGAAGCGTAAACCCCTATCTTGCCCTTAGGGGCATCGTACACCATCTGGTGGGCCTCCGGGAACTCTGGCTCATAGGGCTCCAGCATGAACTTCTTGACGATGTAATGGTATACATCGACAGAAAGAGTACACTGACACTCGCCAGCAGTACTCTTATCGTCCTTATCGGACGTGGACGTCGGGTTCTCGAGGTAAACGTCGGACTCCTCGACGTTAACCTCCGGGTCATGAGTAGAAGAAGACATTTTTTAAATGTTAAAGATGAAAGAAAGCGGTTTCAGGAGAATGCTTGCCGGAAAAGATGAGTATTCGCCGGAAATCGCTTAAAAGGAAAAGGAGAGTGAAGTGAAGATATTGGAAGAAATACCCCCTCTCCGCCTTATATACTCATCGCATTGAATGCGATGAATTTAATGCGGATGAGAGAGAGAGCGTAGGAGCAATGACACGGCGACACGTGGAAAAAGCAAGCTGGCAACAGATGTAAGAATGGCGCGTGCCATGAAGCTCGCGCCCACGCGTATGAAAAAGCGTCCGGATTGACCACATGCTGTCACGTCGTCGTAACTTCCTGCACGTCCTGAAACCGTCAGAAGACGCCAACGTCCTTTCAACCGTTTGGACTGTCCTTATCTTTTCACCAACCCTTCGAATTTCAAAAAGATTTAAAAAGATTCAAAAATAAGAGGGAATATACCCCTTACCTTGGAAACAAGAAACCATAAGACAAGTGCGGGTACAGTGTCAAGGCGAAACCCTTCACATACTTAGCACTTGCAGGGAATTGAAACCAAGAAGATCGATCTTATGGGCCATGCTTTCGGAAAGGGAAATAACACCCCCGCATGGCGGGACGTTGAAAACTAGATTGTTTGAAGCTTTAAGGTGGAATTGGTTGTTTAACATAACTGATCACTATGTCTAAAACTACCAAAACCTCGTGGAGAATCTACACAAGTGAAACTCAACGCTCCCGACTTGCGAAGAGGTTACACACCTACCCGCATCATACCCAAAGATCAAGCAGAAAAAGTCGGGAATTTTCTGCAAGTGACATTAGGAAAACTGCGGGAAGAATCCCCACGGAGAACCTTAAAAAAACGAAAACCCCCTTTTTAAAACCCCTTGTTTAAAGTCCAAAAGTTCCCCTCACTTATTAACAATTCATGAGAGGAACAATGCACTGGGGGGACTTGAAGAGGTAGGTCCCCGCAAAGCCCAGTTGGACCCACAAGACTCACCTTGAAGAGGTACGTCTGCGTAACGACCAACTGGATCCGCAGGACCCACCATGCTTAGAGAGATGAAGACCTTACACGCAGTAAGCCAGCTGTTCCCGCAGGAAAGCCTCCCTTGGTACAGTACCCTGCCTGTCCCCGCAGCTGTGGGTACAAGCCAAGAAGGAAGGCTACCCGCACTAACAGTAAGGCTACACGCATAAGGCGCTAACTCTTAATACTTCAGTAATGTCACCTGAAGAAGGAATGAGCAGGGCGGGAATATTCCCGCCCAAAAGAGCCAGTCCGTACGCTTCTAGAAGATCTTTTGTACTATACCTACCAAGGTATGGACAAATAGACAAGATCTGACAAAAGCAACCCATGAACCAATCACAGGGTGACAGCTCACCGACAATAGTACGAGGAGGAGCACGCTCCAGTACAAAATGTCACTATCAGCCCCTGCCTACCCACCAACTCCCATCGTGGCACGAACGTAGCCCATAGTTGGTGGAAAAGAAATATTATTCAACTCCCGATAGTCAATACAGAGTCTTAATGAACCATCCTTCTTCTTCACGAATAAGACCGGTGCGCCCCAAGGAGAGACACTCGGTCTAATAAAACCCAGTTCCAATAATTCTTGTAGCTGCTCTTTGAGCTCCTTAAGCTCCAAAGGTGCCATACGATAGGGTGCCTTAGAAATCGGCTCGACACCAGGGACAAGATCAATAGTAAACTCTACCTCGCGATCAGGTGGAAGTCCAGGCAATTCTTTAGGAAAAACGTCCGGAAAATCACAAACAGTCGGATAATCGGAGATTTTGGGTTCATTAGAAGATGTAGCTTTAACCGAAGCAAGAAGTCCCGCACAACCGTGCGATAGAAACTTATGAGCCTTAAGCGCAGAAATAATTTTTAAAGATTTTCGAGGCTGGGTCCCCTGATAGATAATTTCGGGACACTGAGGATTTCCAAATAAAACACGACGAGTCTGACATTCGATCGTAACATTATGTTGCGATAACCAGTCCATACCCAGAATAACATCAAAGTCGCTCATATGCATAGGATACAAGTCTGCGGCACGGATAACTGAATTGATTCGGATTGGACACTCATTATAAACGTGAGAGATAACAGTGGTGTCTCTCAGAGGAGTAGATATCACTAAAGGGTACTCTAAGGCAGTAGGCATAGTCATTAAATATTTAGCAAATAAGAGTGATACCACAGAATGTGTCGCACCAGTATCAAATAAAACATACGTATCACGATCACCAATTTGTAAATTACCGGAAACCATACCTGGGGCATTAGCTGCATCATTAGCTGTAAGTGTAAAAACTCGTCCTCCTGCAGCAGATCTAGCATCTTCCCTAGTATTAGCCCTAGGGTCCCGCTGAGGGCAGTCTCTGATCATGTGTCCTGCATCTCCGCATCTAAAACAACGACCTTCAGCTCGACGACAAGCACCTCCATGACGTTTCCCACACGTGCCACACAGAGGAGTATTTCGGTTTTGTTGATTAAGTGGTTGAGCTCTGGTGGGGTTATGATGTTGTTGCATATTATTCTGTGCGGGCCTATGATTCTGATTTTGATTTCCCCCATTTCGTGGCTGATTGTTGAAATTCCTATCAGTACGCTGTCTACGGTCTCGGGGTACAAGGGACTGTTCGGTTCCAACCTGAGAAGAAGATTGACCCTGATTATTTTCTCTTGGCCGATTACGACTTTCATCAAAAGACTTCTGGCGGTGTTTCTTATCATTATCAAGGTTCTTAACCGCATCAACTATCTCATTTATGTCATTAAAACGGAGGTTCAAGATAAACTTCCTATCTCGGTCACAAATGGCCCACTTGAAATGGTTGGTCTGTTGTTCTTGCGTGCCTACAGTTGGGCCAAGAAAACTAACCAATCGACTGAAACGATTTTTAAACTCAACGATGGGCTCATCATTAGCCTGAATAATTGAAGAATATTCTCTCAAATATTCACTGCGATCAGCATCAGTGAAATACTGTTGGTAAAACAAAGTACGGAATTCATTCCAAGGAAGTGTAGCAGCATAATTGTCTCCACCACGGGTAGCTTTCAGTGTCTTCCACCATCTGTGAGCGTCATCTTCGAGCTTGTAAGTAGCTAATCGAACCTTAAACACATCTTCAACACCCAGCACTTCAAACAGTTTCTCGATGTGCGCGATCCAGTTTTCTGCTTCTACTGGAGAACTAGCAGTACTAAAGGATTTTGGCTTTTGCTTTTGAAAACGCTCAAGCCAGACATGAATACCAACAGGAGGATTGTTGCCTCCAGCATTGTTTCCACTGGCGTTGTTGCCACCAGCGTTGTTACCACCGACATTGTTGCCACCGACATTGTTCTGCTGCAACTGTTGTATGATGTTAGGGACTGCCGCAGCAATAGCCGCATTGACGGCGTTAGCGACAAGGGTCACAAGAGGTGGGTCGTTTCCAGCATCATTCCCGTTTTGGCGGTTAACACGTCTTCTAGGAGGCATCTGAAAGTAAGATAACGTATGAATTGAACGATAAGGATTTACGAAATACGCGGAAGACGAAAAGGAAAATCCTAACTCGACGTCTACCCATTAACTCACATTTTTAATTATTTTCGTTTAAGTTTTCTACAAGAAAGAGCCTGGGCTCTGATACCATAACTGTAACACCCCAACCCGGAGCAGGCTGACGTGTCACTATTACAGATATCATAGACCAAACAAAAACCATTTAAATGAAATGAAAAGAATCCCATGGCAACCAAAAGAGTTAAAAACACTGAAAGAAATTCTAAGTCAAATTTATTAAATGCTTAAAGAAAATTAAATCAAGTCCTTATTCTTGAGCTTCATTTTACTCTCATCACTGATCTCCCCGATTTCCCGAATTACCTGTTAGCAAATAAGACAGACACAAACAAGAAAATACGGCTGAGCCAAAAATTGCCCAGTAACGGAGAGAACAATAGTACAGGTAAATGCATACATAAGACAAAACACATACTGAAATAAAACTGAAACTATTGCGGATATAAAACCACGTTTTAAACCGAACTAGAATTAGATGCGAAACATAATCCGATACACGATCGGGACGTAATCTGAATATACTCAAATTTAACCAAATGCGTATACACATATCAAAACGGACCAGAAATATAGCGAAACAAAATATAATTACTAAAATACACGACGATGATGTTAAAATAAATAGGTCGTGTAATACGGAAGCACCCAGAGCCTAAACAGAGGGGTACACAGCTAGCTAGTCCATGCACCAAGGAGACAGTGTGGGTGGCGTGCACACATTGTTCCATCTCAAACAGAAGTCAGGAGTCAGGAGTCAGGATTCGGAGCTAAGATCGATCTATACGCCTCTAAGTGGCCAAGGTACTACATGAGTACTTTCAGAGACGCCGTGAACTTTGATTACGCACTGTCACGATAAGTGCCATGTCGTTGACGCCCCAACGGCAAGTCAGAAATGCTCGGGTAACAGAGTACTGAACTAAAGTCGTATAACTAAAAGATATTTAAACAGGAACATGCAATAATGAATTCAAAATATATATAACCTATTGCATGCTATAAAATTAATATAACCATATCATACGAATAAACCGAACTAGATAACAAAAATCCGCACTACGAAGTGACGGACATCGAATATAAAATGGACTAGAACCAATACTATGAGTGAAGAAAAACAGAATCCGTACCTTAAACAAAGCAAAAAGAAAAGATAAGGTTGTCTTCAACTATATTGAGAATCTACATTATAATATAGTTCACATAAGATTTATTGAACTCAAAATATATTGGGTGATTAACCGATCGGTTTTCCGGCGACAAGGGCTTTTTATAAATAAAAATAATAATAATAATTCGACACTTGATTTCATAAAAGTCATGTAATTGTTACTAATATTAATATATAACGTTAAATGGATGGCAAGAGTTTTGAATTTAACACTAATAGAATAATACTATTAGTTAAACAAAAATAACGTATGAAACTAATTTACGCAGTAGAGTTCATGTTATATATTACTTAGAATATGTGTATAGATATAAGTGTATGAGCAAAATTGTTGCTTTATTCCTTTTAGTTATATGATGGTTTCATAAAACAATTTCCAATGCTCTTATATAATTGTATGGTGCAAAACAAGTTTTTACAAAACTCACGTGCATATTCAACAATGTCAGATTAATTTTCTTTTTAGTCAACTTCCTTTTCTTTCTTTATTTATTTACTTTATTTCTGATGAATGATTCTTATCTTTAAACGCAAACATGCTTCTATTAACACATAGAGATTTAAAGCCTTAAATGGCCGGAACCGTCAATCGTCACAGCCGCAAAGTATCGGGATGAATAAAACAAAGGAAGGTCTGGAATTATTACCCGCACTGTGAGATGATATGATCAGGAAGCGGGGCGTCAGAGACGGTAATCCGGAGACGCTTACGACTGCATCGGTCCAACAAACCAACAAAGTTTCTGATCAATTAGAACATCAAAGAAGCAACTAATCTTAAATGCTGGTCATGAATCAAACTGACCTGAGAACAAAATAGATGTCTGGTTGTTAGCGGCCCGGTAGTGTCCGATTTGTAGTGGCGGAGGCAGTCTACGGCGGCAGCGGAGGATGAGGCTTATTTAATAGTGGCGGGGCGATGCGGTGGTGGTAACGAAGAACAAAGGTCGTGTGAGAATAGGAGCTAGTAGGTCTTATGAGATGTGATTGAGAGAGTTTGAAGATGTTTATAAAGAAACGAACATATCATCTCGATCTATCCGCAAGTTTGAATTTGAAGAAGGTAAGTAGATAATGATTGAATTTAGAATAATACATATGTGCTTAAATCTTGAGTTTGAACTTTGAACTCTTCCAGGTTCTATTTATTTATTTATTATTATTATTATTGTTATATAATACTAAAGTTCGGGTTATTATAAATACTCCAACACATTGGAACGGTATCATCATCTTCTCTTTAGCTATTTCTCTCTATATACACTTATATTCAGAGCAACCTAGTCTGATTCTCACGCCGGAGGGTGGTCACAAGGAGGAACCCCCCCTTCTCAGTGACGAGCTTACGGTGTCTGTTTTGCAGGTTGAGAAGAATAACCATCTTTGCCAGACTTAACCCTCGTGGGAAACATCTATTTACCCTAAGATTATCCTTAATCTGCCGGGGTGAAGAGGTAGGTCCCAGCAGAGCCCAGTTGGACACGCAAGACTCACCTTAAACAGGGACGTCTGCGCAGAGACCAACTGGATCCGCAGGACCAACCATGCTCAGAGACGTAACGTCCTTACGCGCAGTACGCAAGCTGGTCCCGCAGGAAATGCCTCCCAATGGTGAAGGACTCCGCCTGTCCCCGCAGCCTCGGATACAAGCCATTAGGGAAGGCCACCCGCGCAGCATGGCTACACGCACAAGGCACTTAACTCTCCCCAGTGTCACCTGAAGGAATGAGCAAAGGCGGGAGGGGGAAAACTCCCGCCTAAATGAGCCAGTCCGTATGATGGAGGATCTTTTGTGTGATACCTGACGAGGTACAGACAAAAGATCTGACCAAGAATGCGACAGCTCACTGACAGCAGCATGGCAGACAGCACGCCACAGCACTGTGACCAATAGCCGCCGCCTACCCACCAACTCCTGCCATACCACGTGCCTAGCCTGTAGTTGGCAGAAGAGGAAGAGTGCACGACACGCCTGCTCTGTGTCAGCCGCTACCTATCCACCACTCACAGGCAGGGCACGTGCATAGGTTACAGTTGGTAGCGTGTTGGGCCGGCTAAACCCCTTGGAAACCTACCTTCGGCTATAAATACCCCAATGGTATGATCATCTTACAACATCTTATCTTAGAATATATACCTGATATCTGCTCTAGCAATCTCTTAATATATTTTTATATTTAAAGAGCAATCTAGTCTGATTCTCATGCCGGAGGGTGGTCACAAGGAGGAACCCCCCCTTCTCAGTGACGAGCTCACGGTGTCTGTTTTGCAGGTTATCAGAAGAACCATCTTCCAAGGGTCTAACCCCTCGTGGGAAACATCTATCTAACCCCCAGGTTACCAGTAATCTGCCCGGGGTCAGGTTAGTGTTTCTTCATTGGCGCCATCCGTGCATAAAGCTAGAACTTCATTTTTCTCCAGTTTTTTCAAACTTCTAGAAAGATGGTTAAAGAAACTCCGGTAACCACAACCCCAGCTACTGGAGGGAATACCGGCAACACAGTTTTTACAAACACTACCCCGGTTACCCAAGCCGGGGCAAGTGAAGTAAATTTTACGAACACTACCCCAGTTACCCAAGCTGGGGCAAGTGCAGTAAATAATCGCCCATTGGGATTCACCGATACCCAGTTTAAAAAACGAACAAGACTCCCCCGCCAAACTCTCGATGAAGTTAAGGCATGGGCGGAGGCACGACAAAAGGAATTCCAAGCTGAGTTGGACGAACGCTTGCGTTCCGTCCAACAGGCCGACGAATTCGAAGAATACTTGGACAATGACTCGGAGGAATCCGACTCCGACGCAAACCCTCGCCATAGGGCAAAAGGGAAGCGTAAGGAA
The DNA here is from genome assembly GCF_021521415.1 of Bidens hawaiensis. Classification (NCBI taxonomy): domain Eukaryota; kingdom Viridiplantae; phylum Streptophyta; class Magnoliopsida; order Asterales; family Asteraceae; genus Bidens; species Bidens hawaiensis. The sequence continues at coordinate 427,526 of NW_027491178.1, read as the reverse complement.
ACGGACTCCCAACCGAGAAGGCATTTTGGACAAGCCTTCAAACCAAAAAGCACAGGTGGAAGTTCACGAGACTTCTCCAAAACGTTCAGACCGAACGTTGCAAATGCGGGAACGTCCAAATTTGCAAGGGACATTGCGGAAGCAATTGCCCCAAAAAGTGCCAAACAAATGCCCAACATAGGCACTTACGATGGTATGTCCGACCCAGACGACCATTTGAACAGGTTCATAGCAGGGGCAACCGTCAGCAACTGGACGGAACCCACGTGGTGTTACATGTTTCAAATGACGCTGGTGGGGGCTGCTAGGGTTTGGTTTGATCGTTTACCGGTTAACCACATTTACGACTGGGCAGACTTCCAGCAGAAGTTTAGCCAACACTTCAGCCAGCAGCGAAAGTATACCGAGGAGCAATGGACAATCCTCAAATGCATACGGGAAGAAGATGAATCTCTGCCAAACTTCATCACTCGCTTCAACTCAAAGAAGTTAAGTTTGGGTAATATCAGCGAGGATCTTGTTCGCGCAGCCTTCATCCAGGGCGCGCAGGACCCAGAGCTTATCCGCACCCTAACGGGTAAAGATGGAATGCCATCCACATGGGATGGCATCATGACAGCAGCCAAACGTTATGCGGAAACGGAGAAGCAACTGGGTAGAGACCTTCCGCAGAGCACAAACCTTTACACCCAGAGGACGAGAGAGGACAACGTCCTCACCGCCCGATTGAACAAAAAACGGAAGCAAGGCATTTGGCAGTCAAGGGTAAACTTTGACACCTCATCCGGCTTACAGCACCGATTGGGTGAAAGGGATAATGTAAAGCTGCACCGGAAATCCAGATGGACGCCACTTACCAAAAGCGTCACTGACATATTTGCTACTGAAGAGCTCCCATGGCCAAAGCCTCCAGTAATCCGACATCGTCACGATGCTGATCGGAGCAAGTACTGTGACTATCACAGAACAAAAGGCCACAACACTGAAGAATGCATAGACGTAAAAGACATGGTCGAAACATTCGTCAGAGATGGGACGCTCGCACACCTCGTGGCGAAATAAAAGCTAAGCAGGCAGGCAGGTGCATGTGGAACCATGGCTGGGGTAAACACGAATAAAAAATCAGCTTCAATATGGAGACTACATGCTGCGTAAAGAACGAGATCCCGAAACAGGTGCGTGTCGGCTCGATGGCACTCCTGTCCCAACATGGAAGGGAGTTCAATTACACAGTTTGCATGTAATCAATTCCAATTTGTACAGAAAAGGCCAAGAGCCACTTCTAATGGAAATGATTCTCTTTCAAACGTCGAAGCTGATGATTTACATTTACTTTTGTACACACTAATATGCTGGTTTTCACCGCATAATTACAAAAAACGTCATTGCATGGGAAGGCGGTCCTACCCGCACGAACCCAAAAAGCATGATAAACCTTCACGCAGGTCAGTTGAAGGGGAAAAAAGTTACCATATGAAAGTGCTGGTCTATCCGCATGAATCATTCGAGGGAACTGCACCAACCTATCAACAACCGCGCGTGGGACGGTTCAAAATTCTTAAGAGGAAAAGGTAAACCTATACGCAGGTCAGATATGGGTAAAGTTATGCCATCCTACTAAGTGCAAGTGACGGGTCTACCCGCACAGTCACGAAAGAGGAAGCAAAACTTCACACCTATTATCAGCCACGTTCAAAGGTTAACTTATCCTCAACAGGCAAACCTTCGCGCAGGTCAGTTGAAGGAGAAGAGTTCAATTATTCCATTAAATGAAAGTGCCGGTCTATCCGCATGAATCATGAAAGGAAAATGAACACTAACCTATCAACAACCGCGCGTCGAACGGTTAAAACTATCCAACACTGGTGACGGCATTCACATTACGTGAAGTCGTTGCGTGGGAAGGCGGTCTTACCCGCACGAACCCAATAACGTGGCAAACCTTCACGCAGGTCAGTTGGAGAAGAGTTCAATTATTCCATTAAATGAAAGTGCCGGTCTATCCGCATGAATCATGAAAGGAAAATGAACACTAACCTATCGACAACTGCGCGTCGAACGGTTCAAAACAAAATTCTTAAAAAGGTAAGAAAAACCTACACGCAGGTCAGGTATGGGTAAAGTTTTGCCATCCTACTAAGTGCAAGTGACGGTTCTACCCGCGCAATCACGAAAGAGGAAGCAAAACTTCACCTGTTATCAACCACGTTCAAAGGTTAACTTATCCTCAAAAAGTAAGAAAAACCTACACGCAGGTTAGATAAAAGTTAAAGTTTAGCCATCCTACCAAGTGCAAGTGACGGTTCTACCCGCACAATCACGAAGGAGGAAGCGAAACTTTAACCCACTATCAACCACGTTCAAAGGTTCTTATTCTAAACACTTGGAAAATTGCTATTTTAAACTAAGTATGCAAGTCATAAGTTTATAAAGCAAAGAATCCAATGAAAGGAATAACAATCGTATATTTCAATGATATATTACAACAGTGGCCGGGTAACTACCCGCCTAAAAGAAATCTATACAAAGCTAAGTCTATCCTAGCAGTGGGAAGGGATCTTCAGGATCAGGCTTCAGGGCCACCTCCGCTTGGACCAGCACCGTCAGAGAGCGGCTGCCCAAGGAAAGCCTTAAGGATGTTTAGCCCATCATCAGCAGCAGCAGCTTCATTCACCTTCTCCACCACTGGATGCGGGAAGGCAGCGTACTGGTTCACAGCTTGGTCATAAGCAGCTTCAGTATTAACATTGAATAAAGGGAAGTTGGAGGGCGGAAAGCCTCTCTCAGCAAACCCTAGACCAAGCAGGAAGCCAGTCTTCTCCCCATCCTCATGAGAAGCGTTGAGGGCTGCGCTCATCGCATCATCATAAGAGGTCTCAGAAAGGACCCGACGCACAACCTACAAAAGAAAATTACAAGTTAGAACATTTTCTAATTACAAGTAGAAAGAGAAGAAAAAGAAAAGAGGATACCTGAGGCAACGCTTCTCGAAGTAGCCATTGGAGGGTAGCTTGCACTTCGTCACGGGCGCGTTCGGCTTCGCTTTGGTTCAGATTGGCAAGTAATACTTCCTTTGCGGCAGCCTCTTCGACGCCCTTAAGCTTCCGCTCGGTTTGGTCAAGCACCCCCCTCTGGTCAAGAATCTCTTGCAGCTTCTTGGCATCTTCCATTGCCAAGGCGTCATGAGCATGCTGAAGAGCCTTTAATTTGCATTTAAGCTGCTCATTCTCTTCGCGAAGTGGCTCAGCAACAGCTTCAGCCTTGGCAGCCCTCTCAGTTGAGTTTCGCGCAGTCTCCTTGGCCAGCCGAAGCTGTTCATTCACAGCTTGGGCAGCCTTGGAGCGGGCCTCGAGTCGCGCCTGGACTTCAACCTCGAGGGCCTTGAATGCCTTCTCCTTCTCGGCTGCGGCAGCGGCCAACTGCCGGTTCTCCTCCCGAAGAGCCCGCGCTTCAGATACATCTTTGGCGCGCGCTGCTTTTAACTTGTCGTTTTCACGACAAAGCAGCTCGACGCGGGGCTGCGTCCGGGCCTGGAGAACCCGAAGCTCATTGGTTAGCCTACCCTCTTGGTAGCTAGCCATGGCTTCCCCCAACGCACCATGAGGAGCAGCGTGGCGAGCCCAGTCCACGCACTCCACAGGGGTGCGAAGGGTTGTTCCTCGGCGTATGTTCCATCTTGGAACATACACTTCATTGGAATCCGACACTGCAAAAGAAACAAAGGCAGTTAGGAAAAGATGATAAAAATATACAAAGGAAAAAGAACCCTACGTACCTGTAGGGTCAATAACAGGCCGATAGCCGCCAAACCCATCACCTGAACCTAAAGGAAATCCATCCAACAGGTCAGGCAGACGGGAAGGTGGCATAGATCGGCGGGAAGCCCGGCGCGTACCTGATGGTCCGGCCGTCGGTAACGGTGGCGCAGGTATAGTGGCAGCCGCTGTGGTAGCCACTGTTGGCGTTGCCTCCTCAGCAACAGTAACCGCCGGCTCCGTGAAAGATGCTGTAAAAATTGCACTCACGGCCGGCGGAGACACCTTCTCAGCTGGAACAGCCTCAGGAAGGCTGGAACCAACGGAAGCAGGCGCAGACGCCTGGGTCGACGCCTCGGGAAGGCTGACCGAGCCTTCCCTCATTGGCGGGGGAATACTTGCTCCAACTCCACCCTGGAATGCGTCAACATCCACACCTGCACAAGCAAAAGTGTTAGAAAAATTTATTTGAAACAACAAATCTAGACAAGAATTATGGGGGTACTTACGGGGTTTCTTGAGCTTGAACGTACGGACGAGCGGGGGCGAACCCGATGGAGCCGGCCTCTTGACACCGGTAACCGTCGTCGTCGCTGCCTCCCCGGAGGTAACAGCTACAGCCTCCGGAGCGATGGTCTCCTCACCACCGGGCTTCCCCGCCACCTCTGCACTATCTGACTCCGAGTCAGATAGGACTACCGGGTCGGCCGTAGAGGCCACCTTCTCCTTGCCTTTCCCGACGGCAGCCTTTTTCTTCCGCACCAGTGGAGGACCTTCTGCGGATTCCTCAGAAGAAGAAATGTCAACTCCAGCAGCAGGCACAGCATTGAGAGGTTCAGGGTAGAAGATAGGCTTACCTGGCCGTCGGTGGCTCAGGATCTCTTGGCCTGGCGGGTAAACCTCCACGAACCGACCCGCGGTCTGCTCTAAGATGGGCAACTCGTTCTCGTCCAGAGCACGAGTACCCATCCGCGCGGGACCATCTTCCTCCCGCGGGTTCAGGAGCGACTGAAGATCGTTCCCCTCTGAAATCAACAAGAAAGTTAGAAAAAATCGAAGTCAGCAAAATGAAACAAGACGTACCATAAGGGACAGAGTTCGAACCATATTCAAGGACGATCGGAACCTTATCCGCATTCGCCGCCTTCCACACCCGGCTCATCCCCAGCATCACCATCGCCGACTCCGGAAAACGGAAAACCGGGGACTGGACCCGGGATATCTTCGAGAACCATTCCGCCTCCTCGTAGTTGAGGGCGGGAAGGTTCGGAAGCGCCTGGCCATTCTTGAACTTCATGGCGATGGGGATGGCGCGAGCGGATATGAAGAAGAACTCTCTTCTCCATGAGCGAAGACTCCGCTCGGTGGTACAAATCTTTAAACCCTTGATACGGGTTGTAAGAGTGTACCACCCCTGGATGCACCTCCAAGTGTAGAAGGTCATCAGACGGTCAACGAGGGGCTCAAGGCCCAGTATCCGGCACACCCACTCAAAGTGCCGGACCTTGGCAATGGCCATGGGGTGCACCTCTGTCAGGTGCACACCGTGCCTCTCCAGGACACGGTACACAAACTTTGTCAACGGAAACCTAAGGTTTCCGTAGACAAAGAATGCAGCATAAACCCCGATCTTGCCACTAGGGGCATCGTACACAGTATGGTGGGGTTCAGGAAACTCAGGCTCGAGAGACTCGAGCATGAACTTCCTGACGATATACTGGTACAGATCGACAGGAAGAGAGCACTGGCATTCGCCAGCAGTCTTCTGGTCATCAGCATCATGAGAAGACATGGTGGAAGAAAGATGAAAAGAGATTTCAGGGTAATGCTTTACTGAACAGAAAAATTCGCCGGAAATTACTTGAGAAGAAGAGATGAAAGTGAAAAGTGTGAATTGCAAATAACCCTCTCCCCCTTTATATAGTAATCGCAATTAATGCGATGAATTTAATACGGAAGAGAGAGAAATCAAAGGTGCAATGAAACTATGACGCGTGGCAAAAGCAAGCTGGCAACATCTGTCACAAGGACGTATGCCAGAGATTTCGCGGCTACGCGCCCGAAATCCCGTGCCCACGCGCCTGAAAAAGCAACTGGAATGACCATGTTCTGTCACGTCACCATAACTCCCTGCACGTCCTGACACAGTCAGAAGAAACCGTCGCACGACGTTTCAGAGGTTTGGACTTATCTTTTCACCAACTCTTCGAATTTCAAAATTCAAAATTCGAAAATATTAAAAAGTAAGCGGGAAAATACCCCTTACCCCTTGGCAAGCAAGTAACCGTAAGACGGATGCGGGTACAGTGTAAAGGCAAAACCCTTCACATACCTAGCACCCGCAGGGAATTGAAGCCAAGAAAACCTTGGTGAACAAGTAACCGTAAGACGGATGCGGGTACAGTGTAAAGGCAAAACCCTTCACATACCTAGCACCCGCAGGGAATTGAAGCCAAGTACCTCGGCAACCAAGTAACTATAAGACGGGTGCGGGTACAGTGTAAAGGCAAAACCCTTCACATACCTAGCACCCGCAGGGAATTGACGCCAGGAATACCTTGGAAGTAAAGTAACCGTAAGACGAGCACAGGTACAGTGTTAAGGCAAAACCCTTCACATACCTAGCGCTCCGCTGGGAATTGAAACCAAGAAGGATCTTCTGGGCAATGCTTGCGGAAACGGAAATAACATCCCCGCATAGCGGGAACGTCGAGAACTACGTTGTTTGAAGCTCCAAGATGGAATTGGTGGTCTTAACATAATTGATCACTATGTTCAAAACTACCAAAACCTCATGGAAAATACATACAACTGGGACTCAATGCTCCTGACTTGCGAGGAGGTTACAGACCTACCCGCATCATACCCAAAGACCAAGCAGGAAACTCGGGCATTTCTGCAAGTGACAAGGACTTCCGCGGAAAGAATCCCCATGGAAAACCTTACAAAACCCTTTTCAAAACCCTTTGCTCAAGTCCAAAAGTTCACCTCATTTTATTAAACACTCATGAGAAGAACATTGGACTGGGGGGACTTGAAGAGGTAGGTCCCAGCAGAGCCCAGTTGGACACGCAAGACTCACCTTAAACAGGGACGTCTGCGCAGAGACCAACTGGATCCGCAGGACCAACCATGCTCAGAGACGTAACGTCCTTACGCGCAGTACGCAAGCTGGTCCCGCAGGAAATGCCTCCCAATGGTGAAGGACTCCGCCTGTCCCCGCAGCCTCGGATACAAGCCATTAGGGAAGGCCACCCGCGCAGCATGGCTACACGCACAAGGCACTTAACTCTCCCCAGTGTCACCTGAAGGAATGAGCAAAGGCGGGAGGGGGAAAACTCCCGCCTAAATGAGCCAGTCCGTATGATGGAGGATCTTTTGTGTGATACCTGACGAGGTACAGACAAAAGATCTGACCAAGAATGCGACAGCTCACTGACAGCAGCATGGCAGACAGCACGCCACAGCACTGTGACCAATAGCCGCCGCCTACCCACCAACTCCTGCCATACCACGTGCCTAGCCTGTAGTTGGCAGAAGAGGAAGAGTGCACGACACGCCTGCTCTGTGTCAGCCGCTACCTATCCACCACTCACAGGCAGGGCACGTGCATAGGTTACAGTTGGTAGCGTGTTGGGCCGGCTAAACCCCTTGGAAACCTACCTTCGGCTATAAATACCCCAATGGTATGATCATCTTACAACATCTTATCTTAGAATATATACCTGATATCTGCTCTAGCAATCTCTTAATATATTTTTATATTTAAAGAGCAATCTAGTCTGATTCTCACGCCGGAGGGTGGTCACAAGGAGGAACCCCCCCTTCTCAGTGACGAGCTCACGGTGTCTGTTTTGCAGGTTATCAGAAGAACCATCTTCCAAGGGTCTAACCCCTCGTGGGAAACATCTATCTAACCCCCAGGTTACCAGTAATCTGCCCGGGGTCAGGTTAGTGTTTCTTCACGGGGTCATTTAGTGTTTCTTCAGAATCTCAAATACCTCCTTCATTTGGTTCGGTAACAATTTGTAATCTTGTTTTCTACTTCAATAGTTTGAATTTGAACATTTTCGAATATTGTTGAATTTATTTTGTTTTGTGATAGTCACGGTTGTGATGCTACATTTAATGAAAATGTCTTTCTTCTTTTTTTTTTTTACTTTCATATTTAATTATATGAATATAAGAAAATGTTGTTTTTAACTTATTTAATTTTAAGTTTAGTTAAAAAAACTCAACTGATATAAATGGTTTCAATGATGGATGACTTGGTAATCAAATGATAGAATTGGATGGAATGAGGTGATAGATTGTGATTGATGGATGGCAAGTGATCGAGTATTCACCGCCTCTTCCTCTTCATTCAATATTTTAACGTCGTAGGCTAAGTGTCTGATTACATAACTAGCAGTGTATATGCTTATTCAAATGAATTACTTGATAACGTGATTCATTTAGCACAAATCTCACTATATATATTAGTACACTCTCATTTTTTCAGTGCATGAAGGCATGAGTTTGTGTTTGTTGGAAACAAATTTTACATTATGATTATGTGGCTATGTAAGTTCTAAACGTAAGATTATTTCGTATGTGCATGTAGAAATTGTTATGCGATTTTATAATTTAAAGGGAATGTATGTTCTATGAAATGATGGCATCTGGCATATAATAAGTAATTTTTCTATAAAAGCGTGTTATAGTTTTACTAGGTGAAGAAATTTTTTATGATACACATGCAATATTTGTAATAGATGATTTCATTTGACACTTGCTAATGCAAATTTCACATGAAAGCTATAAAGGTCATCGATTGACACCTAAGCATATTCCCAAAACCTCTTCTATAACGTTTTGGACGTGTTACAATAACACGTCGCCTGTTCAACAAATCGTGATTTCATTTCTTTCATTTTGACTCTTTTTTTTTGCCAAGTTAATTGATACCAAGATTTATCAAATATATTTTTAATTGTTGGCAAACAACGAACAGTTATATAAATATCCTCATGATTCATATAACGACATGTTTGTAGTTTATGTATAATAAATATTAATTAATCTTATTATCTCCATCTTATTTTCATATGAAATTAATTAATTACATAAATGTTGATATATCTTTGAATTTTTGAACCATTAAATCTAGTCTTCATCAACTTGTACATATGAAGTCCAATATTTATACGCAGTATAAGCACTAAGAGCCACAAACACCAGAAAGCCAACATTCACCATCACTTCGATAAACCTTTTAGATCTTAGGACTTGACCTGCTCTTGACTTGATATCGGGAATTGCAGCCTCTGCATTTGTATTAAGGTTATCATTCTGTGCATCTTGAGGTACTGATGGTGTCACAAGCGGAAGATCTGGCATGGAAGGTTTCAAGACTTTTTTCGGCAAAGTAATACGAAGGCGGCCTTGGGAGAATTTGGCATGAATATTACTAGAGTCGTAATCTTTTGTAACCTTCACTTCTTTCACGAAACGACTTTTTTTTCTACCTTCCAGAGCATTCTCTCCCGTGATCTTCAATATCCCCGAATTGCTTATCTGGATTCTTAGTTGTTCTTTCTTGAACTCTTATATATGTAAGGATATCAATAAAAAGTAAGTTATTATCAAGATCCATTTTTGTTAATATAGCATTCATGACGGCTTTAAAATGTAATTTTTTTATTGTATTAATTTAGTATAAAGTAAAAAAAAAAAACAAAAATACGAGTTTATACCCGGTAGATGGATCACGAGTATGTCTTGACCATCCTCCCGTTGCCATGTGCACATAGGTTCGAATTCATCATATGAAAGTGAGGATTGGGTGCCTCCAACTTTTGAGTCCATAACGTTGCAGAGAACGATTTAGTCGCTTAGAAAATAGAAATTGGTCTAATGGATTATTGATTTACGATTTGATTAACTTGTTATTATAGTAGCAGCATGACGAGTGAAAGGAGTTATACCTTTTCCAGTTATGTTGATTTCTTGGTTTTGCTTTTCTTGGCCAATGCTTTGGTTTCAAAGATTATTGTGAAAGCAAGGCATGGCTTGAAATAGAAATAAAATAAAGGTATAGTTGAACATGCATGCAATGGAATAACTTTTAAGGGGTTATGACAGTATTTTAAAAGTTTCATGTTTTTTATAACGTAACTTCATTCATATATATACCGAACAAAATGATCAAATTAAAATAAATAGGTGGGTAATTAGCGGATAATAAATTGCGCCACCACCCGTTTTGAAAATCATATAAAATTAATATCAATTTTAATTTCAAGATTTTAATATACACACAGTTTGTTTTTAACACATATTTTGAGGGAAATTTTGAAGGGTTAATATTATAAAATTATATCATGTCTCACCTAAAAGTCTTTCCACATAATTTTAATTGGGGGTGTATACACACTGGACGGACACGGACGATTCATATACATTCCAACGAACGAAAATTCATGTCCGTGTTCGTCCGTTAATATTGTAACGGACGTTAACGAACACTAATAGACATTAATAGTCATATGAACACTAATTGGCTCTAATAGACAAACAAACACATGAACATTAATGGGCACTAATGAGCATTAATGGATAAACAAACATATGAAAATTAATGAACACTAATGGACAACGAACACTAATATTGTCATTAACGACGAACGAATATACACAAACCTATCTGTATGGACGTTACCAAACGTAATCGAACGGACGTTACCAGACATTCACGGACATTATTGAACGGACCTGCCCTTTGTCCGTGTTCGTCCAATAAGCTTACCGAACAATTTTTTTTTGTCTATGTGTGGTTCATTTATTAAACGGACAAACACAAACGAACTTCTTGCTGAAACGGACAATCGGACGTCCGGTTTGCTTACATCCCTAGTTTTAACAAGCTAAAATCGAAAAACATGTCAAAATACATGAAAAGTCACTCAACCCAATTTTGATATATTATTCCTTACACTTGATTAAAATGTATATACTTGTGCTAATATATAAAATAATGACTTATCATCTCTTAAATCGATTAAGAGAGGACTGAGAGGCAGCTTATTGAATTGTAATCGATTGACTTTGAGCAATCTACCAAAGTATATACCTAATCAATTAAAATTTGATGAAATGATATTCAACTGATCATATGTTCTTATTTATTTTGTAAAGTTTGATGAAGTAACACGTTAAAAAAATGCATACGTATTTATAGGTTACCACCCCTAGTTGAATAATTGGTGTAGAAATACTACTCCATTTGTTCTCTTATAGTTGCCCTATTTCCAATTTTGAATGGGAATCAAACAACTTTTATTGATATAACAAAAATCCTGACTAGGTGTCGATTAATCGCTAGTTCTCACTTCACTAATTAATTTTGGGCTAATCGGCCAATTATTCGGTCAATGTTCAAATCCGGCCTGAATCAACGTTTCCGGGAAGATTCCGACCAAAATTAGCGGTTTCGGTGAGATTCCGACAAAAGTTACTGGTTTCCGGCGAAATTCCATTAAAACCAGCGGTTTTTGGCATATTCAAGTCAATTTCCGGCCAAAATGTGATTATGTATGTATAAAACTGAAAATTACATATAAAAATGTGTGCATGTATATATAAAATTGAAATCTATACATTAAAGTACGATCCGATTAATCGTTAATCCTTACCCCACCGCCCGATTAGCGACTAGGGATTTTTACAACACTGCATATATCTATCATGCTTCTATTATTATTCATTTAAAGCATCTTGTACAATTTTCTTATTTTTCTACAAACGCTTATTAACTTTACATATTCACCACTGTAGTTTTCTCTCAACATGAAAATCTTTATCCGTACTATCACAAACAGTAACTTGATAAACTTACGTAGATGTCATCTTTTTGAATATTGGCTAAGCTTTTTATCAAGTAGGTAATTTCCTAATATACCCTTCTAAACCTGTTGATGCCAGGGGTAAAATAGTAATTTCAAATGTGAAACACTGCCCAGTAAAAATAGATATTATCAAGAATAATAATCAAAAGCTGATTGATGATATCAGAAACTGGTCCAGACCACCTTTATTTGGTTGGGTCTCATGTGAGGAGAACTTGTACATTCTGCATGATGAGTTGTACAGGATGCCCATGTGCTCACACTCTCTTAATATCTTTCTAAACTGTCAGAAATTTAGTAACCACTCTCCATTGTCTGTGTCCTGTACGTGTCAAAAGTGGAACAAGACAAGGCCCTCACTTCCAAAATCTATCAGCTTTCCATTTTTTCTTGTGGAAAAGTGACCTGTCAATTCATGTGGTGGTTCTATAATTTGATATAGTCGAATCATGAAATGAATCTTACCTGATCCGTGACGATGTTTCCACGGATTTTCGAGATGAACGAACCACGTCTTGATCTCATTCTTCTGCGGCTGCGCCTGTGACCTGCAATGTTGAGACCTGCAATGTTGAGACCTGCAATGGTTTCGAGGGTGTGGAGGTGACTGCTAAGATATCCTGAGGATTTCTTGTTCACAGACACAAAAAGGTGGTGGTGGCTCTTATTGAGCATGACCTCTAATAAGGAGGTGGAGACCTCCTTATATAGAGAGTCTCATGGCCACCATCATGGTACCCTAATGGGCCTAGCCCAATTAGGGTTACCTCCACAAAACCCCCTCAGCCCAATAACATTGTATTAGTCCATGTAATAAAATAAGCCAAACATAATAGATTTAGGGTCGTAGAACCGGGTTTTAGTACCATACCCCTACAAGCCCCCCAAGTCCAGTGTTGCTCCTGGGCGCGCAAGCGTCTAGGTGGAGCGCTGGACTTTATAAGGTGTGAGGCGGTTTTTTCCCTTTTCTTTGGCCTTGTCTTTATTGTCTGAGTTTTGGGAGGTTTTCCCCATGATGGTGACAAGCTGTAAAAATAATGAAGCCTGCGCGTGAGGCGGCTTACGAGCTGTAATAATAGAGCCTGCGCGAGAGACGACTTGCGAGCTATGAGAATAATAATGTCTGCGCGCGAGAGGCGACTTACGAGCTAAGAATAATGAAGCCTGCGCGCGAGAGGCGTCTTACGAGCTGAGAATGATATAGCCTGCGCGTGAGGCGCCTTACGAGCTATGAGAATAGTAAAGCCCGCGCGCGAGAGGCGTCTTATGAGCTTTGAGAATAATAATTAAGCTGGCGCGCGGGGCGACTTACGAGCTGAGAATAATAAAGCCTGCGCGCGAGGGGCGTCTTACGAGCTGTAGCATAATAAAGCCTGCGCGTGAGGCGTCTTACGAGCTAAGAATAATAAAGCCTTCGCGCGAGAGGCGTTTTACGAGCTGTAGCATAATAAAGCCTGCGCGTGAGGCGTCTTACGAGCTAAGAATAATAAAGCCTGCGCGCGAGAGGCGTCTTATGAGCTTTGAGAATAATAATGCCTGCGCGCGAGAGGCGACTTACGAGCTAAGAATAATAAAGCCTGCGCGCGAGAGGCGTCTTATGAGCTTTGAGAATAATAATTAAACTGGCGCGCGGGGCGACTTACGAGCTGAGAATAATAAAGCCTGCGCGCGAGGGGCGTCTTACGAGCTGTAGCATAATAAAGCCTGCGCGTGAGGCGTCTTACGAGCTAAGAATAATAAAGCCTGCGCGCGAGAGGCGTCTTACGAGCTGAGAATGATATAGCCTGCGCGTGAGGCGCCTTACGAGCTATGAGAATAGTAAAGCCCGCGCGCGAGAGGCGTCTTATGAGCTTTGAGAATAATAATTAAGCTGGCGCGCGGGGCGACTTACGAGCTGAGAATAATAAAGCCTGCGCGCGAGGGGCGTCTTACGAGCTGTAGCATAATAAAGCCTGCGCGTGAGGCGTCTTACGAGCTAAGAATAATAAAGCCTGCGCGCGAGAGGCGTCTTACGAGCTGAGAATGATATAGCCTGCGCGTGAGGCGCCTTACGAGCTATGATAATAGTAAAGCCCGCGCGCGAGAGGCGTCTTATGAGCTTTGAGAATAATAATTAAGCTAGCGCGCGGGGCGACTTACGAGCTGAGAATAATAAAGCCTGCGCGCGAGGGGCGTCTTACGAGCTGTAGCATAATAAAGCCTGCGCGTGAGGCGTCTTACGAGCTAAGAATATAAAGCCTGCGCGTGAGGCGTCTTACGAGCTAAGAATAATAAAGCCTGCGCGCGAGAGGCGTCTTACGAGCTGTAGCATAATAAAGCCTGCGCGTGAGGCGTCTTACGAGCTAAGAATAATAAAGCCTGCGCGCGAGAGGCGTCTTATGAGCTTTGAGAATAATAATGCCTGCGCGCGAGAGGCGACTTACGAGCTAAGAATAATAAAGCCTGCGCGCGAGAGGCGTCTTATGAGCTTTGAGAATAATAATTAAGCTGGCGCGCGGGGCGACTTACGAGCTGAGAATAATAAAGCCTGCGCGCGAGGGGCGTCTTACGAGCTGTAGCATAATAAAGCCTGCGCGTGAGGCGTCTTACGAGCTAAGAATAATAAAGCCTGCGTGCGAGAGGCGTCTTACGAGCTGAGAATGATATAGCCTGCGCGTGAGGCGCCTTACGAGCTATGAGAATAGTAAAGCCCGCGCGCGAGAGGCGTCTTATGAGCTTTGAGAATAATAATTAAGCTGGCGCGCGGGGCGACTTACGAGCTGAGAATAATAAAGCCTGCGCGCGAGGGGCGTCTTACGAGCTGTAGCATAATAAAGCCTGCGCGTGAGGCGTCTTACGAGCTAAGAATAATAAAGCCTGTGCGCGAGAGGCGTCTTACGAGCTGAGAATGATATAGCCTGCGCGTGAGGCGCCTTACGAGCTATGAGAATAGTAAAGCCCGCGCGCGAGAGGCGTCTTATGAGCTTTGAGAATAATAATTAAGCTGGCGCGCGGGGCGACTTACGAGCTGAGAATAATAAAGCCTGCGCGCGAGGGGCGTCTTACGAGCTGTAGCATAATAAAGCCTGCGCGTGAGGCGTCTTACGAGCTAAGAATAATAAAGCCTGCGCGTGAGGCGTCTTACGAGCTGAGAATAATAAAGCCTGCGCGCGAGAGGCGTCTTACGAGCTGTAGCATAATAAAGCCTGCGCGTGAGGCGTCTTACGAGCTAAGAATAATAAAGCCTGCGCGCGAGAGGCGTCTTATGAGCTTTGAGAATAATAATGCCTGCGCGCGAGAGGCGACTTACGAGCTAAGAATAATAAAGCCTGCGCGCGAGAGGCGTCTTATGAGCTTTGAGAATAATAATTAAGCTGGCGCGCGGGGCGACTTACGAGCTGAGAATAATAAAGCCTGCGCGCGAGGGGCGTCTTACGAACTGTAGCATAATAAAGCCTGCGCGTGAGGCGTCTTACGAGCTAAGAATAATAAAGCCTGCGCGTGAGGCGTCTTACGAGCTAAGAATAATAAAGCCTGCGCGCGAGAGGCGTCTTACGAGCTGTAGCATAATAAAGCCTGCGCGTGAGGCGTCTTACGAGCTAAGAATAATAAAGCCTGCGCGCGAGAGGCGTCTTATGAGCTTTGAGAATAATAATGCCTGCGCGCGAGAGGCGACTTACGAGCTAAGAATAATAAAGCCTGCGCGCGAGAGGCGTCTTATGAGCTTTGAGAATAATAATTAAGCTGGCGCGCGGGGCGACTTACGAGCTGAGAATAATAAAGCCTGCGCGCGAGGGGCGTCTTACGAGCTGTAGCATAATAAAGCCTGCGCGTGAGGCGTCTTACGAGCTAAGAATAATAAAGCCTGCGTGCGAGAGGCGTCTTACGAGCTGAGAATGATATAGCCTGCGCGTGAGGCGCCTTACGAGCTATGAGAATAGTAAAGCCCGCGCGCGAGAGGCGTCTTATGAGCTTTGAGAATAATAATTAAGCTGGCGCGCGGGGCGACTTACGAGCTGAGAATAATAAAGCCTGCGCGCGAGGGGCGTCTTACGAGCTGTAGCATAATAAAGCCTGCGCGTGAGGCGTCTTACGAGCTAAGAATAATAAAGCCTGCGCGCGAGAGGCGTCTTACGAGCTGAGAATGATATAGCCTGCGCGTGAGGCGCCTTACGAGCTATGAGAATAGTAAAGCCCGCGCGCGAGAGGCGTCTTATGAGCTTTGAGAATAATAATTAAGCTGGCGCGCGGGGCGACTTACGAGCTGAGAATAATAAAGCCTGCGCGCGAGGGGCGTCTTACGAGCTGTAGCATAATAAAGCCTGCGCGTGAGGCGTCTTACGAGCTAAGAATAATAAAGCCTGCGCGTGAGGCGTCTTACGAGCTAAGAATAATAAAGCCTGCGCGCGAGAGGCGTCTTACGAGCTGTAGCATAATAAAGCCTGCGCGTGAGGCGTCTTACGAGCTAAGAATAATAAAGCCTGCGCGCGAGAGGCGTCTTATGAGCTTTGAGAATAATAATGCCTGCGCGCGAGAGGCGACTTACGAGCTAAGAATAATAAAGCCTGCGCGCGAGAGGCGTCTTATGAGCTTTGAGAATAATAATTAAGCTGGCGCGCGGGGCGACTTACGAGCTGAGAATAATAAAGCCTGCGCGCGAGGGGCGTCTTACGAGCTGTAGCATAATAGAGCCTGCGCGAAAGGCGACTTGCGAGCTAAGAATAATAAAGCCTGCGCGCGAGAGGCGTCTTATGAGCTTTGAGAATAATAATTAAGCTGGCGCGCGAGGCGTCTTATGAGATGTGTGAATAATAAAGCCTGCGCATGAGGCGACTTACGGGCTGTAAGAATAACAACAGCTTACGCGCGAGGCGTCTTATGAGCTGTGTGAATATAAAAGCCTGCGCGTGAGGCGACTTACGAGCTACTTTATGTCCCGCGCCACGTGCAGATGTTGCATGCGCGTGCGCGTAGACTTTGGTTTTGTGTTATGCGCCACGCGCAGATGTTGCGTGCGCGTGCGTGTAGACTGTGACATGTGTGAGCATGTGATGCGTAAGCATGTGTAATAGGCGTGAGCATATGTGATGCGTGAGCATATGGTATGAGGATTCCCAACCCTTAAGTTTGGCGCGTAGCCATATGGGATATTATGAGGATTCCAAACCTTGAAGTTTGGCGCGTAGCCATATGGGATATTATGAGGATTCCCAACCTTGAAGTTTGACGCGTAGCCATATGGGATATTAGGAGGATTCCCAACCTTGGCGCGTAGCCATACGGGATATTAGGAGGATTCCCAACCTTGGCGCGTAGCCATATGGGATATTAGGAGGATTCCCAACCTTGAAGTTTGGCGCGTAGCCATATGGGATATTATGAGGATTCCCAACCTTGAAGTTTGGCGCGTAGCCATATGGGATATTATGAGGATTCCCAACCTTGAAGTTTGGCGCGTAGCCATATGGGATATTAGGAGGATTCCCAACCTTGGCGCGTAGCCATATGGGATATTAGGAGGATTCCCAACCTTGGCGCGTAGCCATATGGGATATTAGGAGGATTCCCAACCTTGAAGTTTGGCGCGTAGCCATATGGGATATTAGGAGGATTCCCAACCTTGGCGCGTAGCCATATGGGATATTAGGAGGATTCCCAACCTTGGCGCGTAGCCATATGGGATATTAGGATTCCCAACCTTGGCGCGTAACCATATGGTTGTTTCCGCGGCGGCACATGCACGGCTGCGGAGTGAGAATCCACGGGCGTGCGTACATGACGGCGGAAGTCTGGTAATTTCTGGATCTGCAATTTTAGAGTCAGATCTGCAACTTTAGACCTAAAATCCAGGTATGTAATCTAGACCTAGATCTGTAAATCAGATCTGGACAGATCTGAAGCCCGGAGCAGATTTAAAACCATCACAGATCCGGAGATCTGATCATTCGAATCAGGCCGTTTCTTCTTGCCCAGATCTGGAAGCCTCTTTTTAGATCTATGGATCTTTTTGAACTTTAAGAGAACAAGCTTTGAAGCCTTTTTTTGTAAACTTCCAGACCTGTGTTTTTCTTGGGAGAGATCTAACAGCCGAGATGAAGATCGAAGGGCAGTTCGTTGCCGTCCCACGGATGGCGCCAATGTCGAATCATGAAATGAATCTTACCTGATCCGTGACGATGTTTCCACGGATTTTCGAGATGAACGAACCACGTCTTGATCTCCTTCTTCTGCGGCTGCGCCTGTGACCTGCAATGTTGAGACCTGCAATGTTGAGACCTGCAATGGTTTCGGGGGTGTGGAGGTGACTGCTAAGATATCCTGAGGATTTCTTGTTCACAGACACAAAAAGGTGGTGGTGGCTCTTATTGAGCATGACCTCTAATAAGGAGGTGGAGACCTCCTTATATAGAGAGTCTCATGGCCACCATCATGGTACCCTAATGGGCCTAGCCCAATTAGGGTTACCTCCACAAAACCCCCTCAGCCCAATAACATTGTATTAGTCCATGTAATAAAATAAGCCAAACATAATAGATTTAAGGTCGTAGAACCGGGTTTTAGTACCATACCCCTACAATGTGACGATGTTTCCACGGATTTTCGAGATGAACGAACCACGTCTTGATCTCCTTCTTCTGTGGCTGCGCCTGTGACCTGCAATGTTGAGACCTGCAATGGTTTCGGGGGTGTGGAGGTGACTGCTAAGATATCCTGAGGATTTCTTGTTCACAGACACAAAAAGGTGGTGGTGGCTCTTATTGAGCATGACCTCTAATAAGGAGGTGGAGACCTCCTTATATAGAGAGTCTCATGGACACCATCATGGTACCCTAATGTATGTAATCTAGACCTAGATCTGTAAATCAGATCTGGACAGATCTGAAGCCCGGAGCAGATTTAAAACCATCACAGATCCGGAGATCTGATCATTCGAATCAGGCCGTTTCTTCTTGCCAAGATCTGGAAGCCTCTTTTTAGATCTATGGATCTTTTTGAACTTTAAGAGAACAAGCTTTGAAGCCTTTTTTTGTAAACTTCCAGACCTGTGTTTTTCTTGGGAGAGATCTAACAGCCGAGATGAAGATCGAAGGGCAGTTCGTTGCCGTCCCACGGATGGCGCCAATGTCGAATCATGAAATGAATCTTACCTGATCCGTGACGATGTTTCCACGGATTTTCGAGATGAACGAACCACGTCTTGATCTCCTTCTTCTGCGGCTGCGCCTGTGACCTGCAATGTTGAGAACTGCAATGTTGAGACCTGCAATGGTTTCGGGGGTGTGGAGGTGACTGCTAAGATATCCTGAGGATTTCTTGTTCACAGACACAAAAAGGTGGTGATGGCTCTTATTGAGCATGACCTCTAATAAGGAGGTGGAGACCTCCTTATATAGAGAGTCTCATGGCCACCATCATGGTACCCTAATGGGCCTAGCCCAATTAGGGTTACCTCCACAAAACCCCCTCAGCCCAATAACATTGTATTAGTCCATGTAATAAAATAAGCCAAACATAATAGATTTAGGGTCATAAAACCGGGTTTTAGTACCATACCCCTACAGATATCTTTTTATAAATTTCTATACTTTATATATAGATGTTTATTATGACACCATGATATTCATCACATCAAAGATTGACAAGCCTGCACCTTTGCAGGTTCTCTTGATTCTTGAATCATGAGATGGTGAAAACAAAGAAATGAGGCTGTTAAGAATGAAGTTTGATTCAAGATTACACGTGGGATTCGTGGGATCTCGGACCCGGCTTCATTCTTGACAACTGTCATTTCAATATTTTGTTCGGTTATTTGGAATGAAGCTTGATCAGGTGTTTCATGCATGGTTTAATTATTTTGTTCACATGTTCGGAGTGGAATTTTACAAAGATCTTTACTCTTGGTCTTTTCGTTCCGTAAGTAATTGATATTAATTTCTGTTTTTGTTTTTTATATGACCCGTTTTTAATATAGGAAGTGCAATTCACTTTATATTGTTACATGGTTTATTGGGCAGAATCACACATGGGTCCGTTTTTATAGTTAGGATGATTAGAATTTTATAATTAAGTGTTTCGTAGTCTTGTATTATGTAATTTATGTGTGATGTTGTACATGTGTATCATCTGTGTATAATGAGCCACGATATATTATTTTGTTACGAAAGAACTTTATAATTTATCAAAATTCACAATTTCAGTATGGATCTATCAACATACTATATTAATCACTTAGCATATGTACTTTTACATACTATGTTCAAAATATGTTTTATAATCAAAATATTGTGTTAAATATTGTATGTTTTAGTTCTAATATATTTGTGCTTAATTGTTCTGTTAACAAGGTTTGGTTAATAAGCTAGACTATAATTCATCCCACGTCAATTCTCTCACCTCTCACATCTTGCAAACCTAAACCTTGTCATACGAGTTCATCTTTTTCATCTTGTGTTGAACTCGTATTTCCTTGTATGTTAGTGTCATCATGTTGATGATATGTAGTTGTTTAGGTTTTGTTGGTGTTCGTATTATTGTGAGTATTGTTTAGAGTTAGATGATCTAATGTCAGTTTGCATTTGGTATTAATAATCTGAAATCGTTGAATCAAGAATTTGGAATAAAGAGTTTGAAGATTTGGTGTTTTGGACATACTGGTTATTACATCAGTAGAATTTCAGCTTATAATTTAAGTAAATTAAATTTGTGTACGTATATTATATGGGCTTGCTAATTTTTAATTTTTTTTCAAATTATGGATTTTTAACACAAAAATTTGGAATGTTTCCGGTTTGGCATGCATGCTAAAGACTGAATGTGTTAACGATGAATGACGTGCAATTAACGTAATGTTTTAAACGTTTATTAGTCGGTGATAAGAACCAAACATGTTAGTGATATAAATTTGACATATTTTTTTAAAGTATAATACATACAGATGATGCCCAAACATGTTACGATTTGGAACAAATAGTATATACCAAATCCGTAACTTGAAATAAAAAGCTCAAAACTGTAAAACGCGTGTATATTACCTATACATACTACACTAATAAAAGATAATTAACAATTTAACATCACAGATGATAACAAGAATAATCCACTCTTTCATTACTCTAATTTCTTGCTAATTCTCACAATAGTGCATACATACTTGGAAGTTGGGTAACGCTTTCAGGCTAACTTATCGAACATCTTTAACCACAATCCACAAACTCATTTTGATGTATGCTTTTGTTTCGGAAAAGATTTGTGTACTTACTTTGGCTATGACCAGTATTTCTCTCGGACTATCTCTCGCGAACATGTATCGCTCATAGCACAATTTAACAAGCCTTCTGTTTCGATGTAATCACTACTGAAGAAACACCAGTCGAACCCCGACAGATTACGAGTAACCTGAGGGTTAGATAGACGTTTCCCACGAGGGGTTAATTCCGGCAAGATGGTTCTTCCGATAACCTGCAAAACAGACACCGTCAGCTCGTCACTAAGAAAGGGGGGGGGTTCCTCCTTGTGACCACCCTCCGGCGTGAGAATCAGTCTATATTACTCTTTGAATATAAAAGTATATTATTAATACTAGAGCAGTTATCAGGTAAATTATACAAGATATTAGATGATGAAATGATAATACCATTTGATGTCTTTTATAGCCGAAGGTGGGTTTCCAAGGAGGTTTAGCCGACCTACTACTCTGCCAACTGTGGCCTACACACGTGCTCTGCTGGTAATTGGTGGATAGGCAGCGGCTGACAGTGACCAGGCGTGCTGTTCACTTTTCCTTTTCCACCAACTACAGGCTAGGCACGTGGTATGGCAGGAGTTGGTGAGCAGGCGGCGGCTATTGGTCACAGTGCTGTGGCGTGTTGTCTGCCATGCTGCTGTCAGTGAGCTGTCGTATCGTTGGTCAGATCTTTTGTCCATACCTCGTCAGGTATCACACAAAAGATCCTCCATTATTATACGGACTGGCTCATTTAGGCGGGAGTTTTCCCCCTCCCGCCTTTATGCGGGAATGTTCCCGGCTTTGCTCATTCCTTCTTCAGGTGACTACTGAATTATTACTGAGTTTGAGCCTTATGCGTGTAGCCATGCTGCGCGGGTGGCCAGTCCCTAATGGCGGGTATCCGCACCTGCGGGAACAGGCGGATACTTGGAAACCATAGGGAGGCATTTCCTGCGGGACCAGCTTGCGTACCGCATGTGAGGTCGTCACAACTCTGAGCGTGGTGGGTCCTGCGGGTTTGGTAGGTCGCGGCGCAGACGTCCCTATGGTGAAGTCTGCGGGTTCAACTGCGCAGACGTCCGTTTAAGGAGTCTTGCGTGTTCAACTGCGCAGACGTCTCCTTTTAAGGGAGTCTTGCGGGTCCTAACCACCTCTGCTGGGACCTACCTCTTCAAGTCCCCCCAGTCCAATGTTCTTCTCATGAATGTTTAATAAAGTGAGGTGAACTTTTGGACTTAAGCAAGGGGTTTTTGAAAAGGGTTTAGTTTTATGGGTTTTCCGCGGGAAGTCTTACCCACGGGTTTCCCAATGTCACACAGACTTTCCCAATGTTCTGCTTGATCTCTGGGATGATGCGGATAGGTCTGTAACCTCCCCGCAAGTCAGGAGCGTTTAGAACCTTTTGTGTAGATTCTCCATGAGGTCTTGGTGGTTTTGAACATAGTGATCAATCATGTTATAACCACCAATTCCATCCTGAAGTTTCAAACAATCTAGTTCTTGACGTTCCCGCTATGCGGGGATGTTAATCCCGTTTCTGCAAGCATGGCCCAGAAGATCCTTCTTGGTTTCAATTCCCATGGAGTGCTCGGTATGCGAAGGGTTTTGCCTTGACGCTGTACCCGCACTTCGTCTTATTAGTTACTTTACTCCCAAGGTATCCCTGGCGTTAAATCCCTGCAGGGCTAGGTGCGTGAAGGGTTTTGCCTTAACACTGTACCCGCACCTGACTTATGGTTGCCGAGGTGTTCCTGGCGTTTAATCCCCTGCGGGCGCTAGGTATGTGAAGGGTTTTGCCTTAACACTGTACCCGCGCCCGACTTACAATTGGGTGCCGAGGTATGACTTTTTACGGGTGTTAAGTATGTGGAGGGTTTTGCCTTAACACTGTACATGTGCCCGTTTTGTAGTTGGGTGGAATGCCAAGATTTTCTCGGCTTCACTTCCCTGTGGGTGCTAGGTATGTGAAGGGTTTTGCCTTAACACTGTACCCGCACCCGGCTTTATAGTCGGGTTTTTTCCGGTTTCCGTTCCCTGCGGGTGCTAGGTATGTGAAGGGTTTTGCCTTAACACTGTACCTGCACCCGACTTCATAGTTGGGTTTTTCCGGTTTCCGTGCCCTGCGGGTGCTAGGTATGTGAAGGGTTTTGCCTTAACACTGTACCCGCACCCGGCTTCATAATTGGGTTTTTCCGGTTTCCGTGCCTGCGGGTGCTAGGTATGTGAAGGGTTTTGCCTTAACACTGTACCCGCACCCGACTTCATAGTTGGGTTTTTCCGGTTTCCGTGCCCTGCGGGTGCTAGGTATGTGAAGGGTTTTGCCTTAATACTGTACCCGCACCCGACTTCATAGTTGGGTATTCTTGGCTTCTGTTCCCTGCGGGTGCTAGGTATGTGAAGGGTTTTGCCTTAACACTGTACCCGCAGCCGACTTACGGTCAACTGGATTAGCCGGGGTAAGGGGTTTTTCCCGCTTACTTTTCGAATCTTTTTGAATCTTTGAAATTTGAATTGGTGAAAGGATAAGAACAGTCGTCGTGCGACGGTTTCTTCTGACTGTGTCAGGACGTGCTGGAAGTTATGGCGACGTGACATTATATGGTCATTCCAGACGCTTTTTATGGCGCGTGGGCGCGATTTTTCGGGCGCGTGGCCGCAAAATTAATGGCACTCGTCCTTTCAACAGCTGTTGCCAGCTTGCCTGGTGCCACATGTCACGGTTTCATTGCACCTTCAATTTCTCTCTCCTCCGCATTAAATTCATCGCATTAATTGCGATTACTATATAAAGGGGAAGAGGGTCCTTTGTAATTCACACCTTCACTTCTTCTCTTCATCTCTAAGGCGATTTCTGGTGAATACTCCCTTATTTAGTTGAGCATTCCTCCGAAATCGTTTCTTCTTCCTCTGCAATATGTCTTCCCATGATGCTGAAGCTGTAGCCGACGATAGGAGTACTGCTGGCGAGTGCCAGTGTGCTCTACCTGTCGATCTGTACCAGTACGTCGTCAGGAAATTCATGCTTGAGTCTCTTGAGCCTGAGTTTCCTGAACCCCAGCAGACTGTGTACGATGCCCCCAGCGGCAAGATCGGGGTATATGCTGCATTCTTTGTTTATGGGAACCTTAGGTTCCCATTGACAAAGTTTGTGTACCGTGTCCTGGAGAGGCACGGTGTGCACCTGACCGAGGTGCATCCGATGGCGATTGCCAAGATTCGGCACTTCGAGTGGGTGTGCCGAATTCTGGGCATTGAGCCCTATGTGGACCGCCTGATGACCTTCTATACTTGGAGGTGCATCCAGGGGTGGTACACCCTGACAACCCGGATCAAGGGTTTGAAGATTTGCGCGACCGAGCGCAGTCTCCGATCGTGGAAGCGGGAGTTCTTCTACATTTCTGCCCGCGCCATCCCCATTGCCATGAAATTTAAGAAGGGGCAAGCGCTTCCGAGCCTTCACGCTTCCAACTACCAGGAGGCGGAATGGTTCGCGAAGATATCTCGGATCCAATCTCCGGTTTACCGGTTTGCGGAGTCCGGGATGGTGATGCTGGGGATGAGCCGGGTATGGAAGGAGGCGTCTCGGTTTCTCATCCTTCTCGAATACGGTTTGAACTCTATTCCTTATGGTATGTCTTGTCTTTCTTGCTGATATGAGTTTGTCTTCTAACTGTTTCTTTTCTTTCAGAGGGGAACGATTTGGAGTCGCTCCTGTACCCGCGGGAAGCTGACGGTCCCGTGCGGGTGGGTACTCGTGCTCTAGACGAGAACGAGTTGCCCATCTTGGAACAAACGGCGGATCGGTTTGTGGAGGTCTATCCGCTGGGCCACGAGATCCTGAGCCATCGGCGGCCAGGTAAGGCGTTATTCTATCCTCCACCCCTCAATGCTGTACCCGCTGCTGGAATTCCTGACATCCTGTCTTCTTCTGAGGAATCCGCAGATGGTCCTCCGTTGGTGCGGAAGAAGAGGGCTGCCGGCGGGAAAGGGAAGGAGAAGGTGGCCTCCACAGCTGATCCGGTGCTTCTATCTGACACCGAGTCAGATAGTGAAGAGGTGGCGGGGAACCCCGGTGGTGAGAAGACCACTGCTCCGGAGGCTACGACTGTTACCTCCGGAGAACCAACGACGACGACGGTGACCGGCATCAAGAGACCGGCTCCATCTGGCTCGTCCCCGCCCGTCCGTACGTTCAGGCTCAAGAAAACCCGTAAGTACAAACATCCTTATCTTTGTAGATTTCACTTTATAAGTTTATTGAAACACTTATCTTCTTGTGTAGGCGTGGATGTTGACGCATTCCAGGGTGGAGCGCAGAGGAGTACCCCTCCGCCGATGACGGTAGGCTCGGTCAGCCTACCTGAGGCGACGACCCAGGCGCCTGCGCCTGCTTCCGCTGGATCAGTTGCTCACTCCCTTGAGCCGACTGTTCCAGCTGAGATGACGTCACCGCCGGTGGTAAGTGCGATTTTTACAGCATCTTTCACCGAGCCGGCGGTTACGATTGCTGCGGATTCTGCGGCGGCGACCGCGGCGGCCGCTACTATGCCTCCGCCACCGGCAACGACGGCCGGCCCGTCAGGTACGCGCATGGCTTCTCGCCAATCTTTGTCACCTTCCCATCTGCCCGACCTTTTGGATGGATTTCCCTTAGGTTCAGGCGATGGGTTTGGTGGCTATCGGCCTGTGATCGACCCTACAGGTGCGTAGGGTTCTTTTGGCCTTTATATTTTTCTTCATCTTTTCCTAACTGCTTTGTTTCTTTTGCAGTGTCGGATTCCAATGAAGTGTATGTTCCGCGATGGAACATCCGCCGAGGAACAACCCTTCGTACCCCTGTGGAGTGCGTGGAATGGGCTCGCCACGCTGCTCCCCATGGTGCGTTGGGGGAAGCCATGGCTAGCTACCAGGAGGGTAGGCTAACCAATGAGCTTCGGGTTCTCCAGGCCCGGATGCAGCCGCGCGTCGAGCTGCTTTGTCGTGAAAACGACAAGTTGAAAGCAGCTCGCGCCAAGGAAGTATCTCATGCGCGGGCTCTTCGGGAGGAGAACCAACAGTTGGCCGCAGCTGCTGCGGAGAAGGAGAAGGCCTTCAAGGCCCTCGAGGTTGAGGTTCAAGCGCGACTCGAGGCCCGCTCCAAGGCTGCCCAAGCTGTTAACGAACAGTTTCGGCTGGCTAAGGAGACTGCGAGGAACGCAACCGAGAGGGCCACCAAGGCTGAAGCCGTTGCTGAGCCTTTACGCGTGGAGAACGAGGAGCTCAAGGCCAAATTAGAGGCTCTCCAACGTGCTCATGATGCCTTGGCGATGGAAGATGCCAAGAAGCTCCAAGAGATCCTGGACCAGAGGGGCGTGCTTGACCACACCGAGCGGAAGCTTAAGGGCGTTGAAGAGGCTGCTGCAAAGGAAGTGCTACTTGCCAACCTTAACAAAAGCGAAGCCGAACGCGCCCGCACCCAAGCTCAAGCCGCCCTCCAAGAAGCTCTGGTTGCCAAGGAATGACTTCTTCGAGAAGCGTTGTCTCAGGTATGTTTAGCTTTACGTCTTCACGCTTTCCTTTGTACATAGAAAAGGTGTTTGACACTTGTATTTTCTTTGTAGGTTGTGCATCGGGTCTTCTCAGAGACTACTTACGATGATGCCATGAGCGCAGCCCTCAACGCTTCTCATGAGGATGGGGAAAAGGCCGGCTTCCTGCTTGGTCTAGGGTTCGTTGAGAAAGGCGTCCCGCCTTCCAACTTCCCTTTGTTCGATGTGGACACCGAAGCTGCATATGACCAAGCGGTGAACCAATATGCCGCCTTCCCGCATCCGGTGGTGGAGAAGGTGAAGGAAGTCGCTGCTGCTGATGATGGACTTGCTATCCTCAAGGCTTTCCTTGAACCGCCACGCTCTACTGATGGGGCGGGTCCAAGTGGAAGTGGTCCTGAAGCTTGATTCTGAAGATCCCTTCCCGCTGCTAGGATAGACTAGATTTTGTTTTGTAGGCGGGTAGTTACCCGGCCATTCTTGTAATATATCTTTTGTGAAATACAAATCTTTTTGTGGATAAGACTGTTATTTCCTTTGGGTTCATTGCTTTATAAACCTTATATGACTTGCATACTTAGTTTAAATTAGCGATTTCCCAAGTGTTTAGAATAAGTTAACCTTGAATGTGGTTGACAGTAGGTTGAAGTTTTGCTTCCCCCTTTGTGAGTGTGCGGATAGGACCGGCACTTGCACTTGGTAGAATGGCTAAACTCTTCCCCTTTAACTGTCCTGCGTGAAGGTCTTGTCATTTTCTGGGTTTATGCGGGTTTTGCCGCCTTCCCCACGCAACGATTCTTCACTTGATGCGGTGAATACCGGCATTAGTGTTCGAATCGTCCGTTCAACGCGTGTTTGTTAATAGGTTAGCGTTCAGCTTCCTCTACCAGGATTCATGCGGATATACCGGCACTTTCACATAGTGGGATGGCTGAACCTTTCCCCTTTAACTGACCTGCGTGAAGGTTCTGTCGTTTTTTGGGTTTATGCAGGTTTTGCCGCCTTCCCCACGCAATGACTTCTTGATGCGATGACTACCGGCATTAGTGTTCGAATCGACCGTTCAACGCGTGGTTGTTAATAGGTTAGTGTTCAGCTTCCTCTACCAGGATTCATGCGGATATACCGGCACTTTCACATAGTGGGATGGCTGAACCTTTCCCCTTTAACTGACCTGCGTGAAGGTTTGATGCTTTTGGGTTTGTGCGGGTTTTGCCGCCTTCCCTGCGCAACGATTCTTCACTTGATGCGATGACTACCGGCATTAGTGTTCGAATCGACCGTTCAACGCGTGGTTGTTAATAGGTTAGTGTTCAGCTTCCTCTACCAGGATTCATGCGGATATACCGGCACTTTCACATAGTGGGATGGCTGAACCTTTCCCCTTTAACTGACCTGCGTGAAGGTTTGATGCTTTTGGGTTTGTGCGGGTTTTGCCGCCTTCCCTGCGCAACGATTCTTCACTTGATGCGGCGGATACCGGCATCTCCATGTGCAAAGTTCATAAAATATAAATGTAAAATCATCAGCTTCAATTTGAAGGAGAATCGTTTCCATTAGAAGTGGCTCTAGGCCTTTTCTTTACAAATTTGGAATTGATCTACATACAAACTGTGTAATTGAGCTCCCATTAGGCGTGGCTTGGATGGGAGCACCATCGAGCCGACATGTATCTTGTTCGGGATCTCGTTGTTTACGCAGTATGTAGTCTCCGTTGAAGCTGCGATTTTTATTCGTGCGTTTCCCCAGCTGGGGTTCACGCATCAGCCTGCTCGACGCTCACTTCGCCACAAGGTGCGCGAGTGTCCCATCCTTGACAAATGCTTCGACCAAGTCCTTTACGTCTAAGCATTCTTCAGTGTTGTGGCCTTTGGTTTTGTGAAAATCACAATACTTTCTCCGATCAGCGTTGTGGCGATGCCGGATAAACGGAGCCTTTGGCCACGGGAGCTCCTCCGTGGCGAATATCTCAGTCACACTCTTTGTGAGTGGCGTCCACCTGGAGTTCTTCTCCGGTTTCACGTTATCTCTTCCGCCCAACCGATGTTGGAAACCGGACGGGGTGTCAAAGTTTACCCTTGACTGCCAAATGCCCAGCTTCCGCTTTTTGTTTAATCGGGCGGTAAGGACGTTGTTTTCCCTCGTCTTCTGGGTGTAGAGGTTCGTGCTCTGTGGAAGATCTCTACCCACTTGCCTCTCGGTTTCCGCAAAGCGTTTAGCTTCGGTCATGATGGCATCCCATGTGGATGGCATGCCATCTTTGCCCGTCAGGGTGCGGATGAGTTCCGGGTCGTTTGCGCCCTGGATGAAAGCGGCGCGAACGAGATCTTCGCTAACGTTGCCCAAGCTTAGCTTCTTCGAGTTGAAGCGAGTGATGAAGTCAGGCAAAGATTCTTCATCCTCTCGGACGCACTTGAGGATTGTCCACTGCTCCTCAGTGTACTTTCTTTGCTGACTAAAGTGTTGGCTGAACTTCTGTTGGAAGTCTGCCCAATCGTAGATGTGGTGGACCGGCAGACGGTCGAACCACGCTCTAGCTGCCCCGACCAGCGTCATTTGGAACATATAACACCACGTGGGTTCCGTCCAGTTACTGACGGTCGCCCCCGCGATGAATCTGTTCAAGTGATCGTCAGGGTCAGAAATACCATCGTACGTGCCTATGTTGGACATTTGTTTGGCACTTCTTGGGGCGATTGCTTCCGCAATGTCCCTTGCGAATTTGGACGTTCCCGCCCTTGCCGCAGTTGGCGTGAATGTTTTGGAGAAGTCCCGTGGGCTGTTGCCCACGTTTATTGGACTGAATGCTTCTCCAAAACGCCTTCTCGGTTGGGAATCCGTTTCTTTACGCTTCCCTTTCGCCCTATGACGAGGGTTCGCGTCTTCCTCGGATTCCTCCGAATCATCGTCGTATTCGAATTCTTCCACTTGTTGGAGTGAACGTAAACGTTCATCCAACTCAGCTTGGAACTCTTTTTGACGTGCTTCGGCCCACGCTTTAACCTCATCGAGTGTTTGGCAGGGGAGCCTCGTCTGTTGATTTTCTAACTGGGTATCGGTGAATCCCAGTGTCTGATTATTTACTTCACTTGCCCCGGCTTGGGTAGCTGGGGTAGTGTTCGTAAAGTTTGTGTACTCGGTATTCCCCCTTATAGCTGGGGTCATAATTACCGGAGTCTCTTGGTTACTCGGTTTTGGGACCGGAGTATCCTTAACCATCTTTCCAGAAATTTTGAAAAAACTGGAGAAAAATAAAGTTCTAGCTTTATACACGGATGGCGCCAATGAAGAAACACCAGTCGAACCCCGACAGATTACGAGTAACCTGAGGGTTAGATAGACGTTTCCCACGAGGGGTTAATTCCGGAAAGATGGTTCTTCCGATAACCTGCAAAACAGACACCGTGAGCTCGTCACTAAGAAAGGGGGGGGGGGGGGTTCCTCCTTGTGACCACCCTCCGGCGTGAGAATCAGTCTATATTACTCTTTGAATATAAAAGTATATTATTAATACTAGAGCAGTTATCAGGTAAATTATACAAGATATTAGATGATGAAATGATAATACCATTTGATGTCTTTTATAGCCGAAGGTGGGTTTCCAAGGAGGTTTAGCCGACCTACTACTCTGCCAACTGTGGCCTACACACGTGCTCTGCTGGTAATTGGTGGATAGGCAGCGGCTGACAGTGACCAGGCGTGCTGTTCACTTTTCCTTTTCCACCAACTACAGGCTAGGCACGTGGTATGGCAGGAGTTGGTGAGCAGGCGGCGGCTATTGGTCACAGTGCTGTGGCGTGTTGTCTGCCATGCTGCTGTCAGTGAGCTGTCGTATCGTTGGTCAGATCTTTTGTCCATACCTCGTCAGGTATCACACAAAAGATCCTCTATTATTATACGGACTGGCTCATTTAGGCGGGAGTTTTCCCCCTCCCGCCTTTATGCGGGAATGTTCCCGGCTTTGCTCATTCCTTCTTCAGGTGACTACTGAATTATTACTGAGTTTGAGCCTTATGCGTGTAGCCATGCTGCGCGGGTGGCCAGTCCCTAATGGCGGGTATCCGCACCTGCGGGAACAGGCGGATACTTGGAAACCATAGGGAGGCATTTCCTGCGGGACCAGCTTGCGTACCGCATGTGAGGTCGTCACAACTCTGAGCGTGGTGGGTCCTGCGGGTTTGGTAGGTCGCGGCGCAGACGTCCCTATGGTGAAGTCTGCGGGTTCAACTGCGCAGACGTCCGTTTAAGAAGTCTTGCGTGTTCAACTGCGCAGACGTCTCCTTTTAAGGGAGTCTTGCGGGTCCTAACCACCTCTGCTGGGACCTACCTCTTCAACTACGTTTCATTTAATTTGATTTACCAATTATTTCTTACTTCTCCTTTTTGGTCATCCATTATATCCAATAACTCAAAAGTATTATTGAATATGTTCATCTTAAGGCTTAAGCTTGCTAATTAACTGTCGAGCTTTTATCGAATTTTTGGCTATCTTTCTAGTAATTAGACAATTTATCACTTGTATAGTTTGTATCACATGTAATTATTCTTAATTCTTTATGCTTGTAATCATGTAATCAGTAATTATATATATATTTTAATTCATGTTCTAATTTTAACTTGATACCCAATACTAATCGTGTCAACTTGAAAATCCCGAGTCTAAAAATGTTCATATATAAATTATAATAGCTTTTGGCTAAAAAAAACTCATTCGAATTTGGCTAATTTACATACCGAGCCATCTTGGCCCGGATCATTTACAAACCAAGCCAAAATCAGCTCAACTTGTTTATAAATTACTGAGCCAGCTCAGCTCAGCTCGTTCACAAGCCAAATACGACCAGACCCTGACTCAGATAGTTACCAATTACCAAATGACGACCAAGTAACCGTTGAATCCGGATTGAAAAGGGGATTAGATTCATACGACTAGGAGCTACTTTCAGAAAAAAAGTATTATAGCAGATAATATTGTTGATGCTAAAGATTCTTTGAAGGTGAATCTATGCATGTGTTCAAAAAGCTTCCTCGTCACTTATATACACTTTCACATGAAAACTGTACAATTCAACCTCATCTTCACGTGCAACTTTTTTTAACTATTAATTAGTTTATACAATTTACCAACTTTCTTTACGCATGCATGCTTTACTTATTTGGTGTAATCTAATAAAGTAGAGTTAAGACACTAGTGCGTTAATAAAGTGTTGGAAACCGTTAGTCGTGGCGGATGGATACACCTTGAATGCAGGCCCCTCAGCCCAGGCCCAAAAGGAACACAAGTAGATTAATGAATATGGTTTTGTTTATGCAAATATCAGTATATCACCACTAAAGAAATTTTATAAATTTCATCAAAATTCATTAGTAATTTTTTTTTCATCTTAAAAAGATGATAATAATAATAATAATAATAATAATTATTATTATTATTATTATTTATTATTATTATTATTATTATTATTATTATTATTATTATTATTATTATTATTATTATTATTATCTATTTGAGTACTTTGTTGTTTTGTATTTACTAGTGGCATTAGGTATTTTAGGTTGGCGTCCGCATGGTTCGTTACAAATTTATAGTATAGGTACTATACCGATATGGCAAAAGAGAAATATGCAGAAGTGAATATTGGCACGTACACATTTTACATTCAAACGATAAAGTTGAATTCTTGTACCAACCCCGATGTTATTCGGTCGGAATCAGTTCAATTCGTCACTAACACACGATATTGGTTCGGTTTGCGTGAAAGATAGCGCCACAACAGTATATATATTCAATTTAGAAACTATTAAGCTAATGTAAAAAAATTAAAATATATATTATCTTTGACCCGATCAATTTTGAGCTAAATTCATACCAAAACGTAGATCGTCTTAATTGAAGAATGTATATATATGTATATATAGGGTAAGGATCCTAAGAGAACTCTTTGCAAATTGAGAACTTTAAGAACCATTTTGGACCACTAAAAACACCTTTAAAAAAATATTTAAATAAAAATCATAAAACAAAAAATAACAAAAATTTTAAAAAAGTAAAAAAACCAAAATTCTTATATTTTATTCCCGTTTCATTAAAAAAAATAAAAAAAAACAAAAAAAAACGTCGTATTATACACATATGTATAATTTTATTTAATCTCTAGTTACGTAATATACACATATGTACAGTATCATTTATCTTAAATTATACACATGTGTATAAAAAAATCATGTAAATGTACATATATGTATATATTATACATATGTGTATATAATTTGACTAAACCGAGTTTTTTTTATGAAACCGGATGTTAAAATAAGAATTTTGGTTGTTTTATTTTTTCCATTTTTGTGTTTCTTTTTATTTTATGCTTTTTTTATTTTTGAGTTTTTTGTGGTATAAAATGGTTCTCATAGTTCTCAATTTTAAAAAGGTTCTCTCATAATCTTATATATATATATATATATATATATCATTCATCCATTCTTTCATCGTAATTGTAATTTCAACAAATAAAGAAAATAGTTGAATCAAAAGTCAAAACACCACATGAACAAAAATAAATAATAGTAATCATATCACTTAAATAAAGTGAGAGAAAAATAAGAGGGCATTAGTTAACCACTAAAATAAAGTGAAAGAAAATAAAAGCAGGTAAAGAGATTCGAACATGGGTTCTGATAAAGAGAAATCAAGATGTTTACCACCAAGCAACAGATGCAATTTGTTTATGGTTTCACTCACTAACAATATATGGGTTCACTCTCATATTTTGTATAAATGTTTTATATAAAATCCGAAACTCAGTGGGTTCCCGTGAACCCGCCACTCTACCTAGATCCGCCCCTGACCATAGCAACCACTCTTTTGATTTTTTGTGAATGTTTTTATTACCTTTAATCACAGCACATAGTTCTTAAAAGGATAGTGTCGGGTCCAATAAGTATCGTGATGAGCTAGTCAGCCCTAGCGGATACCTTCATACGCTGAACACAAACCATAAACCTCACAAATACCCACCAAATTAACAATGATGCGGATTGGGATGAGTGATTTCTCGCAATGTAGTGTGTCATCAAGATACTAATGAGCTCTTACACCATGTGGTGTAAAGCTAAAGCAAAAATAATAGAACACATTTTCAAGTTGTTTCAAACATTACAAATGAGCTTTTACTTGTAAGTTATTCTACTAATAAACTACTCGTTGAGTTCACTTAAAATAATTGATATGTTGACTAGAAACTTTAGATGAAATATTATCCTTAAATTAAACTCAAATAAGAGAAAGTTTATGATCATATCAAAACTCAAAAGATGTTTCAAACATTACATACAATCCTTTATTTATAACCTATTCATTAAGTTCAGTCAAATTAATCTAGTCGGTCAAAATTAATCAACACTCTAGACTTAATTAAAATAAATTGTAATAAACTCATAATCAGCATTTTAGAATAAAAACAAAATTATCATAAAGGGTTTTATGATGATTGCTCTTGTGGGTTATGGACCATTTTTCTCACTCTTCTTTCACATTCTACCCATCCAAATGTGGCTTGGTTATTGATTTATCGTCACTTATCACTTGAACTTAGTCGTTTATACGGGTTGATTTAACAGGTTAGTGGAGTTAAGCTAAAAGATATAACTAGAAATCGTATTAGTAATCGTTAACATATTCAAAAGCATAATACCATATAAATGTTTAATTAAAAAAGTTTAGTTTATTGTTTAACTTACATATTGTCTTAATCATATATAACACATTATTTTAATAAATTCAAAATAAATGATTAAACAAATTAATGCTTTCGAGCTAGCCTAACTTAGCTCACTTCACCTCATTACGCGTTATGGTATAGACATGCTTTAGCATGTTATCCAACTCATTTACTTTTTACTGCTATTTATTTTACAGACGACTCTAATTTACACGCATTCAATCTACCTAATACCTTACAACCGAACTATAATCTGTGTAGCTAACACTTGCTAATATGGGTTTCTAACGTCCTCGTTTTCTTATCGCTCGCCTCTTAAATCATTATCGTAGTTCAATAAAATGTAAATAAAAAATGTATATATCAATTTCAACTCCCAATTGAAATTTCTTAGCCATGTAGATAAGTGAGACCACATGCATTACATAGAACAACTTTTGCCAGATCTAACATACAAAGATCCAAACAATTGCCGCAGGATTTGTGGAAATTGGTCAAAAAAGTGAGTTGGAAAAGAAGTCGGTGACACAAAAGTGAGCCATCTTTGTCAAAAGCATTACATTTGTTTGCCGTTCGGTCTTATACCATGATTAAACCATCGCTACACCACCACTTTGGATTTATCTTTTTTATAGTTTATTATTTTCATATTAAAAACAAATTTTAATAGCTATAAATATGTTTTTATGCTTCATTTGTAGTGATTGACAAAACGTGTGAATCGAACATGTAAAGAGGTTGGGTCGGTCGATAAGTCATGACTTGTTCCTTTTTCTTAGCTTTTTAAAAAAGTTTTATAAATATGTAATTATTTAATATTATAAAAGTCATATTGCTAAAATAACGCGTAGACAAATCTTTAGACTATGTGTGGCAGGTTGATGCCCCACTTTAGACTACATGTATTTTTGTTATTGGTTTTGAAATAAAATACACACATTTTTCACACATCTCGCCGTTGAGCACGTTAACACACTCATGCCTAAAGGGGCTCAAGCCTTAGCGCCACAATGAAATGGTGGTATAAGGCCCCTGTAAATCCGACGTTGTAGGGGTGCTAAACCATAACACTGAAGTCTTTTAGAAAGATAATAACGGAACTTAACAAAAATTAGGATTTTTATTTTTTATGATTGTACTTGTTACTAAGAAAAATATAATCAAAATTTAAAAGAGAAGGGAATCTTATAAGAGAAAACACAAAGATCTCTTCCATGACGCAAAGTATATATGCATTTTAATATTTTTACTTATTGTTTGGTATAATAGAAAGTCGTAAATTAGATTCTTTTCTGCCACTCAAGATCATACATACCAAAAAAGAAAAAGAAAAAAACATTCTTCCATTTATAAATTTAATAGACTTATGTTATACAAATACAATAAGCATTTTAATTAATATATATTTTGATTATTTGAATAATATTAATTTTTTCATATTATACGTGTTTAAATTTAGTTTACCTATTTGCAATTTTATTAACTTGTATTTTTTATACAATTTCTTTAGTTCATATTGATTTATAACTTTGCTTAGTTTTAAAGATGCATATATAGACACCGGTAGCTAGTCTTTTCGTATGCTCATATTATAATTTTACTTTGTTTAAAAAATACATCTTTGGCTCGTATTATTACTCGGGGCGAACACATTTTGCTGTTGACACCAATAGATGTTAAAAGCTACAATACAACACTAAAGATTATGATACCACACTAGAGCTTCTCCGATACATCTGGTTCAAACGATTACAAATGTATCACGACAGTTTACATATCAAATCCTCACTTATCACGGTGTGTGAATGTTCAAATTATAACAAAAAAATTGTTGGGAACTACAAGTATCACATCGTATATTTTCACATTTTGTTTCAAATGTTGTTACATGACCGCCTACCTACTATCTTATTAAACAATCAATGTAGTAAATGATTTATGCAAGTGGTTTACGCGGTTCTTAACATAATAATAGTTTTTAAAGGAATTAATTTCTTGATATATTGATTGTTTAGATTCACTACGCCCACAAACAAATACCTTTTCGTGTACGGGTCTTCCAATGAGGCGTTGGATATCATGATCGTCATGTAAGCGTTCGTTCTCGGTTCTCGTCTGAAATATATCGTTGAAGGCGTTTGGATTGTGAGGTATTGGGTTCAAATCCCACTTATGACAGGAAATTCGCAGTTCAAAAAGATAATAATAATAATAATAATAATAATAGTAAAACAAAAATTAAAAACGATAACTATAGTTGTTAATTAGAATAGTGGAAAGCTAGATCAAAGCTTACAAATATTACCATAGTAAGCAAAGAAAAAAGCAAACAAAGCTGTTATATTTTTAAAAAAGCAAAAAAAAGCATAATTTCCCTCCATTAATACTAACAAAAGAAGCTTATCCTTGCTCATGAAGGCAAACCACCACCTTTTCATCTCATCTCCCACTCAACATTTTCACCAAAACATAATATGTGACAAAAACAAAACACAACTCACTACAACATAAAACATTTGTTCTGTTCTGTTCCTTAACACATCCATCCATCAATGGCTGCTGTTCGGAAGCTAATAGTAGAAGTAGTTGACGCCCGTAACCTTCTTCCAAAAGACGGCCATGGAACATCCAGTCCATACGTCATACTCGACTTCCACGGTCAACGAAGGAAGACCAAGGTGGTACCAAGGGATTTAAACCCTGTTTGGAACGAGGTTTTGGAGTTTAACGTCGGCAAACCATCGGATGTGTTTGGTGACATGCTTGAAGTTGATGTTAATCATGACCGGAGTCTGGGACCCACCACCAGAAACCATTTTCTTGGTAGAGTCCGGTTGGACTCACGGCAGTTTGTGAAGAAAGGTGAAGAGGCTTTGATTTATTATCCGTTGGAGAAGAAGCATTTGTTTAATTGGATTCAAGGTGACATTGGTTTGAAAATTTATTTTTCCAATGAGTCGCCGCCGCCGGTGGTGGTCCCGCCGTCTCCGCCGCCACCGGCTGAGGAGGCGAAGACGGAAACGAAACCATCGGAGGAGGCACCGGCGGGGGAGGCGATACCGGTTGAAGATTCCGGTCACGTCACCGGAGAATCCGATGGTGGTGGCGGTGGTGATCCGGTTGTTGAACCGGGTGCACCGGTGAAGGAAGAGACATTTGTTCAAGATCGACTAAAATCATCGAAATCCATGCCGGATATTAGGATTGGCGGGGATATTCCGGTGGGTCCGGTGGGCCCACAACCGATCCCTCGGGTATCGTCGATTAGCAGCTTCACGACAGACGTATCAGATCGATTCCCGATCGAACGGTCGTCGTTCGATCTAGTCGATAAAATGCACTACCTTTTTGTTCAGGTAGTTAAAGCCAGGTCTTTACCGACTCCAGGCAACCCTGTTACCAAAATAGTGGTATCAGGTTGCCAGGTCATATCAAAACCGGCTCGGAAAACGATGTACTTTGAGTGGGAGCAAACATTCGCGTTTCGACGAGACACCCAAGATTCGGCCTCGATCCTAGAGATCTCTGTGTGGGACCCGCTGATCTCGACGTCTATGTCGGATGTGGCGGGACACAACTTCCTAGGCGGGATTTGTTTTGACACCACTGAGATTCCTCTGCGAGACCCACCTGATAGCTCTTTGGCCCCACAGTGGTACAGGCTGGAAGGAGGTGGGGCTCGTAGAGGAGATCTTATGTTGGCTACATGGGTCGGAACACAAGCCGATGAGTCGTTTCCGGAAGCTTGGAAAACCGACACAGCAAGTAATCCAAGCTCCAGGTCCAAAATCTACCAGTCACCGAAGTTATGGTACTTGCGTGCCACGATCGTCGAGGCTCAAGACGTTTCCCTCTCGTCATCGTTCCAAATCAAAGCGCAACTCGGGTTTCAAGTTCAGAAAACCAAATTCGTCATCACACATAACGGATCTTCTTCGTGGAACGAAGACTTGATGTTTGTCGCAGCCGAACCGTTTACTGAACAGTCATTATTCTTGTTTTTAGTTGAGCAACGCGGGTCGAAAGAAACCACGGTTAAAGGCGATACAATCATCCCTTTAGCCACCATAGAGCGTCGCGTGGACGATAGAGACGTGGTATCAAGATGGTTGACCTTTAAAGACCCGAACGAAGAGAAGAGAGTCTATCGTGGCCGGGTCCAAGTCAAGGTATTCTTCGATGGGGGATACCATGTGATGGACGAATCGGCTAACGTTTGTAGCGACTATCGGCCCACCGCAAAGCAGCTTTGGAAACCGCCAATTGGCACGGTTGAGCTCGGGATAATCGGGTGCAAGAATTTGCTACCGATGAAGTCTATTGATGGTAAGGGGTCAACCGATGCTTATGCGGTTGCAAAGTATGGTAACAAATGGGTACGAACACGGGCCATTTCGGATAATCTAGATCCGAAATGGAATGAGCAATACACGTGGAGAGTTTATGACCCGTCCACGGTGTTAACAATCGGAGTTTTTGATAGTTGGGAGGCGTATGGATCCGATGCTCAAAAAGAGCCCACGCGATCAGATTTTCGTATGGGAAAAGTGCGTGTACGGTTATCTACTTTAGAGATCGGGAAGGTTTACAAAAATTCGTACCCATTGATGTTACTAAATGCGACCGGTTTAAAGAAAATGGGCGAGCTAGAGTTGGCGGTTCGGTTCGTGCGTATGGCACCAACGATTGATTTTTTAAATGTATATGCGCAACCCTTGTTACCGTTAATGCACCACATCAAGCCGATAGGTGTGGTGCAACAAGAGGTACTTAGAACCATAGCGGTTAAAATAACTGCGGCTCATTTTGCACGGTCTGAGCCACCACTTCGTCGTGAAGTGGTGACTCACATGCTGGATGCAGACACGCATGCATTCAGCATGAGGAAAGTCCGTGCCAATTGGTTAAGAATAGTCAACGTTTTATCGGGGGTCATCGAAATGGTCAAATGGTTGGACGACACGCGATCGTGGAAGAATCCGACGGCTACGATTTTGGTTCATGTGTTGCTCATGATGCTCGTGTGGTTCCCGGACCTAATCATCCCGACACTAGCGTTTTACACGTTTGTGATGGGGATGTGGAACTACCGGTTCCGGGCTAGAGCCCGGGCCCGGCTCCCACACTTTGACCCGAAGCTCTCATTGGCTGAAACAATCGATGGTAACGAGCTCGACGAGGAGTTTGACTCGTTACCATGTACTAGACCTAATGAAATGGTGCGGGAAAGGTATGACAAGCTTCGTATGCTGGGAGCTCGTGTGCAAAGCGTGTTAGGTGATATCGCGACACAAGGGGAACGCGTGCAGGCATTGGTCACGTGGCGGGACCCACGTGCCACGGGGATATTTGTTGGGATGTGTTTGGTGGTTGCAATAGTGTTGTACCTTGTTCCATCGAAAATGGTTGCTATGACGCTCGGGTTTTACTATATGCGGCACCCGATCTTTAGGGACAGGATGCCGTCGCCTGCGTTGAACTTCTTCCGACGACTGCCGTCGTTAGCAGATCGTATGTTATAGGGGTCCTTATTTGTATAAACTGGTGACATGATGACTTTTGAAAGTTTAGTAATTATATTGCTTGTATCAAATGCATCTGAGGTTGTACTACGTATTTTAAATCAAGTTATGATGAATTTGCTATAATATATTCGAATACAAATGACTCGTTTTGATTCAGTTACAAGACAGGGAATAGACTAATACCTTATCATTGGGGTATATTTGAGTCGGTTTGTAAACGAGTCAAACCCGAGCCAAGGTAAACTCACTTGTTAGCTCGGTCGTTAGCTGGCTCGCTAGTTTATTCGTTTAAATCATAAATATGAAGATAAAACATACATACAGTTATGTACCTGTCTTCTAGTTGTTTTTTTTTGTGTAAGCTACAATAAAGAAAAGAGTATAAAGATAATTATATGTACTAAAAGATAAAGAGATGTGACAAAAGGAAAAGGGGTATACTGGTATGGGAAAATAGGAAATGACTGACTTTTAAGAGTTATCATATTTTAAGTTATGAAACTGATATCTTTGAGTTTGGCTTGTCTCATATCAAGTTGGTGAAAGCAAAGTGGCAATGTAGTAATCTATAACTATAAATAGATTAGAGTCTTTTGTATGTTAAGTATTATAGATTTATGTACCCTTTTTGGCCATTTTAGGCTGAGTTAGCATTTTTCATTTTCTAGCTTTTGGCCAATCAGTTGTTCATGATTCTCATTAAGTGTAGTGATCATGTTTGAAATACTTATGAAAATCTGTTGGTTCATTTTGTTTTTATACATATCAATATTTATAAAAAATATATATAGTTCCATTTTTTTTAATAAATAAACGAGCTGACTTGATGAACCACGAGCTGGCTCATGAGTTGAGTTCGAGCTCAATATTTTAGCTTGTTTAAATAAACGTGTCAAGCCCATTTGACTCATTTAACTTAGATCCCAATCTGTCTTGTCATGACTCAGATCGACTCGACTAGTGTACAACTCTCTTTATGACTCATTTTTAAGATTCAATTTGGTTTACCATGTTTAGAGGTGGCCCAGCCTTTAAGTAGCCAAAAACGAATTCTCCAAGTTGAACATTTATGGAAAAAGAAATTCTTAATATTATAATAAATCGAGATACTATGTTTGCTTTTAACTTTGAAAGGGTCACATAAGTCTAAAGGTAAATTACGCTAGGTATTAATGTATTATAAGGAAAAAAGATACCTTGAGAGTTAAGAAAAGATGGTTTCTCACAAAGGTTAACCATAACTTTAAGACCATCTTAAACAATGTTTTTTTTTGTTGATGCTGTGACGTGTCACGTGTTTAGATAGAGGAGAGAAACCAGAGGGAGAGAGAGTGATACTTATTTGAATGTCGAATGCTCAACATTTTTATGAGTGAAGGAATGAGAGAGACGATACGAAAAAAATAAGAAGAAATAGTAAGCTGGTCATCCTTTCACGTCTACCGTTTGAGTTGGTCTGACCACAATCAATTTTGCTTCAACCATTATGTTTTTATGGACTTGATTGACTACACTTGATATCCACACTTCTTGTTGTTACCTACAAAACAAATGTATTATTTGCAAAATATCAATTAGACTAGATACACCAACGTACCCACCAACATCAACTATGATTAAATATCACATGATATTGGCCCTACTTTGTTCAACAATTGTCATTGCATGTTAAAACGCATTTTGTCTTGCAAGATTAGTAAATATGTATTTGAAAAAGAAAACAAATAAATCATAGAGCTTAAAAGAGCCATTGACAAGATATTAGATCATCAAATCCATTACGGAATCTTTATTTAGGATAGACGTTGAATACATCTTGATGAGTGTCAAGGCTATCCCTGAGAACCCTAAATACAAAAATTAGAAAATACAGTCTTTAAAAACTGATAACACGGGATTTAATTCTTTCATCATAGTTTCAATGAATGATATTATTGTTTACGTGGAAATTGTGAAAGCATTGTGAATGATATTTTGCTTCAACCATTATGTTTTTATGGACTTGATTGACTACACTTGATATCCACACTTCTTGTTGTTACCTACAAAACAAATGTATTATTTGCAAAATATCAATTAGACTAGATACACCAACGTACCCACCAACATCAACTATGATTAAATATCACATGATATTGGCCCTACTTTGTTCAACAATTGTCATTGCATGTTAAAACGCATTTGGTCTTGCAAGATTAGTAAATATGTATTTGAAAAAGAAAACAAATAAATCATAGAGCTTAAAAGAGCCATTGACAAGATATTAGATCATCAAATCCATTACGGAATCTTTATTTAGGATAGACGTTGAATACATCTTGATGAGTGTCAAGGCTATCCCTGAGAACCCTAAATACAAAAATTAGAAAATACAGTCTTTAAAAACTGATAACACGGGATTTAATTCTTTCATCATAGTTTCAATGAATGATATTATTGTTTACGTGGAAATTGTGAAAGCATTATCACGGATGCGATAATCAAATTCTTTCATCATAGTTCTAAAGAAATCAAATAATATGTGATCATATATGATATATCCATATAGAACAAATGACATCATTATTGGTCGAACAATCTTGGTCAATAATAGTACTACTTGTTCAATATCTTCAATCATGTATTGGTGTGGTAAAAAGTGTGCTTTTCATCAAGTGTTTATGACTTACTAATATATTTTTCATCTTAGATTATGTTCTTTAACCTGAAAAGCCACACGTTTGTATCGTTCATATGAACCATGAAACTTCATATTTTCACAATCTTCTAAACCAAACCTTGTTAACGGCTCATCAAACCACATCTCACCTCATAACGGGTTTAAAATGCTCTTGGTTCATGTCAGAATGTGTTATGAGCAAAAAGAGTTCGGGTCGAAACAGTTCTTTTATAAAGTTTCTATTTCACTTGGGTCAAAATATTAAATATGTTTCGACCAAAACTGAGTCGTGTTAAAATGGACCTCTTTATGAAAAAGAGTATCAAAATGAGTTTGACCGCTATACTGATTACACGATGGCTTGTGGCGACAAGTGGAGGTGATTTATACATTACAAAACATTTATTAACGTACTTTGTATCAAAAAATATCATGGTTGTCTTAGATTTGAAGAAAAATCTGGATAATGTACTAATGTAATGGTCCCAAAGGAAAAAAAATCCAGCAAACAGCCCATATGCATAAATACAAAAATAAAATTGAAAAAACATAAAATATCCCCTACAAATATCCATCTATCTACATGACAAACCTCATATCTCTTTTCTCTCTGAATATCCTGTAAGTATTCACTAAGCTTTCTTCAAACCCATTATTGTGATATGGGTTTGAGTCAATGTGGGTTCGAGTTAAAGGTGTTGTAGGCTTGTAGCCTTGTGTCTTGGTGCTTCAAGTTGGGCTGTTCTGTTGACTCTTTCTTATCATTATGTTGTGGGTTCGAGTCTTGGTGCACAAAGCTGACTATGCACCGTAAACGAGTCGAGTTAGGGTGTTCATGGGCTTGGCTCATTTTACCGAGCA
Organism: Bidens hawaiensis; assembly: GCF_021521415.1. NCBI lineage: Eukaryota > Viridiplantae > Streptophyta > Magnoliopsida > Asterales > Asteraceae > Bidens > Bidens hawaiensis. Next base: position 384,389 of record NW_027491178.1, on the reverse strand, counting down.
TAAATGTTGAGCTTGAGCTCAGCTCGTCAAAAGCTCTAGCCAGCTTTATTTTTAAATTTTTTTATTGTAGTTTTTAACTGCTTTTAGCTCGTAGTTTTTACTTTTTACACGTATCTAAATTTTGACTTTGAATTAAATGAGTCAAACAAGTAAGCCAGTCAACGAGTAAGTTCATCTTGTCTCGCCGTCTCAGGCTCGACTCATTTATAAACCGAGCCTAGATGCGAATGTCAAGCATCTCTAACTATTAAGTAATGAGTTCAAGTCTTGGTGCACCAAACCCACCTCCAGCATTTATTAAAGTTTTGAACTTTATTACAAAAACATGTGAACAAAATGCTAAATCACATTCATGAAAAAGAAAGAATGTTAATGGAATAATGGATGTATATATAATGCATATTAATTATTTATCTTGGATTGAACATTGTCTTCTTTGATCTGATTTGACTTTCTGTTTACATGTAATTGCAGCATTGTTCTTCATATGGGAATCAATAATATGGTGAAATTCAAGGTTTTCTTGATAATGGTGATGTTCTGCTGGTCTTCAATGGCGGAAGCAGAATATGTGCTGTACAAAGATTCAAAACAACCAACAAGTGTTCGACTAAACGATTTAATGAAAAGAATGACACTAGAGGAAAAAATCGGTCAAATGACTCAAATCGAACGGTCCGTTGCGTCAAATGAGGCCATTAAGAAGGATCTCATAGGTATACATATCAATCAAACCCAAATCATATTATACATTCTCCGTTTCTTGATTTTACTTGAGTAGTTGGCTAAGTGACAGAGACTTATGTTTATTTTCGAAGGTCACAGGTTCAATCATTGACCATGGTGTTTAATTTATTAGAGTTAGGTCCAACCTTGAAAAAAACATAACTTTGGGCTAGTGGTGGACCCACAAAATTAGTATGTTTAGATACTTTCATTTTTAGTTTAAAACGCGTAAATCTCTTACTGGCATAATTTATGCGTTTATTTCTATCTTTAACTAAGTTAGAAACATTTGCATTACACGAGTTAAATAAAGTAAATATTAAATATCTAGTAATTAAGATTTAGATAAGAAAGAAACCGGATTTGGTTCATTTTCATTATATTCAAACTAATGGTTTCTATAGAAGATTTTATTTATTTAAATCTAATTATTAACTTAGGGGGAAAAATAATACGAGGCTCACAGAATGTGACATGTGACACAACTATTTTAGTTATATAAATTTCAGCATTTATGCTGCATTTTGTAAATTTGAAAATTTAGAAACACCTGGAAAATTTAGAATTCCTTGTCAATTTATTTGAGACAATATCTTTATTATTTTGTGCTTCCGCTTTGCGTCACAACCGATCAAAATATATTGTGATTTCAGGGAGCGTGTTAAGTGGTGGAGGGAGTGTACCATCCAAACAAGCAACCCCCGAAGCATGGATCAACATGGTCAACGATTTCCAAAAGGGTGCGTTATCGACACGTTTAGGGATACCTTTAATTTACGGAATCGATGCTGTTCATGGTCATAATAATGTTTATAAAGCTACAATCTTTCCTCATAATGTTGGCCTTGGAGTCACCAGGTACGACACAAGTAACCACTAACCAATGCAAGCAAACAATATTAACTGTATACAATGTACAACCATTTAATGCACTGAATTTAACAACAGGGATCCTGAGTTAGTTAAAAAGATTGGGGCTGCTACTGCACTAGAAGTTAGAGCAACTGGTATACAATATGCTTTTGCACCTTGTATTGCAGTAAGTAGATAAAATTAATGCAATTATTAATATTTTTTGATACACTAATGTTTAAATAAATTATGATTCTGACATAAACAGGTTTGTAGAGATCCTAGATGGGGTCGTTGTTACGAAAGCTACAGCGAAGATACCGAAATTGTTAGATCAATGACTGAAATTATATCGGGATTACAAGGAGATATCGCTGATGGTTCGGAAAAGGGTACTCCTTTTGTTAATGGACAGTAAGTAATAATATATTAATATGTGAATATCATATTCTTGTGACATGATTTTCTTCAAAAAATGTTTTGTGCCGTTAGCGCCCCTACATCCGAGCATTATAGCCGATAAATTTTGGTTTTACAGACAAAAGATTGCAGCCTGTGCTAAGCACTATTTAGGAGATGGTGGAACTCACCAAGGTACAAATGAAGGCAACACAATATTAAACACTCAAAAACTATTCAGCATACACATGCCTGCATACAATGATGCAGTAACTAAGGGTGTGGCCACTATTATGACATCATATTCTAGCTGGAACGGGGTTAAAATGCACGCTAATCGTAACCTTGTTACCAGTTACCTCAAAAACACACTCAAATTCAAGGTATATTGACTTATATAGTTAAATTTAAAACTTTTGGTACATATTATGAAATTATAATGAATTTGCTGTCGTCGTGTTTTTATAGGGATTTGTTATATCAGATTGGCAGGGGATTGATAGGATCACTAATCCTCCACACGCTAATTATACTTACTCCATATTAGCGGGAGTTAATGCTGGCATCGATATGGTTTGTTTTCTCCTTCGTATTATTATTACGGTTATGTTTTATTTCAAATGAGTTTAAAAAAATTGGCAAAAGGGAAACAGGTCAAAAGGGTCAAAAGTTACCAAAAGTGTAATTTTTTTTGTAACGGTTATGCTTTATTTCAAACGATTTAAAAAACTAGCTAAAAAGGAAAAAAAGTCAAACGGGTCAAAATTAACCAAAAGTGCAAATTTAATCCATAAAACATTTAAACTTATTTTGAAATAATAATGAACCTTGTAATGATGTTTGACACACTGATTGTGTATAAAAAGTTCAAATTTTTAAACAAGGGGTTGACCCATTACCCATCCGGCCCATTTTGTCACCTTTAACTGTGCTGCACAAGTACCTAATGCATTGATGGAATACTGCAGTTCATGGTCCCATTACAATACCGTGAGTTTATTGACGGTTTGACTTCTTTGGTCAAAAGTAAGTTTATACCCATGAGCCGAATCGACGATGCGGTTGAAAGGATTCTAAGAGTAAAGTTTACAATGGGTCTGTTTGAAAATCCTTTGGCTGATTACAGCATGACCAAATACTTGGGATGCCAGGTAAGTTAGACAAATTTAGTCAAATTTTGACCAAAGTCAACATTTTTTTTTTAACTCTGGTGAAAACAGGAACACAGAGAACTAGCAAGAGAAGCAGTGAGGAAAACACTTGTTTTATTAAAGAATGGTAAGTCATCAATGAAGCCATTGTTACCACTTCCTAAAAAGACATCAAAGATATTAGTTGCGGGATCACATGCTGATAATATCGGTTCTCAATGTGGCGGGTGGACAATCGAGTGGCAAGGAGTTTCGGGCGATATTACTTCCGGTATGATATTTCAAATAACATAAAGGTTTAAACTTTATGATGATAATCTTAAGTTATTAACCGATTTAGATGAATTGGTTTTTCAGGTTGTTTTTTTTACAACGGTTCATATGGCTAGGGGTGCGCATGACACCTGAAAAACTGATCCGTAACCTAAAATACTAAATAAAAAAAAAACAAATTCAAACAAAAACGGGCTGTTTTGTTCAATGTATTAGTAAAGAAATGAACTTTCTGTCTGGTTTCGGTTTTACATGTAATTAAAACGAACCAGACCGAATTCATGAATTTTCATTTTTCATTTTGGATTCTAAGTAATTTATAAGAATTTAATAAATAATGTTGTCCAAATATTGTAGTATTTGTGTATAGTAATTTATTAATTATCAATAAGATTTAGGCCCAAATTCATTATCTTGGGCCAATTTTTTTTCGGCCTTAGAAAATTAAAACCAGATAGTAAAACCAAAAAACCCGAAAGCAAACAGTTTTAATTGCATTTTTGGTTTTAACTATCAAGGAAACGGCTGTTATTTGTCAAAATGATAATAACAACATTATAATAACCAAAAAAATACTATTTTACAGGTACTACAATCCTCTCGGCGGTTAAAAAGGCCGTTGACCCAAACACACAAGTCATCTACAACGAGAATCCGAACCAAGATTTCCTAAAGTCAAACACTTTTGACTTTGGTATAGTGGTGGTAGGAGAACCACCATATGCAGAAACTTTTGGGGACAGTTCAAATCTCACAGTTCCCGAGCCGGGCCCAAGCACAATAAAAAATGTATGCGGGTCAGTAAAATGTGTGGTGGTCCTTATAACTGGGCGGCCAGTGGTGGTACAACCATTTGTTGATACCGCAGATGCACTTGTTGCGGCTTGGCTTCCTGGTACCGAAGGCCAAGGTGTGACCGATGTTTTGTTTGGCGACTATGGTTTTACTGGGAAGCTGGCTCGGACTTGGTTCAAGTCGGTTGATCAGTTACCCATGAATGTTGGGGACCCACATTATGACCCGTTGTACCCGTTTGGGTTTGGACTTGTGACAACACCTAACAAGACCGCATAAATGTGTAATGTGTCGGTTTTCTGTTATAATCGAGTGTGAAAGTTGGTTATGTGGTGTTTAATGCTAAGAAGTTTGAGATTATACAAAATCTTTCTTTTTTGTGATGATTTTTTTGTGCTAATGAAATTTAAGACTAATCATTTTATTTAACTCAAGTATTTTAAATGATTGAAATTTAAATATTTTGAATGTGTATATTTGATATTAGGATATTAATGGACGCACAACGGTTCTTAAATGGCTTCTCTTCTCCATCTAGCGATCAACTTTTTCACTCTGTTACGTCCTCACTAAACTTTATTGTACACGTATATATAGGTGTTACTTATACAGTTATACTTAAGATTTATTCATATGCACAATGAAAGCGCAAGTGTTAGAACTATTGAAGGGTGTTCATAAAGGTGGTGGCCGTAAAAGTTAACGACTATGATGTTAACAATAAATGTTCTCCATTTTGCATCATAACTATTTATTCTTAACGGAAATTAAAGACTTGAAATTAACAATTTTTAGAAAAGGAGTTAATAAACTTAATAGATATTAATGCTACCAAAGATACACAAACACCAATGCAAACGTGTATCATGTGGGCTTAAAATTGAAATAACTTTTTGAACCAATTACATTACATATAACCTACTTTGGGGTATGCATTAATTTAAAGGAAAAGTTCTAAAACAACTATTTTAGAAGAGAGACTCTTCTTTTGTCCTCCCAAATATTGAATTCCGGTCTTGTCTCTTTCTAACACGTTGCTGATGATAAGTTGTTTAGTTTTCATAGTGAGTTTTTTTGTCCAACAAGAAGATGACACCTGCCATAAAAAAACAATGTGGCCCAGTCAAAAAATTGAAAAAATCTATACGTCCCAGTCAAATATGAGAGCAAAAATTATACAGCTAGACCCAATATTTGACAAACACGTCAAACCAACTTCTTTATTGACATATGTCGTCTTCTAGTTGGACAAAAAACTATTTATTTTAACGAAAATTAAAGACTTGAAAGTAACATTTTTTAGAAAAGGAATTAGTAAACTTAATAGATATTAAATGGTGCCAAAGATACACACCACTACAAAAATGTATCGTGTGGGCTTCAAAGTTCAAATAGAGATAACTTTTTGGACCAATTACATTATATTATATATAATTTATATATTGTCTATTTTGAGATGTTCGTTTTTAAGAAAAAAAAGACTATTCTTATATCCTCTCAAAATCGAATTCCGGTTTTCTCTTCCTAACACGTTGCTGACAACATGTCATTTAGTCGTCACAATGAGATTTTTTGTCCAACAAAAAGATGACACATGTCATAAAAACAACATAACCCGACCAAAAACTTGAAAAATCTATGCGTCCCAATCAAATATGAGAACAAAAATTTTATGCGACCCAATCAAATATTTAGATAACATGTCGGGCCAACTTCTTTAATAACAGATGTCGTTTTCTAGTTGAACAAAAAACTCGTCGTCCAACGTAAAAGACACGACACCGACAACAAGTTTAAAGGAGACAAACCTGAAACTCCTTTATTTCAAGACAATCTCGAATTATCAAAACTTAATATGAAAATTTGAAAAAATTAAAGAAGAAAAAAAGTGTCTTGTCAAACAGTCAATGTATCAATTGGGCACCATTTTCTCTTTAACAATAATAATAATAATAATAATAATATTATTATTAAAAGAATAAAAAGTGTATCAACCGATAGAAAAGAAAACCCTGCTGTATGTATATCAGTATATGTATCTATCTATCTATCTACCTACACATCTCTCTCTCTCTCTCTCTCATCGTTCCTTCACATTATCAATAAACCCAAAACTTTATAGCTTTTTAAGTTCACCCAAAAATCAAATAAAGATACAGAAAAACCCTAACAAGATCCACCATGAACGATCTTCTTCCTGTAAGTTTCTTTCTTTATAAAGATTCAATTTTTTTTTCGTTTCTTTATAATGGGTCATTCGAATTGTTCATCATCTATAGCTGCATTGATCACAAGTGTTTTGGATATTTGTGTTAGATTTGATCTTTCTTGGTGTCTAATTGAAACCCCTAAAGCTTGTAATCAGCTGGAAATTTATTATTTCTACTGATTGTAACCTCTTAATTTAACCCATCGAACAAAAAAAATTAAATAATTGTTTGAGCTAATGAGTTGCTTTTGGTATAGTGATTAAAGTGGATTTTTAAGATTAATTTCTCAATCTTATTTTTTTTTTTTACCAATTTCAAGTTTTTTATATTTTTTATGATGATGATTCTTGTGCCTTTTAGTGTGGTTATTTGATATTCAGTGTCGAAACATGAAACGAATCTGACCTGATCCATGACGATGTTCCCACGGATTTTCGAGATGAACGAACCACGACTTGATCTTCTTCTTCGATTGCTTGAGACCTGCAATGGCTTTCGGGGGTGTGGAGGTGACTGCTAAGAAATCTCAAGGATCTCTTGTTTACAGACACAAAAATATGGTGGTGGCTCTTATTGAGCATGACCCTCTAATAAGGAGGTGGAGACCTCCTTATATAGAGAGCCTCATGGCCACCATCATGGTACCCTAATGGGCCTAGCCCAGTTAGGGTTACCTCCACAAAACCCCCTCAGCCCAATAACATTGTATTAGTCCATATAATAAAATAAGCCAAACATAATAAATTTAGGGTCGTAAAACCGGGTTTAGTACCAAACCCCTACAAGCCCCCCAAGTCCAGTGTTGCTCCTAGGCGTGCAAGCGTTTAGGTGGAGCGCTGGACTTTATAAGGTGTGTTAGGAAACGAGGCGGTTTTTTCCCTTTTCTTCGGCCTTGTCTTTATTGTCTTTGAGTTTTGGGAGGTTTTCTCCATGATGGTGACATGTTGTGATCTTTATGATAATGATGGTGCCCTGGCATGAATAAGATATAGCACGCATCATAACAATAGTGGCGCGAGGCCTGATAAAAGATAGAGCGCGCATCTCGATAATGATGCTTAATAGTTTGCGCGCGAGGCGACTTACGAGCTCTAAAAATAATGAAGCTTGCGCGCGAGGCGACTTACGAGCTATAAAATAATAGGGCTTGCGCGCGAGGCGACTTACGAGCTATAAAATAATAGGGCTTGAATAATTAAGCTTGCGCGCGAGGCGACTTACGAGCTGTAAAAAAATAAAGCTTGCGCGCGAGGCGACTTACGAGCTGAAAAATAATAAAGCTTGCGCGCGAGGCGACTTACGAGCTGTAAAATAATAAAGCTTGCGCGCGAGGCGACTTACGAGCTATAAGAATAATTAAGCTTGCGCGCGAGGCGACTTACGAGCTGTAAAATAATAAAGCTTGCGCGCGAGGCGACTTACGAGCTGTAAAATAATTAAGCTTGCGCGCGAGGCGACTTACGAGCTGTAAAAAAATTAAGCTTGCACCCGAGGCGACTTACGAGCTATAAGAATAATTAAGCTTGCGCGTGAGGCGACTTACGAGCTGCTTGCGCGCGAGGCGACTTACGAGCTGTAAAAAAATAAAGCTTGCGCGCAAGGCGACTTACGAGCTCTAAGAATAATTAAGCTTGCGCGTGAGGCGACTTACGAGCTATAAGAATAATAAAGCTTGCGCGCGAGGCGACTTACGAGCTATGAAGCGTGCGCGAGTTGCGGCTTATGAGCTATAATATGATGATAATGACTGGCCCACAAGGGCCTCTTCTACGCAGGATGACTATCCCAGCTTGTTTTCAAAATAATAATGGAGGCGCAATCGGCCAGATAATAATAATGTCATGTGCTTGTGCGACTCGTAGCTGAACCTGCGAAAACATATCAAATTGGCGCGTGGCCGTTTGGGATATTGTTAGGCTCCCGCCCTAAGATTCGGATGTCTTCCATCGCGATAATGTAGTGGTGGTATACCACGATAGTCCCCTAGTTCATTGCTGCTAAATAAGGTTGTCCTTATCCTGATTTGGGATTAGACTATTCTCATTTGTTGTGTCGCTTACGCATAGGTTTTGGCTTTGTGTCATGCGCAGATGTTTCATGCGCTTGCGCATAGGCTTTGGCTTTGTGTTATGCGCCACACGCAGATGTTGCCTGCGCGTGCGCGTAGACTGTGCGTCATGCGCCACGCGCAGATGTTGCATGCGCGTGCGCATAGGCTGTGTCATGCGCCATGCGCAAATTTTGCGTGCGCTGATGTGATATGCGTGAGCATGTGATGCGTAAGCATATGTAATATGCGTGAGCATATGTGATGCGTGAGCATATGTGGTGCATGAGCATGTGATATGCGACTGCGCTCAAGCATCATGGCGGTGCGCATGTAGAATGGCGGAATGGTTGATCCGCGGTGGCGCGCATGTGACGTGGCTTGTGTTAATAGGTTTAATTATGACGGCGTGTTGAGCGGAGCGGAGCCGCGTTCGGTCTTGTATTCGGCGCGAAGCCGTATGGGTTTATGAGGATTCGCAACCTTTAAGTTTTGCGCGCGGCCGATGGCCGTATGGGTTTATGAGGATTCCCAACCTTTAAGTTTGGCGCGTGGCCTTATGGGTTTATGAGGATTCCCAACCTTTAAGTTTGGCGCGTGGCCTTATGGGTTTATGAGGATTCCCAACCTTTAAGTTTGGCGCGTGGCCTTATGGGTTTATGAGGATTCCCAACCTTTAAGTTTGGCGCGTGGCCTTATGGGTTTATGAGGATTCCCAACCTTTAAGTTTGGCGCGTGGCCTTATGGGTTTATGAGGATTCCCAACCTTTAAGTTTGGCGCGTGGCCTTATGGGTTTATGAGGATTCCCAACCTTTAAGTTTGGCGCGTGGCCTTATGGGTTTATGAGGATTCCCAACCTTTAAGTTTGGCGCGTGGCCTTATGGGTTTATGAGGATTCCCAACCTTTAAGTTTGGCGCGTGGCCTTATGGGTTTATGAGGATTCCCAACCTTTAAGTTTGGCGCGTGGCCTTATGGGTTTATGAGGATTCCCAACCTTTAAGTTTGGCGCGTGGCCTTATGTGCGCATGCACGGCGACGGAGTGGTGACTCGCGGGCGCGCGTGCATGGCGGAGAGTTGCGCACACGCATGGTAGAGGGTTGCGCGCACCTGCATGGCGTTGGAGACTTTACGTAAAACCAAAAGCATTGAGTCGTCTTTCGAACTCACATGGTGGTTCCCGCGGTGGTTTCCACGGGGGCTCACGCATGTCGGCGGAATGGTGACCCGCTGGCGAGCATGCGTGGTGGCAGTCTTCTGCGCAAAACCCACATGGTGGAGGTCTTTTGCGCGAAACCCACATGGTGGTTCCCGCGGTGGCACATGCATGGCTGCGGAGTGAGAATCTGCGGGCGCGCGTGCATGGCGGCGGAAGTCTGGTAATTTTTGGATCTACAATTTGAGAGTTAGATCTGTAATTTTAAACCTAAAATCCAGGTCTGTAATCTAGATCTAGATCTGTAAATCAGATCTAGATAGATCTGAAACTCGTAGCGGAGAGAGTTTAAAACCATCACAGATCTGGAGGCTTGATCATCCGAATCAGGTAGTTTCTTTTTTGCACAGATCTGGAAGCCTCTTTTAGATCTATGGATCTTTTTGAGCTTTAATAGAACAAGCCTTGAAGCCTTTTTCTGTAAACTTCCAGATCTGGGTTTTTCCTGGGAGAGATCTGACAGCCGAGACGAAAATCGAAGGGTAGTTCGTTGCCGTCCCACGGATGGCGCCAATGTCGAAACATGAAACGGATCTGACCTGATCCATGACGATGTTCCCACGGATTTTCGAGATGAACGAACCACGACTTGATCTTCTTCTTCGATTGCTTGAGACCTGCAATGGCTTTCGGGGGTGTGGAGGTGACTGCTAAGAAATCTCAAGGATCTCTTGTTTACAGACACAAAAATATGGTGGTGGCTCTTATTGAGCATGACCCTCTAATAAGGAGGTGGAGACCTCCTTATATAGAGAGCCTCATGGCCACCATCATGGTACCCTAATGGGCCTAGCCCAGTTAGGGTTACCTCCACAAAACCCCCTCAGCCCAATAACATTGTATTAGTCCATATAATAAAATAAGCCAAACATAATAAATTTAGGGTCGTAAAACCGGGTTTAGTACCATACCCCTACATTCAGTAGAAATTAAAGGTACTGGATTCAAATTTGGAAGTTAAAGCAGGTCATATCGTGTTCAATTGTTATCGTATTCAAACGAAGAATGCGTTGTGTCTATATACATTAATGGCAATGGGTATGATTATCGACAAGAAGAACGCCGCGATTTGAGAAGAAATATTATTTCAAATTTTTTTTATTTCATTTCCAATTTAGAATCCATATACATTAACCACATTATATACTTTGTGTTGCTTGTATTTTTTTTAACTATATAAGAAAGGGTTTTTTGAGTTGAGGTCTCACTGGGAGCAACCACTCTATCTTCTTATAAGTATGTTTGCCCTCATCTCACCCTTGGTTTTAAAATGCTTGCGTAATGCGTGAAGCCGTGAAGTGTGCAACATAAATTTAGCTTAGACCACGCGTACTCATGCCAAATTGTGGCGTTGTGGCTCCAAAACTCCGGGGGTACCCCCCCCCCCCCCCCCCCCCCCCCCCGCGTTTTGGGGTTGGCGTTTTGGCAAAGCGTTTTGTACACAACGCTAGGAAGGCACAAATTTTGAGGGTCTTGTGAGAGAGTGGGGGAGGAGAGAGAGGCGTTTTGGGGGCATTTTCCCACTACACCCACTTTTTGCAAAATGCCCAAAAGCTGACTAGGCGCCACGTGGCGTAAAATGCCCAGGTGTGCCTAGTTTTGACTACGCATGGTCTTATTATCACATGTTTAGTGGAGGAAAAGTGTGTAGTTTAGCTTACTGGCATATATTAGTATGCCTTTGTTTTGAACTTTAGCTTGCTAGGACAAGAATTTGCAGATATTTACGCATGTTTTGAAATTTTAGTATTTTTCTGATTTCTAAAACAGCATCACATACTTGATGCACAGTTTTTTTTATTTTTTATTTTATTTTTATTATTATTTTTTTGTTTATCAATCTACCACAAACTTCTTTTACAAACGATACACATGTCCTTGAGGGGTTCTAAAATGAGCTCAATGTTTCAACCTATCAATTAACTAACAAATTAGAAACAACTGGTTTTGATACAATGTATTCAATCTTAGATAATTCCAGTATTTTTGAGATTTTATGGTTGTTTAAAGATATTTATGCCAATGATGGCGGTCCATTTTCATGAACTCAAATCTAAATATTGTTTCCATTGTTTTCGAGAGAATTCTCTATAATTGAACTCTACATTTATACATATATTAGCATATCATGCGTGGTTTGTGCATAACTTAATTACCATGCGTGGAAGCAAATGTATTAAATCATTTTTTTTTGGAGGAATCATTTGAGAATCCTCGGGGTCAAGATTATGGAGATCTTGAAATGGGAACACAACGTAATCAAGATTCTGGAGAGTTAGGATTAGATGAATTTTTCAAGAAGGTGACGAATCTACTTTCTATTCTTTATTTATTTTTTAAATTTTATGATATACATACTACTTGTCTAGTTTAATTAGCTTCACTCATAGCACTTATTGAACTTTTTTCTTTTGCTAGGTTCAAGCCATTGAGAAACAATATGAGAAGCTAAATAAACTACTAAAGAAATTACAGGTATCCATTAATTTGCCAAAAAAAAGTTACTTTTCAATATTAGGATAATTATTATATAAGTAATTATGTTAACAATATTCTACACAGGATGCTCATGAGGAATCAAGAGCTGTAACCAAAGCTGCTGCTATGAAAGGTAATATAATATAGAAGCCCGGCTGTGGAAAAGGAACGGGAGTTGACCGGTCAAGAACCGCAACCACACTGTAAGTAATTATGTTTGTTAATGAAAGATTACTAACTTAATCTAAATTAAATTAATAATGTTATTGTTTTTGCAGATCTTTGAAGAAAAAGTTTAAAGACAAGATGTCTGAATTTCAGGTATTGCAGATGTTTCTAGATCCTCCGTTATCTAACGTATTATCTAGCTATGCATTTTCTAAACTTTTTGCAACAAATGTATTTAGACTCTTAAGAGAAAGTATCCATCAAGAGCATCGGGAGGTGGTTGAGAGGCGTGTCTATACAGGTTTTTACAATCTCATTTGTTATCTAATTCGATTATTATTATTATTACTATTAGTTTTATTATCATTATTAATTATTATTATTGTTAATTTGACTATTTTCAGTGACGGGAACTCGGGCCGATGAAGAGGTGTGGTGTTTAATTTAAATTTGTAAGTTGTCTTGGTTTATAGAATAAACACATATTCTAATTATTATTTATTTGTACAGACAATCGATCGCCTCATAGAGACAGGTGACAGTGAACAGATTTTTCAGAAAGCAATTCGGGAACAGGGGCGAGGGCAGGTTAGTCCACGATTGCCTTTTTGTTGAATAGATTACAAATAAAAACAAGTTCATTTTCGTTAAATTTTAACTTCAAATGATTGTGTCCCCTTTAGTGAATGATTTGTATATTCCGGTGTTGATGTTGGCGTTTTATAGGTACTTGATACCCTGGCGGAGATCCAAGAACGCCATGATGCAGTAAGAGAAGTAGAAAGGAAGCTTCTTGATTTGCAACAGGTGCATACACACACACACGTATATATACATATGTTGTCTCTATATGAAGATACTAGGATCTAATTGTGTGCCCATAAGATGGCTCGATGAGCACGTGACTGATCTTTTTGTAGGCCCCACAGCCCGCTAGAAGTAAGGTTATTTATAAGAGTATTTTAGGCATTTGACTAAATTTCAACTAAAATAATATGGGAGTTTTTCAAATGTTACAATTCTTTTGGGACCGTTGAAATTTTGATGCTTTTTTTTTATTGTTGGAGCGAATGAAGTAACAAAAATTGCATATTTGTATTTGACTAATTTGAGGTTTTTATCTCCTACTTCTGATGCAGATATTTATGGATATGGCTGGATTGGTGGATGCTCAAGGGGAAATGCTAGACAACATAGAGACACAGGTAACTAAAAACATTGTTATGAGTTATATATAACTCCTTAATACATGCCAGCCATATGCGGATGCGTCTTAAGTGTGTCCCATTGACTTTTGGTGGTCAAACCAATGACTTTTGAAATGCATAAGTTATACTAGGTGTGCAACAAAATATCACTTTTGTTATGCGAATTTTTTACCAACTTCATCTACTCATCAAAATTGTTAAAAATTTTAAAAAGAATGATTTCAATTTTAAAACTGACAGATAACACGATTGACCTCAAAAGTCAGACTTAGGCTTATTGTTTGTGAATCTAAATGTTTTAACTTTGGTCAATGGCGTTAGGTGTCGAGTGCAGTTGACCATGTGCAAGGCGGGAACAAAGCCTTACAGAAGGCGAAAAGTCTACAAAAGAACTCGAGAAAGTGGATGTGCATTGCAATCTTAATATTACTTATTATTATTGCGGTTGTTGTGGTCGGTGTGCTCAAGCCATGGAAAAGTGGAAATGGTGCTTAGTAAGCGCGTATTGTGGTTGCATCTTTCATCGTGTATTTGAGCGAGTTCTTGTTTGGAGTGCGCGATATGTGGTGTTTACAAAATATTTATGATGCCTATTCTTGTGTATATTGGGATTCTTTTTTTTTTTTGTTGTTGACCTTCAAGTTGTCTCTATATGCCATTGACTGTTTGCTCTTGCATTCTCTCCATGTTTGGTTGTTTATTTATTTTTTATTTGATGACATCTTATTATAATCCATTTGAGGATTTTAAAAGATTCAATAAATAATATCCTAAAATATACAGTATTATCATTGTTTTATAAGTTTTGATTATGATAATAATGACAACCCTTAAGGTGGTGTATCAAAACTCTTTTGGTGAAATAAAAATAGTATTGTTGATATAAACACAAACTATATATAGACATTACAAATACAAAGGAGTTAAACCTTAAATTCAGGGTTATGTGTGTTTGAGGTCATATTAGATCACAAAACAAATACCACCGTGTGAGAAAAATAAGTACAATACAAAGAAACCAATTAGTACATTATTTCAACAATTCCATTGTCGTCCAGCGGTTAGGATATCTGGCTTTCACCCAGGAGACCCGGGTTCGATTCCCGGCAATGGAATTTTTTTTATCGAGTCAACCACTCGGATCTTCATTGATAAATATTTAATACCTTAACTGAAATTTGATTCTCTTTTTGCAAACAGATTCATCGAAGGTTTTAAGATCGTTCTTTCTGGTTAATTCGGTTCCTCATAAATAGGTAAATCTCAGTGTTTTTATTAATTTATTTTTTATCCTTTGGCTGCAAGTATAATTATTTTCACTCTATGTGTTCATTGCATTCTGAAATTTATGTTTAGGGCTTTGACAGATCATGTTTGGTTAATTATACAAGCAAACTATATGATATAAGTAAGTATAATTCTATAAATACCAGGCATACAGATCGAAATTGAGAACATATAAGTATGATCATTGTTAAGTATATAATTCTATAAATACCAGGCATATAAGTATGTGAAGAGGTATGTACCCGCCTCAACACTAAGCAAGGCGGGTCAACCCACAAGATAAAGACATTATGAAGGCACAAAGCCAAAACCCAGGCGCATCGCGCATACAAAACATGCTCAGGCATCATATGCTCGCGCATAACATATGCGCGCGGCGCATATCGCATGCTCTTGCACATCACATATGCTCGCGTGTCACATATGCGCGTGGCGCACCAGCGCGCGGCGCATATCACACGCTCGTGCATATCACACCTGCGCATGAAATATCTGCGCGTGAGAATAAAAAGAAGACTTCGCGCATCCTCAGGATGGGCGCATATCACACGTGCACATAATCAACCTCGTCCTTATCCAAATCAGGATCAGGGCAACCTTGATTGTGCACGTCAGACACTCTTCTAGAAGGCATCTTTTTAAGGAGTAAGAATATGCTGATGTTGACAGCTGCCAAATGAAAGGTCGACAACTCAGCATGACACATGTGCTACCACATGATTTCAACCAACGAGAAAGCGCCAGGTGTCCCAGAGGACACGTGGCGCAGTGCGATTGGAGGAGGCCAACGAGGCTGAGCCCAGCCAGTGGAAACCCTAGCACTATAAATACAGCATCAACTCCACTTTGATGACACATTCATTCACACTCAATCATTGACAGTTACAAGCAGTGATATCACATTCAATCATATTGAATTATATTCACTCACAGTCAGTTACAGAGAAACACACAGTCACACTATCAAGAGTATTCAGCGATTCAGCAATACTCTTGAGATTTCACTGACTCACACTTTATTATCTTCTCCACAAAGATACTGATTCTCACGCCGGAGGGTTACCCCAAAGAGGACCCCTCTGTCCCTTTCTGAGGGGTAAGTAACGGCGCTGTTCATTTTGTAGGTGGAAGAACACAGATTCAAAGGAACCATCGGTGAAACAGTTTAATCATACCCGAGGAAAGTAGATCTGCTACCAGTGAGTAGATCCACGTTTCTTCAGTATGTATAATTCACTAGACTTTGAATATTGAGAACATAGCATGATCAAAGTTTTTTCTTGTAAAAACCTCATACGGATCGAAATTCAATGCCATATATAACAAGACCAGACATGTTTCCTTCATAACATCTCAATTTCAAACTCATAGGAACATGATCATTGTTACCCGAGTTAAATTCCCACACAATAACTTCCATCAACCCGTCTTCTCTGTGCTGCGGGACCCTTCCATTCCCTTGTAAATGTACAAATCTTGGAGATCTGAAATAAAGAATTTTAAACTCTTTCTTTTTCCTAAGGAGTACATCCTGAACTTTCACCGGACAATGCAACCCATGGCATTTTTTTGATAGCTTGAATATGAGATAACATGCATAATTTGTATCTACCGACAACATTTTTGTTTCAATCTCGCATTTGATCTCAAATACTTTGTGTGATACAAACTCTGCCACTCCTGCGCTTGTGCTTTATAAAATAACAAGTTAGGCTAACTCAAGGCTGAAACTAAAACAACTGTTATGTATGCTTAAGTTGTATCATAATTCAAACCTGGATTCAGCAAGAGTTTTCCATTTAAAACACTTCACATTAGAAGAGTCGTCTAAAACCATCTTTGCTGAAAGCATGTGGCATTTGTTCCCGTTCGCTTCGCTTAACTGTTAATCAAAATAAATAACAAGTACATTGTTACTGAACCGTATTATATTTTTCTATATGTATACAGTTTTCTAAAATATAGAACCTTTTTATCAGATTCTGGTTGGGTTTTTCCGTCATTATCAACCGGCACTTGTTGCACAGAATCTGAGTTTGCTTTCAAGTCTCTTTCTACTCCTTTTAGCTTCTCATTTTCTTCAGCTTTTACCTGTGTAATGCAGCTTGATTATCAAAAATCACAAAGACTACATTATGTTCAGTCATTAAATGTACATTATCGCTGTACAATTGTAGTTTAGTTAATTTGTTTTGTTAAATATAAGTTAAAAAATCAAGAGGCTAAGGGAAAAAAGTGGTACATTCGTAGTTGCATTACTGATGGCTTGAAAATGGATACCCTCAACGTAGATTGCACCAAATCCACAATAGTTTCGCGACATGCTCTCAAGTAGAACCTCAAAATCAACATCTTTCTTGTCTGGTAATAATCGACATAATTCTATCATCAACCACTCGTCATCTTCCCATGTTGCAAAATATGTGTGTAAGGTTTCACTCTCCAGTTTGTACTTGAGGTTCACATATATTGGTAGATTTGAAACTTTTCTTGGATCACAATATTTGAAAATAAGGTAAGCACCATACACAACATTTGGAGTTAAGAACTGGGTTTTTATCTTGATTTAAGTCTTTAGATTTGTAATATCTGTAATCCTCAACACTCTTTGAAATCTGCACATGTAAGATTTAAACAAAATTAGTCTCACCAAGCATTACCATCCCACATTAACACTTCTATGCATTTTTTTATTTTATAAATCAAGTACGGCTTTGGAGGTGCACTTCCATTTAACATGAAACACGCGATACCTTGATTTTTGAATAGATCTTTGCTTATGTAATCCGCTATTTTCATACGAGAACGTTGTCGCTGATATCATTTCATTTCTTTCTTCATTGCTGCTTGGTGAGAGGAACTGTTTCACAAAACAAATGAAATACAATGTTTGTAAATCACTTTGGAATCGATCCACTAAAAGATTCATACATGATACAACTTAAAGAAGTGAACAAAAAATATAAATCTGAAAATGAGAAAGATCCGATTACCACTTTTCCCTTTTGAAGAAGGATTCCATTGGATAATGTTTCGTAGAGATCTTTGTTGCTCATGTTAGTGTATTTTTCTGGGGTTTTTGACATCCGGATTAGTTCTTTGTAGTCTCTAGGCAGTTTGGCCTCCCATATTTCAATATCTTCCTGTATGTTATTAAATACTCAACATTATTTTACCCAATGGATTTCTAACACATCTTTGTTTTCGGTCTTGATATCTTTTGATTCACTATTTCTTTAACGAATACTTTAGTTTGATATGTGAAACAATGAAAACTTACTTGGAAATTTAATGCTTCCTTTAGTTTTGCTACCACCTTACTGGCTGTCGGTCGCTTCTCTCTCTCATCATGTAAGCACTCATATGCAATACTTTGGTAAGCAGTCAGCGATTCTGGCACAATCATATGCTTTATATCTTCAAACACCAATTCATCAAGTTTTTCTTCTTCATAGTGACATTTAACCAAATCTGCAAGAGCCCTATCTTCACTTATATGTTCATTCTCATGGTAATCATAAAGCATGGCGAATCTTCCGCACATAATCTAAATAAAACCACTCCAAGTGAATATATATCGGATTCTCTCGTTAAGAAACCCTGCATGCTGTACAGCGGGTCAATGTAGCCCACAGTTCCGCCAACTTCTTCAAACTCAAAGTCCATTTCGTCATCAATTGCTGTTATTATGGACAACCCAAAATCTGAAATTTTTGCCCTCCAATCACCGGTTAGTAGAATGTTGGCAGATTTTATATCTCTGTGTATCACGGAAGCTTGTGCTGAACCACCTCCATGGAGGAAATCCAACCCCGTTGCAACATCAATGCCTATCTTAAGGCGTTTTGTCCACGTAAGACTAGGGTTGTTCAAATGCATATCTAAACTTCCGAAAGAGGCATACTCAAAGACAGAGATACACTCATCCTTTTCATTACAGTATCCTACAAAAGAAATAATATTCTCATGCTTATACTCAAAAAGAATTTCAACTTCAATCAGAAATTCTTGCTCTCCCTGCCCATGCCACTTGTCAAGTCGCTTTACAGCAATGGGGGTAGGTTCTTTATCATGTATAATTACTCCTTTGTATACGCTCCCAAATCCTCCCCTCCCAATTATAGTTTCCATACTGAAGTTTCGTGTGGCCAATCTTATGTCTTCAAATGATATTCGGAGGCCGTCCTCGTGAGTTTCCTGTTGTTAATCAAGAGACAATCAGTTTGAGGACTATTCAAAAGTAAATAAACTTATATTAGTAGTAGTGTTAGAAAATGCATGATGTTGTTAAAAAAAAGTACTTATATTTAAATAGAGACATAATTGCTTTGCTTTATGTTTCTAGATGACATTGTCACTACTCGTATTTTGTTATAAGCTAGAAATAAGAGAAGATGAAGAGGAAATGGCATTTTATAGTCGTTAGGACTTTGACTTACCTGCAACTTTAACGCTTTCTCAAGTTCCTTGATGATGACTTTCAGTTTAGGACGTTTTTCTTGCTTTTCGGACAAGCATTGATATCCGATTTTTGAAAATATATGCAAAGAATCTTTATTGGGTCCTTTACTTAGAGTAAAACCGTATCCATCACTCTCTTCCTTTAACTTAGGATCCACCATATCCTTTAATGTTCCTTGTTCGAAGTTTTGTCGTACAATGGGTGCAAGACCATTTTCATTTTGCTTGATGTAGATTGGATCATAAGCCAATCTCCCGGTCAGGAGCTCGAATAAAACTACCCCAAAAGAGTAGACATCTGACTCTACTTTCAATTGACCAGAAGTCGCATATTCAGGATCCCAGTACATTTCCGTGCCAACAAGTGTGCCTGTTACTATAGTGCTCTGTGTATGGTTGAGGGGTTGGAGTCTTGAGAGTCCAAAGTCAGCAATTTTTACATTCAAATTCTCATCCAATAGTATATTGGCACTTTTTATGTCACCGTGGATTATCTTTCTTTTTTTGTTTCCTTTTTTGTTCATGGGGGTATGAACATAATCCAATCCGCATGCAATGTCAATGCATATTTTATTCGCTGCGCCCAAGTAAGATTAGTCATCTTTCCTTCGTTTCCCAAATAATCAGCAAGACTTCCATTAGAAACAAGCTCATAGATTAGGATCATATGAGGATCTTCATGACTGAAGCCAAGAATAGAGACGATGTTGGGATGCTTACAACTACTAAGTGTTGCAATTTCTGCAATGAACCCTTTTTCTCCTTCTGGTCCTTCTCTCTTAAGGATGTATTTTATGGCTACGGTGCTACGTTTCTTTTGCAGATCCGTATTTTCATTGTCATTAAGCACGGAGGAATCATAATGTTCAAGTTCTGCCTTATACACGATGCCATACCCTCCATGCCCGAGGTAATACTTTTTAGCAAAATTCTCGGTGGCTGACTTTATAGCATCAAAGCCAATCTTCAAGTGTTCAAAATCTTCCCCCTGCAACATTATGTGCATGCAGACGACCTCAATAATTGGGGCTTTTACTAAAAAAGGTTCCTAGATGTACGATACAAAATTACCATGATGTTTGGGACAAAATTGTTGAGTTTTTGGGAAAAAATGTGTGTTTTCCGGCCAAAAACGTTTTTCCGGCGACCTGAAACTAACGACGTTAGCATTCTGTTAGTCGCAGACCGTTATGAACAAATACGTGAAAAGTTGGGACCGTCAGCAGCCAATTCGTTAGTTGAAACCGACATTGACCAAAATACGGTAGTTGGGACCAATAAAACCAATTTTCCTTAAATATTTGATTGCAATTACATTGAGTTGTTTTTATATTTTACATATTATAATAAAAAACAAGTTAAAAATGGAGTTTGTAAGCTAAAGTTGAGACAAAGATTATATGAACTATAACTACTATTATTGTCTAATATGGTATTTGTTTTTTGCTCCATTGGTTATGGATACATAAGATGTTGATATATATATATTATTACTAGGTTAGGTATCCAATAAATTTATAAAAATGATACACAATGTGAAATATAAAAACATGTTTAATATAGGGGTGTTCTTCGGGTTCGTTTTTCGGGGGTCGGGTTCTTCGGTTTCAAAGTTTTAAATCTTGACCCGAAACCCAACCTGAATCTCTCACAGGTTTTTCGGGTTCGAGTAATTCATGTTGGGGGTTTCGAGTATCCTAGAAAACAAAACACAAAACAAAAAAATTTAACAAACTACAATGTTAAAATTAAAACAACATATTATTCTTTGCTTCTAAACAAATAATCAAATAATAAACCAATATAACTTGATAAAACAATCCAAAAGAAGAGTAAAACTAACTCGAACCATAATCGTCTTTTATCGAGCGTGATTTGGTTGTTCAATTACGATTGCTATTAGTAATAAACTAAAAACATAAATCAACAATAAACAATGGATCTATAATAGTTGTAATGACAACAATCGATTAAGACCAAATTCTGATAATGTTAGTGGCTAAGACTAAGCCTATTATACCTAAAAATATATTTAATTTCAAAACAAAAAGTTTATTCGGGTTGACCCGAAACTTATAAATAAAACCCGAGAATCAACCTGAATTACTACGGTTCGGGTTCGGTTTAGTCTTTTCTCGGATTCAGGTTTTTCGGGTCGGGTTAGTTTGGGTTCAGGTACGTGTTTTCTTGGGTTGAGTTTTGGGTAAAAGTAACAGCCTAGTTCAACATATAAAAGAAATTACACAATACACAACACAGAAATTAAAAGTTGAAAATTCCAAAATCTCTAAATATCTCTTTTTATACAATATTTGTAATTTAATTTGTAACTTTATTCTTCATATTAAATATTAAAATTGTTAGTATTACTTTGATTTTGGTTTCAACTCTAGATAATGGAACACATAACTAAACACCTGTTAAAACAAGTTGTATAAAAAACAAACAACCCATTCAAAGCGATTAGCGATTGGCCATAGTTTTTATTAATCTTCATTGCAAAACAAAAACAAAGTGAAATTTTCTTTCTTTGATATTTGAAATTAATTATTTATCTAAATCAACATGAAAATTCGTTATCTATAAAAGCTTAATATTAATAACTAATGCAATATATA